>NC_134687.1:405683993-405990243 GCF_050947455.1 Rhinoderma darwinii
TATAAGAACAATAATTTAATGCTGGTTAGTCTAAGGCGCCATTCACACATGTGCACGGACCCTCTAGTGAAGCACTCTGAGCCCCTATGGGCTTGTACTATAGACTCTGTGTGAGGCACCATATTCTCCCCTAGTAGCCACGCTTTTATCTGTGTGCAATGCAGCATGCCATGATTTTTTTTTTTTTTTGCTGATTCCCATGTAATCTGTAAAGGGGAAAAAACCTCCATATAAAATCAGACACACACAGAGGTGCAGGCTATGTTCGCGGTATTGAAGATCCTGTATTGCAGATTATTTCCGTGCTTTAGATCACTAGAAAAAAATAGAAGATAGAAAATAAAGATACAAACAATGGGAATGAGGAGAATGGAAAAGCTGTGGTGGGGGAGGGTTCATGACTGCCCGGATCTATAGCAGCAGATGGCTGGAAATAGGGTGGATGAGGTGAAGAAAAGACAGCGGTCCAGAGATTCAACACTTTTGCTGATCATAATTTAGTTTGTCCTTTGGTTATTTACCATCATTATATGTTCTAACCGTGTTTACGTGGGTTTCCTCCCAATATTCTGGTCAAAAAAAACATACTAATAGGTTAATCGCCGCAGTTTGTGTGTCTAAGATCGGGAAATTAGACTGTAAAACTGATGTAAATGATGACAAAATTTGTACAGTGCTGTGGAATATGTTGGCACTATATGAGCAATGGGAATAAATAAATAACTAAATCTGAGAAAAATATTTACAAGAATAGCCTGGAATACATTTTTTCATGTGAATTCAGATTCAGATGTGGATTTCCCCATTCAATTGAATAGAGTTAAAATTGCTAAATATCTGTGTGAAATCCATGATGGATAGGACATGCTGCAATTTTGAAATCAATGCACTTAAAAAGGACCTGCCACATCTGACAAGTCTATTTTGGTAAATACTTGTATTCCCCATTAAATAATTCTGGAACATCTTTTCTTAGAACTCTGCGTTGTGCCGTTCCTCTGTTATTCCTCCTAGAAATGTAGGAATAAATTGTCAACGGTGTGTTATCATTGCACTTGCCAAAGCGATGTGTTGATACAGTCTCACTCTGACAGCACTGATTGGACATTGTCAGTCGTTGTAGGGACCCCGTCCCACTGGTAACACCAGTTGTCAATTTATTCTTAAATTTCTAGGAGGAATAACCGAGGGGCACAACATAGAGAAAAGATGCTTTAGAATTATTATTTCATGGGGAATACAATTATTTCCTCAAACAGACATGTTAGGAGAGGGGACAGATCCTCTTCAAATAGAAATAATTTTTAGTGCAGAAAGTTTCTATACTGTCTGAAGGCTCAGTGAAATAAAACTATGACTGTGTTCAGTTGGAGAAAATTTCTGGATCAGGTACTTTACCGCAATTAAAGGGATATGACAGAATTAGGGGGGGATGTAAGAAGCACAGGTTAGGCATACCAGTCATACATTAATGGAGCCAGTGGCGTAGCTATAGCGGTCACAGTGTTCGCAGTTGCCCATGGCCCCCCGCACCACGCCTGTCCACAGTTACTATAGTAATTGGGGCCTGCGTAGTAAACTACATGGGCCCCTGTTACTACAGTAACATCTCCATACACTAACCCTTCTCGCTCCTGCATCGAGTCCTCTTTGGGCGCAGCGCTGGGTCCAGCGCCATTCAGCATCAAGATGCTGTACGCGCATTCGAAATAACTTAGTGAAGCTGAACTGTGCCAGGATCCAGCACTGCGCCCAATGAGGACGTGACAGAAGACAGAAGGGAGAGGAGCGGCTCAGGAGCGAGCAGTGTAAGTATATGGAGATTAAGGCCTTATTCACACGAACGTGTTTAACGTCCGTAATACGCGCGTGAAAATCACGCGTGTCGCACGGACCTATGTTAGTCAATGGGGCCGTTCAGACATTCCGTGATTTTCACGCAGCGTGTGTCCGCTGCATAAAACTCACGACATTTCCTATACTTGCCCGTTTTTCGCGCATCACGCACCCATTGATGTCAATGAGTGCGTGAAAATCACGCGCAGCACACGGAAGCACTTCCGTGTTTCGCGCGTGATTCGCACATCAGTAGATAAAGAAATGAAGGAAAAAAGAAAACCACCTCCTTCATTTCTTTTTCTAAACATCAAAACCGCGTGTCATAAGGATGGCATATGCGTGAAAATCACGCAGCAAACACTTATGACACACGGAAATGCAACGTGCAAAAAACGCAGCGTTTTTTGCATGCGCAAAACGCACACGTTCATGTGAATAAGGCCTAACTGCTTGGGGTCTGTATCTAAGCCTATCGTGGGATACTGACTGCTGGGGCCATGTAGCTAAGCCTATTATGTGTGATACTGTCTGCTGAGGCCCTGTATCTAAGCTTATCATGTGTGATGCTCTCTGCTGGGGCTATGTATCTAATCCTATTATGTGTGATACTGTCTGCTGGGGCCCTGTATCTAAGCCTATTATGTGTAATACTGTATACTGGTTCCCTGTATCTAAGCCTATCATGTATATTACTGTGCTGAGCCGATGTATCTAAGCTCATCATGTGTATAACTGTCTGCTGGGGCCCTCTATCTAAACCTATCACGTATAATAATGTCTCCTGAGAAGATGTATCTAAGCCTATCATGTATAATACGGTCTGCTGAGCCGATGTATATAAGCCTATCACGTATAATAATGTCTGCTGAGACGATGTATCTAAGCCTATCATGTATCATACTGTCTACTGAGCCGATGTATATAAGCTTATCATGTGTGATACTCTCTGCTGAGCTGCTTCATCTAAACCTATCATGTGTGGTACTGTCTGCTGAGCCAAGATATGCTGCCTCCGATAATTTTTTTTTTTTTGGGGGGTGGGTGTATATCTTGGGGCTTGTGCCCCTGATCTTTTAAGACCCTAGCAAGGCTCCCTGGCGGCTAGTGCTGCATTGATGGGTCACTTAAGAGACTAAGCGATGCAGCTGAAAGTCACGGATGGTCCTCTGCCGTGAAGAGAAGTTGTGGGAGGGAGGGATTCAATAACAACGTTTGCATTGGGGCCGATGAGCCTTTAACTACTCCCCTGAATAAAGCAATCCAAAAACAATATTCAGGTTCATGGAAAAAACAATAATCAAACCTTTGGAATCAAACTAAGAAGGTGGAGAGGAGACTGAAAAGACCTTTAGTTTACAGTGACGCACATGACATTTTCCTGTTAGAAAAACACATCACATTTCCATGATGTAGAGCCTAGCAGAAATGTGAAAATCAGCACGAGTAATGCGAATGCTTTGTATAGTCATGAGAAAACGTAATGACACCCCATGCAAAGTTGTTTTGTTTTTGGGTTTTTTCAGTACATAAATACATTAGTAAATAAAGATAAAGGTGATATTATTGAAGAAGAAAAACAACAAATTGACTTTGCAATAATTTATTATTAAAAAAAAATCACATATATTTGATTTCCCTCTGTGGAAAAAGTAAATACATAGCTACATTTATCACTAACCCTTTCGCCGCCAGCGGTTTCTGGACAATTGCACGCCTCTGAGATAAATAAAACCTGAATTAAAAAATGTATATTATAGCCTCTTACCCATATCATTTTTTAAAGTAGACACCTGGCACACTGTTAAAATTCCACCCAGCACTTTACACTTAAAGGTGCTTTCATGCAATTTCATGCTGATCCCTGTCCACCGAAAAGCACCTACAATGGGCACATGAGCATCAGAACTGGACCATAGAGCAATGGTAGAAGGTAGCCTGGTCTGATCATTCACGTTTTCTTTTGCATCGTATGGACGGCCGTGTTTGTGTGTGGGTGTCGCTGATCTGATGCCACCAGGATGCACTGAGGAAAGAAGGTCAGCCGGCGGAGCCAGTGTGATCCCCTGGGAAATGTTCTGCTGGGAAACCTTGGGTCCTGGCATTCATGTGGATGTTACTTTGACACGTTCCACCTACTTAAACATTGTTGCAGACCAAGTACACCCCTTTATGTCTACAGCATTCTCTAATGGCAGTGGTGTCTTTCAGCAGGATAATGTGCCCTGCCACACTGCAAATATTGTTCAGAAATGGTTTGAGGAACATGATAAAGAATCCAAGGTGTTGACTTGGCCTCCAAATTCCCCAGATCTCAAGCCTCTGGGAAAATGAGCTGGAAAATCAAGTCCAATCCATGGAGGCCCAACCTCACATCTACCAGGACCTAAAGGATCTGCTGCTAATATCTTAGTGCCAGATACCACAGGACACCTTCAGAGGTCTTGTGAAGTCCATGCCTCAATAGGTCAGGGCTGTTTTGGCAGCACGAGGGGGACCTACACAATATTAGGCAGGTGGTTTTTATGTTATGGCTGATCAATGTAGATTAAGGTGTGCAAAATTTGTATATACCAATCATGTCTATATGTAGAGGTTGTACGCACGAAAACACTTAAATATTTGCATGCAACAGCTGGTCTTCGCCTCTAAATTTGATTTAAAAAAATAAGTATTGTACACCTCAAACTGCAACTGTACTAACAAAATATGGATTTTTCAGAAAGCACACAAAATGTTATCTATAAAAGTACAACTCGGAACTTAGTCCAGTCATCTCTGCCCCCCCCCCCCCTCCTGTTCTGATAGTCAGAGATTTTCTAGTGACTGTTATAGTGCCAAGAAACTGGCACAGGGCAAATGTGGTGCCTATTTTCAAAAAGGGCTCTAGGTCTTCCCCGGGTAATTATAGATCAGTAAGCTTAAAGGAGTTTTCCATGTTCTGACAACTGATGACCTATCCACCGGATAGGTCAACAGTATATGATCGGTGCATGTCCGACACCCGGACCCCGCACCGATCCACCATTCCGGCTGCCTCCGGGCACCGGACAATATTGCCGGCAGCAGATGGCTCTGGTCAAAGAATAGCGGCCGAGCTGCAGTTCTGCCGAACAGCCGGTATGCAGTGTCCATCTGCTTCTAGCTCAAACTACTGCATACCGTTCCAAACATCCGGTTCACAGACGCAGCCGGAGTGGCGGACACGCACCGATCATATACTGATGACCTATCCAGTGGATAGATCATCAGTTTCAGAAAGTGGAAAACCCCTTTAACATCCATCATGGAACAAATGTTTGAGGGGCTTTTATGGTATTATGTGACAAAAAATAGTAGTAGAAGTGACAGCGGATTTACTAAGGACAGAAGTTGTCAAACCAACCGGATTTGATTTTATGAAGAGGTGAGCAGAAGCCTAGACAGAGGGGCCGCTGTGGATATAGTGTTTTTGGACTTTGCAAAGGCATCTGACACTGTCCCTCATAGATGTCTAATGGGTAAATTAATATCTATAGGTTTAGAAAGTATAGTTTCTAATTGGATTGAGAATTGGCTCAAGGACCGTATCCAGAGAGTTGTGGTCAATGATTCCTACTCTGAATGGTCCCCGGTTAAAAGTGGTGTACCCTAGGGTTCTGTGCTGGGACCACTATTATTCAACTTATTTATTAATGATATAGAGGATGGGATTAATAGCACTATTTCTATTTTTGCAGATGACACCAAGCTATGTAGTATTGTTCATTCTATGGAAGATGTTCATGAATTACAAGCCAATTTGGACACACTGAGTGTTTGGGCATCCACTTGGCAAATGAGGTTTAATGTGGATAAATGTAAAGTTATGCACCTGAGTACCAACAATCTGCATGCATCATATGTCCTAGATGGAGCTACACTGGGGGAGTCACTTGTTGAGAAGGATCTGGGTGTACTTGTAGATTATAGACTAAATAACAACATGCAATGTCTATCAGCTGCTTCTAAGGCCAACAGGATATTGTCGTGTATTAAAAGAGGCATGGAGAAGTGGAAGTAATTTCTCAGACTTTACTTCTCATCGGAACTATTTCTAATTATGGACCCATTCACTGGTACTCCATGGTATCTTATCAAAGTTCTCAAGGGCACTTTAGGTGCATTAAAAACAAAAACACCTCGGATATAATAAAAACACTAGAACTGTATTTGCATATTCATATATCATTTGTAACATCACTGAAATCTCATGTGGATTGGCATTGCTGTATAGGTGGCTCCATGGTGCTCCATTGGTTATAGTTTCTATTGTTATATTTGCATTGATGGGTACTTTACATATTTTTTACATATAATATGGTGCAATGTGGCGATATATACATTGTAGATATCATACTTTCTGTCATATAACATTTATACATGATATAATCAATGGAATGTATACAATGTGAATGGCCTCTTCAATTTGTGTATTTTATGATTTTGTACTGTTTCTCCTTTTTTTGTTTTTTACTATTTGCGAAAATCAATAAAAATATGTTTTATTAAAAAAAAAAAAAAAAGAGGCATGGACTCGTGGGACATGGATATAATATTACCAATTTACATAGAAATTTTCATAGAAAAAATGCACTAGAGTTGAAAAAAATACAAATAAGAGCAACTAAACTAATAAAGGGTGTAGCACCATCGGCCTTTGACCGCCACTGTTTCCCTCCTGCTGGCGGTCGCGTATTGGACTTTGCTCACCTGCGCCGGCCTCCTCCGGGACACCGGCGAGCTCTGAACTGTGTTATGCAGTGCACGATCTCTTAAAGGACCAGCGCACAACAGTAAAGTGTTCCCAGCCTATCCCTGCATACCCTGGACTATTTAAGGAAGTGTACTCTGTATCCCAGTGCCTGAGCAACGTTGTACTACCTAGTGTTATCCTGCAAAGGTTCCATATCCTGTATCAGTTAGCAGTCAGTACCCTGTGGCCGCTTCCAGTAATCCGGCACCAGCTTGTATCCACTGTCTGCTATCTGCCTGTATCCAGCTGCCACCAAGGTACCATCTACCTGTGACTGTTTTACACCTGTCTGGCCAGCAGCTACTCCATTCCGGCGTTATTAGTAAAGATTAAAATAATTAAACCTATTTTGCCTTGAAAAGAGATGATTAAGGGGGGACATGATTAACTTGTAAAAATATATGAATGGCCCATACAGGAAATATAATGAAAACCTGTTCCATGTAGAAAAAAAAAACGTCAAAAAACAAGGGGGCACTCCCTCCATCTGGAGAAAAACAGGTCCAATCTGCAGAAGCGGCAAGCCTTCTTTACTGTGAGAACTGTGAAATAGCCTACCGCAGGAGCTGGTCACAGCAGCAACAGTAGATGGCTTTAAAAAAAAAGTTTAGATAATGAGGACAGAAAAAGGGGTGCGGAGGTGAACCTCTGCAAGTACAGATCGTCTGATTGGAAGAATGGCGCGTAGTGATCCATTCTGTACTGCAAGTGAAATTGGACATCACATCACAAGCCTAGGGTTGCAACCAGTGTCGACACAAACCATCAGAATGTGGTTGAACGACATTGGGCTACAAGCCAGACCTCCAGCTACAGGTGTTCCATTGACCACACGCCACCGTTCTTAACGACCGCCCACCGTCTTTTGACAGCAGCGGTGCAGGTGCTTAGTCTACAGCGATGTGTTTTGGCGTCGCTGTAGAAGAGGCTGATGAGCGCTCCTGATCTTAGAGCAGCCTGCTGAAGACAACTGGGATCAGAAAACATTCCAAACCCAGCTGTTTAACTGTTTGATCGGTCCGTCACATGATCAAAGGGAACTCTCCTCTTTGATCTCATCATCGGAAACCCGGTGACGTGATCAAAGACCGGGGAATCCCTCTGCAGTCAGCCCATGGGACCTAGAAACCACCCCAGGGCTGTCTGTTCAGTTTGCCTGCTGTTGGGGCACACTATGTGCTGCCTGTCACGATCTGTTTGGTATGTGGACCCACTGGGCCGTACCGCCATAGCGGGATAGCAGCTGGCCAAACTGAGTACCAAGTCAATGTCTATAGTTTGAGCTACCACAGGTGCCCTTACTCGGACAGCAGCGATGGTTAGGCTCGGATGGGACCTTGTATAAACCTATAAAATGTAGGGCACAATTAACACAAATATATTGGAAAAATATATAAATTATATTGAATGTTACATAGTTACATAGTTACATAGTTAGTACGGCTGAAAAAAGACACATGTCCATCAAGTTCAACCAAGGGAAGGGAAAAGGGAAGGAAAAATTTCTACACATAGGAGCTAATATTTTTTTGTTCTAGGAAATTATCTAACCCTTTTTAAAGCCATCTACTGTCCCTGCTGTGACCAGCTCCTGCGGTAGGCTATTCCATAAATTCACCGTTCTTACTGTAAAGAAGCCTTGTCGCCTCTGCAGCTTGAACCTTTTTTTCTCCAGACGGAGGGAGTGTCCCCTTGTTTTTTGAGGGGGTTTTACAAGGAACAGGATTTCACCATATTTTTTGTATGTGCCATTAATATATTTATATAAGTTAATCATGTCCCCCCTTAGTCGTCTTTTTTCAAGGCTAAATAGGTTTAATTCTTTCAATCTTTCCTCATAACTTAAATTCTCCATGCCCCTTATTAGCTTCGTTGCTCTTCTTTGTATTTTTTCCAACTCCAGGGCATCCTTTCTATGAACTGGAGCCCAGAACTGAACTGCATATTCTAGATGAGGCCTCACTAATGCTTTGTAAAGTGGCATTATTACATCCCTGTCTCGTGAGTCCATGCCTCTTTTAATACACGACAATATCCTGCTGGCCTTTGAAGCAGCTGATTGACACTGCATGCTGTTATTGAGTTTATGATTTACAAGTACACCCAGATCCTTCTCAACAAGTGAATCCGCCAGTGTAGCGCCCCCTAGGACATATGAAGCATGCAGGTTGTTGGTACCCAGATGCATAACTTTACATTTATCTACATTAAACTTCATCTGCCAAGTGGACGCCCAAACACTTAGTTTGTTTAAATCTGCCTGCAATTCACAAACATCTTCCATAGTCTGAACTATATTACATAGCTTGGTGTCATCTGCAAAAATAGAAATAGTGCTATTAATCCCTTCCTCTATATCATTAATAAATAAGTTGAATAATAGTGGTCCCAGCACTGAACCCTGGGGTACACCACTTATAACCGGTGACCATTCAGAGAAGGAATCATTGACCACAACTCTCTGGATACGGTCCTTGAGCCAATTCTCAATCCAATTACAAACTATATTTTCTAAACCTATAGTCCTTAATTTACCCATTAGGCGTCTATGGGGGACAGTGTCAAATGCCTTTGCAAAGTCCAAAAACACTAAATCCACAGCGGCCCCTCTGTCTAGACTTCTGCTCACCTCTTCATAAAAACAGATTAGGTTAGTTTGACAACTTCTGTCCTTAGTAAAACCGTGCTGGCTGTCACTTATAATGCTATTTATTGTCACATAATCCTGTATATAGTCCCTCAATAGCCCCTCAAACATTTTCCCCACGATGGATGTTAAGCTTACTGGTCTATAATTACCCGGGGAAGACCTAGAGCCCTTTTTGAAAATAGGCACCACATTTGCCCTGCGCCAGTCCCTTGGCACTATACCAGTCACTAGAGATTCTCTGAATATTATGAAAAGGGGGACAGAAATAACTGAACTAAGCTCTTTAAGAATTCTAGGGTGTAACCCATCTGGTCCCAGGGCCTTGTGCACATTTATTTTATTTTATTTAGCTTGGACCATCTCTACATTCATCCAATTCAGTATATCAACTGATATATTAACAGCACTGGCACCGGCTACATCAGCTGCTCTTTCTTCTGTTGTATATACAGAGCTAAAGAACCCATTTAGTAACTCTGCCTTCTCTTGATCCCCTGTGATCAACTCCCCATTACCATTATCTAGGGGTCCTACATGTTCAGACCTTGGCTTTTTTGCATTTATATGCTTGAAGAATTTTTTGGGATTTGTTTTACTATCCCTGGCCACCTGCCTTTCATTTTGTATTTTTGCTAATTTTATTACATTTTTACAGATTTTATTAAGCTCTTTATATTTTACAAAGGCTACAGCTGTACCCTCAGATTTGTATTTTTTAAATGCCCTTTTTTTGTCATGTATTGCCCCTTTCACAGAAGGTGTAAGCCATGTGGGGTTTAATTTGAGTCGTTTATACTTATTACCTGTAGGAATAACTTTTGCACTATAATAACTCAAAGTAGATTTGAAAATCTCCCATTTATCATTTGTTCCATTATTTGACATTAGTTCTTCCCAGTCTATATCCTGAATGGCAGCCCTCATCCTGGGGAAATTGGCTTTCTTAAAATTAAATGTTTTTGCCCTCCCAGCCTTCGTTTGTTTTTTACAGTATAGGTAAAATGTAACTATATTGTGATCACTGTTACCGAGGTTTTCACGAACATTGACATTCCCAACAAGATCTGCATTATTAGATATCACCAGATCCAACAGAGCTTCACCTCTAGTCGGGTCTTCCACAAACTGGCCCATAAAATTTTCCTGCAACAGGTTGAGGAAATGTCTCCCCTTTGCAGTTGAAGCCGAACCATGACACCAATTAATATCCCGGAAATTAAAATCTCCCATTATCACTACAGTTACAACATTAAAAAATAGGTCATACTGAGCAAAAAACACAAAGACGTCTGACAATTACAGAGAACATACAAGAAAAATGGTAGATGACAATGTCAAGGATACAGGTATATATCTATCCCTAGGTAAAGTTAGCCTGATGCAGTGGTAGTTAGAGCCTCTATATATTTAAGTTTATAAATTCGCCAAGTGGAAAATATGTATACAACTGAGAGGAAACTTGCATATCAGATAAGTGTACCCAGTGCACACATGCAACAACAAGCTGCAAGCTTGAAGCTGAGGTCTGATGTAAAGAACACAGCGTGCCTACAAAAATGATAAAGGCAAATTAGATGAAGAGATACCTAGGAAGGAAGAATGTGTAACGTACCCATTGTAGTCCTCTGCATGGAGAGAACGTCAGTCCCGACGCGCGTTTCGGCGACCCCCGGACGAAGGCATTTCGCTGAAACGCGCATCGGGACTGACGTTCTCTCCATGCAGTGGACTACAATGGGTACGTTACACATTCTTCCTTCCTCGGTATCTCTTCATCTAATTTGCCTTTATCATTTTTGTAGGCACGCTGTGTTCTTTACATCAGACCTCAGCTTCAAGCTTGCAGCTTGTTGTTGCATGTGTGCACTGGGTACACTTATCTGATATGCAAGTTTCCTCTCAGTTTTATACATATTTTCCACTTGGCGAATTTATAAACTTAAATATATACAGAGGCTCTAACTACCACTGCATCAGGCTAACTTTACCTAGGGATAGATATATACCTGTATCCTTGACATTGTCATCTACCATTTTTCTTGTATGTTCTCTGTAATTGTCAGACGTCTTTGTGTTTTTTGCTCAGTATGACCTATTTTTTAATGTTGTAACATTCAATAAAATGTATATATTTTTCCAATATATTTGTGTTAATTGTGCCCTACATTTTATAGGTTTATAGCAGTTGTTTAGGGCAACACACCAAGGGTTACTTGGCTTCATTGAGGTCTAGCCTGTTTATATAGGCATTAGTATAGCATATATTCATATGTATACCAATTAGACCTCTCTCCTGCATGTACCAATAGGTTTAATCGGATGGGACCTTGGCAGCAGACACGAGGCGTGGTGTAATACAGATACAGTAGACGTGATCGGTGACACAACATGACTCCAACTCTCTAAGGCACAGGAACAAGGTAGCACGGGATACAGATAGCAGGTACGGGAACACTAGGAACTGGAAAACACTAAGGGACCATTTGCAAAGACTAACACGGGTAAACACAACAACGCTCAGGCAACGAAGGAAGGGGCAGGGCCCTTCTTATAGTCCAGGGTGAGTATGGGATCATTACAGATTTTCTACATGTGCGCATGCTGGCACTTAAAGACCAGGCACAAGCGTGCGAGCGCACCCTACGGGACACCGCAGAATGAAGCGGAAGTGAGCACTGACGTCTCCTGAGGAGGAGATGCGACCCAGCACTCACAGATCCATGGGTGCGGCCGTCGGGGGGTTAGTAGTCCCGACGGTCTGTGGCCTTGGACATTACAGTATCCCCCCTCTTATGCCCCCTTTACTTGGGGCCAGAGCAGGAGAGAAACTTCTTCACGAGGGTAGGGAAATAAAAGGAAAAAACACGGCGCCACATAGTGTGAGTAAGCCCGGAAGTAGCAGTCAGTATACGACAATTGAATGCTTACCGCAGGGCCGTAGATAAATTGCGTTGAACATGTAGCTAGAAGTGAGTGCTGCAGCCAAAATCCCAACCGGTCAGGCCTATTGGCCACCGCAATGAGGCAATATGCAATTTGAGAAAAACGGGAAAAAGTACAGCGCTGCTTCACAACTGATGGTACAATTACTGTAGAATGATGACGTTTATTGAACGATCAAGGCTACGCGTTTCAATGCCGCACCGGCATCTTCCTCAGGCCATATGACCTACAGCATAAGCAACAGTGCTTTAAATAAGCCACGCGGTAAGAAAAAACCGCCAATGTGATCAAGGTCAAAGTGCATCATTATTATCACGAGGGTAGGGGCATTGAGGTTCTCCTCTAGCTCTCAGGACCTCTCTTCTGGACCAAACCCCCTCCAATCCACCAAATAAAAAGTTCTTCCTCATACTTTTTTGGTGTCCAAGATCTCCTTAACCTCGAATGTCTCTGATGAACCGCTGGGGGCAACTGCAGAACTAGGAGTCTTGGTGTAGCGGTTTAAGACCACGGGCTTCAGGAGGGAGACACGAAAGGAATTGGGGATCTTGAGGGTGGGAGGCAGCCGAAGCTTGCAGGAGACAGGGTTGATCTGCTGTAGGATCTCGAATGGTCCGAGGAACCTGGGGGCAAACTTGTATGACCGCACCCATAGCCGGATATTCGTAGAGGACAGCCGGATCTTGGTACCTGGAAGAAAATGAGGCGGCTCTCTTCTCCTTGTGTCTGCCTTTCGTTTCATGCGGTTGACCGCCATCAGAATAGAGGATCGGGTTTGCTGCCAGATCTTCAGGAAGTCTCTAAATGCAGAGTCCGCTACGGGCACCTGGGACGTAGCTGACACCGAGAGAGGAATTTGTCGATGGTGGCTGTAAACTATGAGGAACGGTGTGGCAGCAGTGGACTAGCTTGTGTGGTTGTTATAAGAGAACTCGGCCCAAGGAAGAAGCTGCACCCAGTCATCATGCTGCCTGGAGATGAAGTGTCATAGATAGTTCTCCATGATCTGATTGATTCTCTCGACTTGACCATTGGACTGGGGATGGTAGGCTGAGGAAAAGTCCAACTTTACATCAAGGAGTTTACAGAGGGCTCTCCAGAACTTTGAGGTGAACTGAACCCCCTGATCAGACACGATCTGCAGAGGTAAGCCGTGCAGGTGGAAGATATGTTGGATGAAGAGGTTGGCCAGTCAAGAAGCAGAAGGTAGACCGATCAGCGAAACAAAATGAGCCATTTTCGAGAATCTGACCACCACCACCCAGACCGTACTGCATCGAGCAGAGGGAGGCAGATCCGTGACAAAGTCCATTGCTACATGCTGCCAGGGGGCATTGAGCACCAGCAGCGGCTGGAGCAGGCCAGCAGGCTTGGAGTGAGCAACCTTGTTAGCCGCACTCACCGTGCAGGACGAGACGAAGTCCATGATGTCTTTGGGCAGCGTGGCCCACCAGAAATGACAGGCAATCAGGTCTCGGGTTTTACGGGCTGGAGATGTCTCTAATTTGCAGAGGGTTGACAGAGACAATGCTGGATGGATCAATGTTGTTATGCGGAGACTCCATGGCATCCTCAGTCTCGAACGACCTTGTAAAGGCATCGGCCCTCAAATTTTTGTTGGCAGGGCGGTAGTGGAGCTCAAAGTGGAACCAGGCAAAGAACAGAGACCACCTGGCTTACCGGGGATTCAGCCGTTGGGCTGACTGGAGATAGGTGAGGTTCTTGTAGTCGGTAAATATCAGAATAGGGTGAGCTGTCCACTCTAGTAGATGTCTCCACTCCTCCAGAGCAAACTTGATGGCCAGTAACTCCCGATCCCCAATCAAGTAGTTGCGCTCTGCGGAAGAGAAAAGTTTGGAATAATAGCCACATACCACTGCTTTGCCTTTGGGACCTCTCTGGAACAGAAGTGCGCCTGCACCGACCGAGGAGGTGTCCACCTCCAACGAAAACGGTCGAGACACATCAGGATGATGTAGGGTAGAGGCTGACGTGAAGGCACTCTTCAGGCTATTAAACGCAGATTCTGACTCTGCAGTCCACACCTTGGCGTTCATGCCCTTTTTGGTGAGGGTAGAGATGGGCGCTGTCAGTGAAGAGAAGTTTGGGATGACCTGCCGGTAGAAGTTGGCGAATCCCAAAAAGCGCTGTATGCACCTTAAGCCTTGAGGGTGTGGCCATCTCAGGACGGACTTTACCTTCTCAGGATCCATCTTGAGACCTTGATCCGAGATGATGTAGCCTAGGAAGGGTAGAGAATTTCTCTCGGACATGCACTTCTTCAGCTTGGCATATAAGCGATTCTCCCTTAATCGCAGCAGACTTGACGGATGTGTCTCTGATGAGTTGTCGGGTCTGGAGAAAAGATCAAGATATCATCGAGGTAGACCACGACACACACATACAGTTCTCGGAAGATGTCATTGATGAACACTTCGAAGACCGAGGGAGCATTACACAGGCTGAAGGGCATTACCAGGTATTTATAGTGCCCGTCTCGGGTGTTGAATGCCGTCTTCCATTCGTCACCCTGCCGGATCCGGATCTTACGAAGTTGTAAGCCCCCCCCCCCCTCCCCCGTAGGTCTAGTTTGGAAAAAATCTTGGCTCCTCCTATGCGGTCAAACAGTTCAGAGATTAGTGGCAACGGATATCTGTTCTTGACCGTGATCTGATTAAGAGCCCAGTAGTCGATGCAAGGTCGAAGAGATCTGTCTTTCTTCTTTACAAAGAAGGCCCCGGCCGGGGAGGAGGACTTTTGTATGAATCCCCTCTCCAAATTCTCCTGGATATAAGCGGAGATAGACTGGGTCTCTGGCAAGGAGAGAGCGTATGCCCATCCACGAGGAGGGAAGGCATCAGGAACCAGTTCAATGGGACAGTCATACGCCCAGTGTGGGGGCTGCGTCTCAGCCTCCTTCTTGCTGAAGACATTCGCAAACTGTGAGTAGTAAGGGGGCAATCCTGCCAACGACTGAGGAAGGGGAGGTTGGGCCGGATGGCTCTGTCCCAGACAGCAGTTGAGACACTTGGGACCACACTGGAGAACCTCACCGGAATTCCAGTCCAGGACTGGGGCATGTAATCGTAGCCAAGGCAGACCAAGCAGCACAGCGTTGACGGCCCTGGACAGGACGAGGAAAGAAATTAGCTCGGAGTGAAGAGCTCCAACTTGGAACCTCAGTGGTTTGGTCTTAGATACAACTGGATCGGGCAGAGGCTGAGGCAACAGCCAAAGACGTCTCCAGGGGAACTGTGGGCAACTTGAGGCGATCCACTAGGTCTCTCTGGGTAAAATTGGCTGCGGATCCAGAGTCCAGATAGGCAGAAACCCGGTGGGTCTTCCCACTGGACACTATGGTCACGGGGAAGGACAGTTTTGAGGAGAGATTTTTTTTATCCAGCGCTGTATCGCCTAGGGTTGTCTCTCCAACCAATCCTAGGCATCAGAGTTTTTGGGCTTTTGCAGACACAAATGCACAACAGGGCCTCCGAGGCCGCAATACATACAAAGTCCAGAAGTGTGTCTACGTTGTTTCTCCTGGACGGATAACTTAAGCCGGTCTACCTGCATAGGCTCCTCAGGTGGGCCAACTGGCAAGGGCAACAGGGATTGCTGGAAAGTGGGGGCCAGCCTAGGGAATCTTCCCTCCCAATGAACCTCTTGAGATCGGAGCCTCATGTCAACCCGGGTCGCAAGCAAGATGAGGTCATCCAGGGTAGATGGCAGATCACGAACGGCAAGTTCGTCCTTGATCTCGGACGACAGTCCCTGCCAGAATGTAGACACCAGGGCCTCGTTGTTCCAGGACAGCCCTCCCGCCAGGGTGCGGAAGTGAATGGCGTACTCGCCCATGGAAGTGTCTCCCTGGCGAAGGTTCAGCAGGGAGGCAGCTGCAGACGAGACCCGTCCCGGCTCCTCAAATACTGTATGAAATGTCCGTAGGAACCCCTGGAAGTCACGGGTCTTTGATGCTCCCAAATCGGATTCGCCCATGCTAGGGCCTAGCGGAAATAAGCAAGATAATGAAAGCTATCCTTGCGCCATCAGAAGGGAACGCACTGGCATGTAGAGTGAAGTGGATCAGGCACTGGGTCAGAAATCCCCTGCAGGTACTCGCATCTCCGTTGTAGCGAGGTGGTAGAAGCAGCGAGAATCGTGGATCTGCACTGGTACTAGCAGGAGGAACAGCCGGGGTAACTGGAAAAAGAGCTGTGAAGACTGCAGCTTGCGCATCCAGCCACTGTGCAATGGAGTTTACTGCCAAGAGGAGTTGGTCCTGTCGTGACCGAAGGTCTCGCAGGTCTGCTTGCATGGCTTGTGACATCGTCATGGTCTTGGGTTGACCAGCGGGGTCCATGGCCTAAGCGTACTGTCACGATCTGTGGGTATGTGGAGACACTGGGCCGTACCGTCGTAGCAGGATATCAGCTGGCCAGAGTACCAAGTCAATGTCTATAGTTCGAGTAAGGGTAACTGTGGTAGCTCAGACAGTAGCGATGGTTGGGCTCGGATGGGACCTTGGCAGCAGACACCAGGTGTGGTGTAATACAGCAGACGTGATCGGTGACATAACACGACTCCAACTCTCTAAGGCACAGGAACAAGGTAGGACAGGATACAGGTAGCAGGTACGGGAACACTGGGAACTGGAAAACACTAAGGGACCATTTGCAAAGACTAACACAGAAAAAACATAACAACGCTCAGGCAATGAATGAAGAGACAGGGCTCTTCTTATAGTCCAGGGTGAGTACGGGCTAATTACAGATTTTCCACGTGCGTGCTCTGGCCCTTTAAGGCCGGGCACGAGCGTGCGCACGCACCCTACGGGACACCGCAGAACGAAGCAGAAGTGAGCGCTGGCGTCTCCTGAGGAGGAGAGGCAACCCAACAGAAGCCTGTGTCAAAGTGACACAGTATAATTAGCATCAGGAGTATGCTAATACATTATAAGTAAAAAATAAAGTTGTAAGTAAAGTTATCCCTTAATGGGATTTAAAAAAAAGTAACAAAATAAATAAATAAAAACAGTCCCAAAAAAAAGCATCATTATTTTGCATAAAATATATTTTATTGCCCCTACATTACATAAAAACAAAAAACCTACACATATTAGGTATCTACATGACCGTAATAACCTGAAGAATTAAATTGACAGGTTATTTATTGTGAAGCGTGAACGGGATAAAAAAATAAACAAGGAATACTATACCGAGAAGTGCTTTTTCCTATATTCACGCTGTAAAAATATATTTTTTCTACCCCCAAACTGCAAAAAAAACCAAACAAACTGTCTCCCACATAAAACAAGGCCCGTCAATGAAAAAATAAAAAAAGTTATGGCTGCTTTTAGGCAGAGAGGCAAAAATAGAAAAATTTGGCTTGTCATTAAGGCCTTTTAAGGCCCAGTTATTAAGGGGTTAAAGGCTATCATGGTGCACAGGAAGACAGGTGCTGGAGACTGGAATGGAGGTCTATTTTCCTCAGCGATGAGTCCCGCTTTTGTCTTGGATGCAATGATAGCCGGAGATTGGTCTGGAGACCACGTGGGAAACATCATGAAGAGGCCTTCCCAAGGGAACTTGTCTCTCATCGAGCACATCTGGAATGTCATTTGTCGCAATTGCAAAGGGAGCTTCCAGCAGCCAGCGTGGCACAACATTCCTCGGAAAACCATTAAAAATCTCATCGATAGCATGCCAAGGTGTGTAAGTGCGTGTATTTCTGCGCGTGAAGCTTATACTCGATACTGAATAAATCAAGATGTTTGGAATATTTTGTTTATATTTTTTTTTTAGCATTTGCATATCATTAACATGTCTATTGATCATGTGATTTTCACAATTCCAAAACACACACAAACACACATACACCCCTCTAACATCGCAGAGTTGAAAGAATTTTTTATGGAAGATAGGGAAAAACCTCCCAGTCTAAGTCAGTGACTGGTAGAACGTTTAAGAAACGCCTACAATAGGTTGTTTCTGCCAAAGGTGACAATACAAGGTATTAGAACCAAAGAAGGGTATGGCATGTCAGATTTATTAATTTTTTTAATTTAACCCCTTCCCGACATTTGCCGTATGGATACATCATGGAAAGCTAGTGCTTCCCGCATTTTGCCGTTTCCATACGACAAATGCTGGGCACCGGCTCAAAAGCTGAGCCGGTGCCATCATCGCCGGATGTCAGCGGTATCTAACAGCTGAAATCCGGCTGTAATGGCGAGGACCGAAATTAGCTTCGATCTCCGCCATTAACCCCTTAAATGCAGCGCTCAAACGCGATCGCTGCATTTAAGGTATTTGCAGCTCATCGGAACCGGAGGCCTAATACTGGCCTCCCGGTCTGCCTAGCACGGAAGCCGTTCAGGACCCGCCCAGCAGCGGAGCCGTAACGGCTTCCGTATCCGCCGGCAAGATGGCACCGGTTCAGGAGCTGAGCCGGCGTCATCAGCGGTGGATGTCAGCTGCATGTTACAGCTGACATCCACCTGTAATGGCAGGTACCGGAGCTAGATCCGATCCCTGCCATTAACCCCTTTGATGCAGCGATTGAAAGCGATCGCTGCATCTTAGCGGATGATAGCAGATCGCCAGCCCTGACATGCAATCAGGACTGGCAACTGCTGCTATGGCAACAGGAGACCCAATGGCCTCCTGCTCTGCCATTACGGAAGCCGATTAGGCCCTGCCGGGATGCAAAGCCTAATCGGCTTGCTGTTAGTGAATAACTGACAGATCTAATACATTGAACTACGTAGGTAGTGCAATGTATTAGAAAAAAAAAATCTTACAGTTGGACCTTCAAGTCCCCTAGTGGGACTTGAAAAAAAAGTGTAAAAAAAAGTGTAAAAAAAAGTGAAAAAAAAAAAAAGAAGGTTGAAAACATAATAAAAGTTTCAAGTAATAAAATAAAACACAATCGCCCTTTTCCCTTATCAAGTCCTTTGTTATTGAAAACAAATAATAAACCATACGTATTTGGTATCAACGCGACCGTAACGGCCTGAGCTATAAAAATATTATATTATTTATTGCATGCGGTGAACAGCGTAAAAAAAAACTTAAAAAACTATACCGGAATTTCTGTTTTTTGGTCACTTTGCCCTACAAATATTGGAATAAAAAGTGATCAAAAAGTCGCACGTATCCAAAAATGGTATTTATGAAAACTAGAGCTCGTCTCTCAAAAAACAAGCCCTCATACAACTCCATTGACGAAAAAACGAAAAAGTTATGGTTCTCACAACTTGGCGACAGAAAAAAATACATTCTTTTTACAAAAGTAATTTTATTGTGCAAAAAGTTGTAAAACATAAAAACGTGCCATAAATTTGGTATCGCAGGAATCGTACTGACTTGCAGAATAAAGTTAACATGTAATTTATAACACATGGTGAACGCTGTATAAAAAAATGCTAAAAAATGCTTTTTTGGTTACCTGGCCTCCCAAAAAATAGGATAAAAAGTGATCAAAAAGTCATGTACCCCAAAATGGTACCAATAAAAGCTACAGCTCATCCTGCAAAAAAACAGCCCTCATACCACTACGTTTATGAAAAAATAAAATTAGGCTCCAATAAGTCAGGAAAGAAAAATATGCAGTTGTGCAGATCAGAGGGGAACATTTCTTCTGTTTCAAGAGGCGATTTATCAAGGCCCTAAAATTAGGGAACCAGGAAGGGAAGGGCCCAAACATATCTGCTGGAAGCGGAGGGCACCCGTATTATACCAGGAAAGGGGGGACCCAAACATATCTGCTGGAAGCGAGGGCGCCCATATTATACCAGGAAGAGGAGGACCCAAACATATCTGCTGGAAGCGAGGGCGCCCGTATTATACCAGAACAACAGTTCCCAGCAAAATTCCCCAAACTAAAAAGGTGCGGAGTGTGGAACAAAAGAGGGATAAGAAAGGAAACCATTTATCACTGCGACACTGGCCTGTGCAGAAAGGATTGCTTCAAAGTGTAACACACATCTATGGATCATTTTATTGTTTTTTTACCCCATTATTATACCACCTGACTATGCCCCTGATGTACTCTGCCCAGCTTACATATGCCCCCACATTATAAACGGAAACACCAGCTATACTCAAACAAAACTACTACCAAGCAAAATCCGCCCTCCAAAGGCCAAATGGCGCTCCCTCCCCGCTGAACCCTACAGCGTGCCCAAACAGTAGTTTACGTCCACATATATGGCATCACCATACCCGGGAAACTGAATGGCATTTCTAGGGAAAAATATTTTTTAATTTGCACCATCCGCAGCGCATTTATGGAAAAGACCTGTGGGGTGAAATTGCTCACTACACCCCTTAATAAATGCCTTGAGGGGTGCAGTTTCCAAAATGGGAACCTCTGCAATTGTGAACTTATACTTTGTAAATTGCCAAATTAGGCCTCAATTTTACATGGTACTCTTTGACTTCTGAGCTCTGTCAAATGTCCAGGCAAAAAGGTTAGGGCCACATGTAGGGTGTTTCTAAAACCGGGAAACACAGCATAATAATTAGAGAGCTGTCTTGTTATGGTGGCACAAGCTGGCCACCACATATTGACATATCTATGGAAAAATCCCATTTTCACTCTGCAACATCGAGTGCACACTAATTTCTACAAAACAACTGCGGGGTTAACATGCTCACTACACCCCTAGGTGAATGCATTGAGGGGTGTAGTTTCCAAAATGTGGTCACTTCTGGGGGGTTTCCACTGTTATGGTCCCACAGGCGCCCAGAAACCAATCCAGCAAAATATGCACTCCAAATGGCGCTCCTTCCCTTCTGAGCCCTACTGTGTGCCAAAACAGCAGTTTATGACCACATATGGGGTATTTCCGTACTCCAGAGAAGTTGCTTTACAAATGTTGGGTTCTTTTTTTCTTTTATTTGTTGAGAAAATGAAAAATTTTGAGCTAAAGCTACGTCTTATTGAAGAAAAAGGATTGTTTTTGTTTTCAATGCCCAATTCTAATAAATTCTATGAAACACCTGTGGGGTCAAAATGCTCACTACACCCCTAGATGAATTCCTCAAGGGGTGTAGTTTCCTAAATGGAGTCACTTTTTGGGTGATTTCATTGTTTTGTCCCCTCAGGTGATTTGCAAATGTGACTGTCACGGACACAGGGTATGTGGACCCACTTGGCCGCTCCGCCGTAGCGGGGAGGCAGCTGACCAGGTCACAGTCTATGCGAAAGTCAATGGCAGACAGTAATGCTTGGATACCTGAAATAGTCCGGACGGTGGCTGTGCCTATAGCACGGATGGAGGCTGGTGCGGCAGGTGGCGCCAGACGAGGCGGGCAGTATGCGATGAAGCAGAAGACACTGGACGTGGCAGAAGACACTGGACGTGGCAGGAGACACTGGACGTGGCAGGAGACACTGGACGTGGCAGGAGACACGACTCCAACGCTGGTAGGCACAGGAACTGGAACAATACGGAATACAGGAACGGGTAACAGGGCACGGGTAACAGCTGGAACGGGAAAACACTAAGGGACCATTTGCGAGACAGACTGGGATAGACTAACAACGCTCAGGCAAGGATTAGAAGGCCTGGGGCCTTCTTATAGACCAGGAAATCGTGGCAGTTGATGATTATGACGACTTCCTATTTGCGCGCGCTGGCCCATTAAGGCAGGGCGCGAGCGTGCGCGCGCAACCTACGGGACACAGCCGAACAGAGCGGAAGTGAGCGCTGGCGTCTCCTAGGAGGGAGACCAGCGCTCACGGATCCATGGCTGCGGGCGTCGGGAGGTGAGTAAACCCGACGGCGACGGCCCGCGGCGATGGACGCTACAGTATCCCCCCTCTTACGCCCCCTCTTCTTGGGGCCAGAGCGAGAGAGGAATTTTTTAATAAGAGCAGGAGCGCTGAGGTTCTCTTCTGGCGCCCAGGACCTCTCCTCAGGACCAAACCCTCTCCAGTCCACCACATAGAAAGTTCTTCCTCCTACCCTTTTGCAGTCCAGGATCTCTTTTACCTCGAATACATCAGAAGGACCGCTGGGGGCAACTGTGGAACTAGAAGTCTTGCTGTAGCGGTTTAGGACCACTGGTTTCAGGAGGGACACATGGAAGGAGTTAGGGATTCTGAGGGTAGGAGGCAGTCGCAGTTTATAGGAGACAGGGTTGATCTTTTGCAGAATCTCGAAAGGACCAAGGAACCTGGGAGCGAACTTGTATGAGGGTACCTTCAAGCGAATGTTCCGAGAGGACAGCCAGACTTTAGTCCCCGGAAGATACTGAGGCGGCTCTCTTCTCTTAGTATCTGCCTTTCGCTTAATGAGATCTACTGCCAGCAAAATAGAGGACCGGGTCTGTTGCCAGATTTGCAGGAAGTCCCCATATGCAGAGTCAGCAGAGGGTACCTGAGATGAAGTCGACACAGGAAGAGGGACTCTAGGATGTTGACTGTACACAATGTGGAACGGAGTGGAGGTGGTGGACTCACTTGTGTGGTTGTTGTATGAAAACTCGGTCCATGGAAGAAGCTGTACCCAGTTATCGTGCTGTGAAGAGATGAAGTGGCAGAGATAATTTTCCATGATCTGGTTGATCCTCTCAACTTGGGGGTGATAGGCAGAGGAAAAGTCCAAACTCACATCCAGGAGTTTACAGAGGGCTCTCCAGAACTTAGAGGTAAACTGAACCCCCCGGTCGGACACAATGTGAAGAGGCAAGCCATGCAAGCGAAAGATGTGCTGAATGAAGAAACTCGCCAGTCGGGGAGCAGAAGGTAGGCCAGTCAGCGGGATAAAATGTGCCATCTTAGAGAACCGGTCCACCACCACCCAGATGGTGTTGCATCCTGCTGAGGGAGGAAGGTCTGTGACGAAGTCCATTGCGATGTGCTGCCAGGGGGCACTGGGTACAGGCAGAGGTTGAAGCAGGCCGGCAGGCTTGGAGTGAGTCACTTTGTTAGAGGCACACACCGAGCAAGCAGAGACAAAGTCCAGAACATCTTTAGGTAGCGTGGCCCACCAGAAGTGACGGGCAATCAGGTCTTGGGTTTTACGGACACCAGCATGCCCAGCTAGTGTAGAACTGTGTCCCCAGCGGAGAATTCTTTTTCTGTCTGCCAACCGAACGAAAGTTCTCCCCGGAGGGATATTTCTAAGCTGCAGAGGAATAGCGGTGACAACGCAGGATGGGTCTATGATAGTCTGAAGGGACTCCACAGTGTCTTCTGTCTCAAATGATCTGGACAGGGCATCGGCCCTCACATTCTTGTCAGCGGGACGTAGTGGAGCAGAAATTGGAAACGGGTGAAGAACAGCGCCCACCTGGCTTGACGGGGATTTAGTCTTTGAGCGGACTGAAGGTAGGTGAGGTTCTTGTGGTCGGTGAAGATCAGGATGGGGTGAGCTGCGCCTTCCAGAAGATGTCTCCACTCCTCCAGGGCCAATTTGATAGCCAGTAGCTCCCGATCTCCAATGGAGTAATTGCGCTCAGCAGAAGAAAACAGTCTTGTGTAGTAGCCACATACCACTGCCTTTCCTTTGGAGCTCCTCTGGAACAGAAGTGCACCTGCACCAACAGAGGAGGCGTCCACTTCTAGTGAGAACTGCCGAGACACGTCAGGGTGATGGAGGATTGAAGCTGAAGTGAAGGCTTTCTTGAGGCTAATGAATGCGGACTCTGCCTCTGGAGTCCACACCTTGGCGTTCACACCCTTCTTGGTAAGGGTAGAGATGGGAGCCGTCAGAGAAGAAAAGTTCGGAATAAACTGCCGGTAGAAATTGGCGAAACCCAGGAACCGTTGTATGGCCCTTAGGCCTTGAGGACGTGGCCATTCCAGGACAGACTTTAGTTTCTCAGGGTCCATCTTAAGGCCTTGATCCGAGATGACGTAGCCCAGGAAGGGCAAAGACCTCTTTTCAAAGGTGCGCTTTTCCAACTTGGCATACAAGCGATTCTCTCTTAGTCACAGAAGAACTTGACGAACATGCCTCCGATGGGTCATCAGATCTGGGGAGAAAATTAAAATATCATCGAGATAAACTACAACACACATATAGAGGAGATCTCGGAAGATATCATTAACGAACTCCTGAAATATTGCGGGAGCGTTACACAGTCCGAAGGGCATCACTAGGTATTCGTAGTGCCCATCGCGGGTGTTAAATGCTGTCTTCCATTCGTCACCCCGGCGAATCCGGATTAGATTATAAGCCCCCCGCAGATCTAGCTTAGAAAATTTTTGGGCTCCTCGTATGCGATCAAAGAGCTCGGAAATAAGTGGCAATGGGTATTTGTTCTTGACCGTGATCTGATTGAGACCACGGTAGTCAATGCAGGGTCGAAGAGATCCATCTCTCTTTTTAACGAAGAAGAAGCCTGCCCCGGCCGGGGAGGAAGATTTTCAAATAAAACCCCTCTCCAAGTTCTCCTTGATATAGGCTGACATCGATAAAGTCTCTGGCAAGGAGAGAGGATATACTCGTCCACGGGGAAGAGAAGCATTGGGAACCAATTCAATGGGACAGTCATAATTCCGATGTGGAGGCAACGTCTCAGCCTCTCGTTTGCAAAAGACATCCGCAAAACTGGCATACTGAGATGGTAGACCGGAAAGTGACTGAGGCAGAGGGGGCACAACAGGACGGACTTGTGACAGGCAATGGCTATGGCATCTGGAACCCCATTGAAGAACCTCTCCAGAATTCCAGTCAAGTGTCGGGGCGTGTAGACGGAGCCATGGCAGACCCAGCAGGATAGGATTGATAGCCTTGGGTAGTACCAGGAAGGTGATCTGTTCTGAGTGAAGAGCTCCAACCCGTAGTGTCAACGGCTCTGTGATGAGCATGATCGGATCAGGCAATGGTAGACCATTCACGGAGGCAACAGCCAGGGGTCTCTCCAGACGGACTGTGGGTAGACGAAAACGATCCAATAGATCCTGCTGGATGAAATTAGCAGCCGCTCCAGAGTCAAGATAGGCGGAGGAAGGATGTGATGTCTCTCCGGTGACGATGGCCACAGGAATCGATAATCTGGAAGAGGTTTTAACGTTTGAAGACGTTCCACCTAGAGTTGCCTCTCCAATGAACCCTAGGTACTGGAGCTTCCCGGTTTCTGTGGGCATTGGCGCACAAAATGACCTTTGAGGCCACAATACATACATAGTCCAGAGGAGCGTCTGCGCTGCTTCTCCTGTTCAGATAACCGGACTCTGTCTACCTGCATGGGTTCTTCAGGTGGCGCACTAGGAGTGGACAATAGTGGTCTCTGGACTGATGGTGCTGGTCTGTGGACCCGGCTCTCCTGTCGAACCTCTTGAGAGCGCTCCCGGATTCTCATATCAACCCGGGTGGCTAACAGGATGAGGGCATCCAAGGTAGAAGGAAGGTCGTGGGCTGCCAGTTCGTCCTTGATGTGAGAGGACAGTCCCTGCCAGAAGGTCGCCACCAGTGCCTCATTGTTCCATGCCAGCTCGGCTGCTAGGGTACGGAAGGAGATAGCATACTCCCCTACAGTGGAGCCTTCTTGCTTGAGGGTCAACAGAGTGGCTGCGGCAGAGGATGTTCGACCCGGCTCCTCGAACACGGCACGAAAGGACTGCAGGAACAAGGCTAGGTCCGCGGATACAGGTCCTTGTTGCTCCAAGATTGGGTTCGCCCATGCGAGGGCCTTGCCAGCGAGGCGGGAGATAATAAACGCCACTTTGGCCTCCTCGGAGGGGAAGAGATGAGGCCGTAGCCTAAAATGCACCGTGCATTGATTGAGAAATCCTCTACATGCTCTGGGGTTGCCGTCGTAGCGAGGAGGAAGAGGCAGAGGAACTGTGGATCTGGGACAAACAGGAGGAGCAACAGGCAGTGGCACAGCAACAGCTTCAGGAGGAAGAACCGGAGGTAAAACAGCGAGTCGATCCAGGCGGACCATGATAGAATTCACCGCCTCAAGGAGTTGATCCTGACATGTGCGTAGGTCATGCATCTCTGTCTGTATCTTCTGGACTGCGGTCTTGGGCTGGCCAGCGGGTTCCATGGCCTGAGCGTACTGTCACGGACACAGGGTATGTGGACCCACTAGGCCGCTCCTCCGTAGCGGGGAGGCAGCTGACCAGGTCACAGTCTATGCGAAAGTCAATGGCAGACAGTAATGCTTGGGTACCTGAAATAGTCTGGACGGTGGCTGTGGCTACAGCACGGATGGAGGCCGGTGCAGCAGGTAGGGCCAGACGTGGCGGGCAGTATGCGATGAAGCAGAAGACACTGGACGTGGCAGACGACATTGGACGTGGCAGGAGACACTGGACGTGGCAGGAGACACTGGACGTGGCAGGAGACACTGGACGTGGCAGGAGACACGACTCCAACGCTGGTAGGCACAGGAACTGGAATACGGAATACAGGAACGGGTAACAGGGCACGGGTAACAGCTGGAACGGGGAAACACTAAGGGACCATTTGCGAGACGGACTGGGATAGACTAACAACGCTCAGGCAAGGATTAGAAGGCCTGGGGCCTTCTTATAGACCAGGAAATCGTGGCAGTTGATGATGATGACGACTTCCTACGGGAGAACAATAGAAAAAAGGACCTCAACAGTTGGTGGGCGCATTAACATCAATACACGAGGGATGCCTACCGGCACCAAAAGCCCTGTTTTCCAACTGTAAATTGAATTAAAATACAAATTTTATTAGGCTACTAGAGCAAGGAACAAACTACATAAAGGTTAAAAAGATTTCATGTCCGTAGCTGACTGAGATTAGTATAGTGCAAATGTAACAAGTGGATAGTGGAAATGCAGAACGCTGCACCCAATTCCACAGATATAGGGCAGAAAGTCAGCAGGACCATGTGTTAAAATTAAAAGGAAAGCCGGGGACACAGCCGAACGGAGCGGAAGTGAGCACTGGCGTCTCCTAGGAGGGAGACGGGGACCAGCGCTCACGGATCCATGGCTGCGGGCGTTGGGAGGTGAGTAAACCCGACGGCCCGCGGCCATGGACGCTACAGTGACATGGCCTCCGCAAACTATTCCTGCTAAATGTATTGTTTTACTCGGAAGAAATTGCTTTACAAATTTTGCGGTGCTTTTTCTCCTTTAGTCCTTGTGGAAATGAGAAAAAAAAATCGCTAAACCTACATTTTCTTTGAAAAAAAATGTAGATTTTAATTTTCACAGCCTACTTCCAATAATTTCTGCAAAAAACCTATGCGGTCAAAATGCTCACTATACCCCTAGATAATTTCCTTGAGGTGTGTAGTTTCCCAAATGGGGTCACTTTTGGGGAATTTCCACTGTTTTGGCCCCACAAGACCTCTTCAAAATATATTCTAATAAAAAGAAGGCCCCAAAATCCCATAGGTGCTCCTTTGCTTCTGAGGTCGGTGCTTCAGTCAAGTAGCACGCTAGGGCCACTTGTGGGATATTTCCTAAAACTGCAGAACCTGTGCAATAAATATTGAGTTGCATTTCTCTGGTAAAACTCTCTGTGTTACAAAAAAATGGATTAAAAATTAATTTCTGGAAAAAAATATGAAATTTGTAAATTTGACCTCTACTTTGCTTTAATTCCCGTGAAACGTCTAAAGGGTTAAGAAACTTTCTAAATGCTGTTTTGAATACTCTTAGGGGTGAAGTTTTTAAAATGTGGTGACTTATTGGGGGTTTCTAATATATAAGGCCCTCAAAACCACTTCACAACTGAACTGGTCCCTGTAAAAATAACCTTTTGAAATTTTCTAACACGGTACTACAATATTTTTTACTGTACTTCGTGGAAATTTTCTTGAAAATGTGAGAAATTGCTGCTAAAGTTCAAAGCCTTGTAAGGTCCTATAAATATAAAAGGATGTTCTAAAAACGATGCTAATCTAAAGTAGACATATGGGGGATGTTAATTAGAAAACATTTTGTGTGGTATAACTGCCTGTCTTACAAGCAGATACATTTAAATTGAGAAAAATGCTAATTTTTTGCAATTTTTCGCAAAATTTTGGTGTTTTTCACAATTAAATACTGAACGTATCGAGTAAATTTTGGCAGTAACATTAAGTCCAATGTGTCACAAGAAAACAGTCTCAGAATCGCTTGGATAGGTAAAAGCGTTCCGAAGTTATTACCACATAAAGTGAAACATGTCAGATTTGAAAAATTAGGCTCTGTCAGGAAGGTCAAAAGTGGCTAAAGAGGGAAGGGGTTAATACATTTTTGCAATTAATTTGTTATTGTTTTCTTATTCAATTCTATCTTCTTTATATAGTGTTTGAAAGAAAATCAAATACTAATATGTTTACCAAGCGAGAAGATGTTTGAACAGCTATTCCGGGCAGCCGACTGTATATTGGAATCACTAAATCAGCAAAGGAACACATAAGATATATATTTTTAATTATTACTTTTTAGGGCTCATGCACACAGGCACTGAGCCTGTCCTGCAATGCACAGAGGCCGTAGATCCTTAGCACAGAGCCGCACGGCCCCTATACACTGCTTTACAGGTTCCATCAAGTGCCCTACGTACTGGGATATTCTCCCCTAGAAGTATTGCTCCATACATACAATAGAGCACGCCATGATTTTTTTTTCTGGCAGATTGGAAATCTTACAGAAAAAGTCTCAGTATGAAATCGGAGGTATAATAGATGCATCATGCACCTCTTTGGCAATCCAATTATATGCAAAATACAGCCATGTGCATGAGTTTTTACAGTGCTAGTGCCCCCATCAACTCACTTCACTGGCTAAAGAATTTAGAAATCCAGATCTAGAGTTCTAAAAAAATTTCATGTAAACTGCAGCTATTAGTTGTACTTTTTGGGATATCAGCGATGAAAGAAACAAATATAAAAGAAATGGGTGATTACAATTTTTAACAACTTGTCTATTTAAAGAGGCTCTGTCACCAGATTTTGCAACCCCTATCTGCTATTGCAGCAGATCGGCGCTGCAATGTAGATTACAGTAAAGTTTTTATTTTAAAAAAACGAGCATTTTTGGCCAAGTTATGACCATTTTTGTATTTATGCAAATGAGGCTTGCAAAAGTCCAAGTGGGTGTGTTTAAAAGTAAAAGTCCAAGTGGGCGTGTATTATGTGCGTACATCGGGGCGTGTTTACTACTTTTACTAGCTGGGCGCTCTGAAGAGAAGTATCATCCACTTCTCTTCAGAACGCCCAGCTTCTGCCAGATCACGCTGTGACGTCACTCACAGGTCCTGCATCGTGTCAGACGAGCGAGGACACATCGGCACCAGAGGCTTCAGTTGATTCTGCAGCAGCATCGGCGTTAGCAGGTAAGTCGATGTAGCTACTTACCTGCAAACGCTGATGCTGCTGCAGAATCAACTGTAGCCTCTGGTGCCGATGTGTCCTCGCTCGTCTGACACAATGCAGGACCTGTGAGTGACGTCACAGCGTGATCTGGCAGAAGCTGGGCGTTCTGAAGAGAAGTGGATGATACTTCTCGTCAGAGCGCCCAGCTAGTAAAAGTAGTAAAAACGCCCCAATGTACGCACATAATACACGCCCACTTGGACTTTTGCAAGCCTCATTTGCATAACTACAAAAATGGTCATAACTTGGCCAAAAATGCTCGTTTTTTAAAAATAAAAACGTTACTGTAATCTACATTGCAGCGCCTATCTGCTGCAATAGCAGATAGGGGTTGCAAAATCTGGTGACAGAGCCTCTTTAAGTGGAATGTACATTTTTCTCATATATTGTAACATTGATATTTCACTCTGGATAACTTTTTCATTTTATTTTTTATTAGGCTTTGCTTTTTAAAAAAATAAGTACAGAGCATGGCACAAGTGAACATGTCATCATTTTTACAGTAGACATCCAACGTGTTCGGGCCAGTCCACACCTGTGCTCGCCATTCCATTGATTTGCTCCGTCACAGAAGCAGAACAAGGGAGTAACCAGAAGCACCAGTTCCGTTGCACCACGGACACCACCGGTGTCAACAAAGCTCATTGACTGTTATGGGTTCCATCGACGTGTCCGTGGTTTTACCGAAAATAGTGCAGCATGCTGTGCTATTGTTTCCAGTATTTTCGGCCAAATCTGCAACAGAGCCTCCAACGCAGATGTGAACAGGCCCTAAAGTAGCAAGACATGACTAGAAGAAAATCAAAATGCTTAACAGTATGTACAACACAACTACGGCACAGGTAAATATTGTAGATGTCAGTTATATAGGTCAAACAAAATATAGGCAAGTGTCATTGCAACCTTTAGACCCAGAGATTTCATATGTGTTTAGACAACAACATGGGAGTTAAGAAACAGCATGGAAGGTATTACTCGGAAACCAGCCTAAGGGGGGATTCACACGAGCGTGTATTCGGTCCGTGCGGGCCGCGTGGTTTTCACGCGGCACGCATGGACCAATACAAGTCTATGGGGCAGTACAGACAGTCCGTGCTTTTTGCGCAGCGTTTGTCTGCTGCGCAAAAAGCGCGACAGGTTCAATAACTCTGCGTATTTCGCGCATCACGCACCCATTGAAGTCAATGGGTGCGTGAAAATCACGCGCACCACACGGAAGCACTTCCGTGGGACGAGCGTGATTCGCGCAACAGCAGTGAAAAGGATGAATGAAAACAGAAAAGCACCACGTGCTTTTCTGTTTCCAAGCATCCAAACGGAGTGTCTTTGCGAGGAGCGAACCCCGACAACCGAGGCAAACTTCACCGGGTTCGGCCAAACTCGTTTTGGCCGAACCCGGCAAAAAAATTTCCGGTCCGCGACGTCGGGAGAGATTCACTGTGCATGGTGCTGAAAGAGTTAAACTGTTTCAGCACCATGGACAGTGACTTGCGATCCCAAAATACATGAACCTGTAAAAAAACCGAAGTTCTAACTTACCGATTACTCCTGTCTCCTTCCTGCAGTCCGACCTCCCGGGATGACACTTCAGTTCAAGTGACAGCTCCAGCCAATCACAGGCCAAGCACAGGCTGCAGCCAATCACAGGCTGCAGCGGTCACTTGGACTGCCGCGTCATCCAGGGAGGTGGGGCCCGATGTCAAGAGAGGCGCGTCACCAAGGACGCGTCACCAAGGATGCGTCACCAAGGCAACGGCCGGGAAGTTCTCGGTAAGTAGGAACTTTATCTTTTTTTTTTACAGGTTTTTCGCTGTTGTGTTCGGCATTCACTGTCGAGGGTGCTGAAAGAGTTAGCTCTTTCAGCACCTTGGACAGTGACGGGCGTCGACAAGCCTCATCTCTATGATGCCGGCTGCGCGAAAATCACGCAGCCGCGCATCAGACACGCATGACACACGCAGCTGTCAAATGGTTTTTGCGCTCGCAAAACGCTGCGTTGTTTGCGCGCGCAAAAACGCAACGCTCGTGTGAATCTCCCCTAAGTGTAGGATTCATCCACTTGAGCCAGTCTTGGGGTTATTAGGGTTTCCATAGTATAGTTTGCGGAGGAATTGCCTGACCGTAGTTGGGATTAGTGAAGAAAATTATAAAAACAAATATAGAGCTTCTGAGGAATATATCTTCATCCAAGTTCATCCTGCAAAGCCCCACTCCCTGACTCAATTTTAATATCTAGGGTACACTAGACATGTCGCAGAATAAAATGTTTATGTTTGGTTCATATATTTTTTTTATTTTAGTTAAACTGGTTGTAAATTGTTAGTACTTTTATCATTTGTTTGATTTAGGTAATTTTAATAAAGTGATTTATTTTACCTGTAATACTTTATGTGGTTAGTTAGGGAAAATAGGTTGGGGACCTGTAGTTAAGGTTGACCGTCTACACGGTCTGTCAGACATTTTTAATTGATTACTTAATGTAGACCACGAATGTTGAACGGTCATATGTGGCTTTTTACATCAGCCATGTTTAATCGCAGGGTAAGCTAAGAGCAGTGTAGTGACATGCTTTTGTTTTTTACTGCACAGGGAGGGAATAGCTGCGTGAAACAAGATGGTGACATCTGGGAGATGTTCAAATGCATATAACATGGTGCTTCGTAGATGAAAGTGGTTCGGATATGGATCAAAAATGAAATTCTGTTTTGTGCGGCAAGATTTTTTAAATATATTATAGAAAGTGATTTTTTTTACTTAAAAAATGTATATCAATTTCAATTGCTACAAGGCGAGTTTTTTTTTTCTTTTTACCTCCATTTTTAGAGACCAGTTGAGCTAGATAGAGATTAGTTTTTTTAGCTATAGTTCCTATGACCAGTATTGTTAAAAGGGGTTTTTCAGCCAATAAATATTGATGGCCTATCCTCAGGATAGGCCATCAATAGCTGATGGGTTGGGGTCTGAATCCCGTGTCCCTTGCCGATCATTATTTTTTCTTGCTCATTATGAATCGTGAACACGCATTTAGCGGGGATTCACGGGTATTGCAGCCTTTTCTCCCATTCACCTCAATGGGAGAAAAGGCTGCAATACCTGTGAAACGCCTCTGAATGCGTGTCGCGATTAACAGTGAGCAAGAAGAAATGAAAGGGAAGCAGCGCTCGTAAGAGCGCTGCGGCCCCTTCAAAACAGGTGATTGGTGGGGGTCCCTGGAGTTGGACCCCGACTCATCAGCTATTGATGGCCTATCCAGAGGATAGGCCATCAATTTCTATTGGCTGGAAAACCCCTTTAAGCATTTATCTAGACCAAGCAGAAAGCGCTTTTATGTGAAACATCGCCTTCATGGTTTCTGGTTTGGTTTCAAATGTATTATGCTTGACATGAATTGCGCTACAAGCATTTCAAGGCTCACCTTCTCAAATATTGTTTTTCCGCTTTTTGTGAACCTTTTCAGTACTACTTTGTATCCGCTTCCCCAGCAATCACTACTCCTTTAGGGTGGCACTGCTGGCATAGTGGTTCCTTGCTTCCATATCCATAGCAGTCTGGTCCCACACACTGACAACAGCCATTGTGAAACCAGCGGTATCGGGAGGATCCAGTAAATTCACAGGTTTCATGACAACGTCTCATAGACATGCAGGATTTAAAATACATCACAGTGCAGATACTGGATGTATTCACTGACGACTGAGCAGGTACAGCTGAAGTGGAGAAGAAAGAAACCACCTTGTCCATATTATATGTTACACATAAAAAAAGGTACAAAGTATAAGCAATGACAACACAGGTGCTTGATTCCCTTTCGCCATTAAGAGACTGTATCAATATGTTTAACACGAAGGTTTTCTTGTACATACAGCAATATGAAAAGGTATTTTTCAGACATCTCTTATTTCATATTTGTCACACTAAATGATTTCTGATCATTAAAGGGTTATTTCCATCTAAGTCATTTATGGCATATCCTTGGATATGCCATAAGTGTCTGATAGATTTGGCTCCCAGCTCTGGAGATAGGTCCAGGCCCCAGAGCTGGGACCCGCATCTATGGCATATCCTTCCGCTCCAGTCCGCTGTGTCCCGTAGAGTGCACGCGCACGCTCGTGCCCGCTCTTAAAGGGCCAGCGCGCACACATAAATAAAATCATCATCATCTCACATGATTTCCTGGACTATAAGAAGGCCCCTGCCCTTCTGATCCTTGTCTGAGCGTTGTTAGTGTATCCTAAGTCTGTATTGCAAATGGTCCCTTAGCGTGTTCCCGTTCCAGTTGTTACCCGTGCCCTGTTACCGGTTCCTGTATCCCGTGCTGTTCTTGTTCCTGTGCCTACTAGTGTTGGACTCGTGTCTACTGCACCTGCTGCCGTTGGCCACATCCTGTGTCATCTGCCACGTCCAGTGTCATCTTCCACGTCTGGTGGGATTCGCCACATCTGGTGCAACCTGCGGCACCTGCTGTCATCCGCCATGACTGGCGTTACCTGCTGCACCCACCTCCATCCGTGCCAGAGCTGCGGCCACTGTCTGGGCTACCCAGGTACCCTAGCGCGGGACTTTGTATTACTGGGGTGCTCTGTTGTTTGGCCAGCTGCCTCCCCGCTATGGCGGTGCGGCCTAGTGGGTCCACATACCCACAAACCATGAGACCATAAATGTCTAATATGGGAATACCCCTTTAAAGTGGATGTGCCATCATACTATGCAGCCCTGTTTAAGGGCAGCATATTATAAGGTCAGGTAATCTGTACTATTAGCCCAAACATCACAAAAAAAAAATATTGTGCTGTTCGGCCATTAGAGCCTACTACAGAATACAACACCCTCAGTTCCGCTGTATTCATAAGGTAGCGCTCTCCCCTTTTACCAGTGACCGCCATGTATATGCATATATACATGACAGCCGTCGGTCACTAGTGAGAGGGAAGCAGTGGAGGCTCTATTAGCCAAACAGCACAATATTTTTTTTTGGTGAAGTTTGGGCTCATAGTACAGGGGACATGTCCCTGTAATGTGCTGCCCTTTAAAGTTTTGTTTTTTTTCATCGCTGCCTATTGATTATCGTGTGGTAAAAATGACATGTAACAACCGGCAGAATAAAGTGAACAAGTGCGGATATACAAAATAAGTAATTTTACTTACTGTTTTATGAAATAAAAATCATGTGCATTTCGAGAGCAATGACAATAATGTTGACATAACTTTATTGGAGCTTGTGTTTTGTGGAACCAGTTGTAGTTTTCATTAGCGGGGTACATAGAACTTATTTATTTACCTTTTTTTAAACAAATAAATTGGGGGTGGGAATTTGTATTTAGTTTTTTGTTTTTTTTGGAGGGGGAATTTGCGATGCAGTATAAATTATGTGCAATCTTTATTCTATTAGTCCTTACTATTGCAGCCATATATGTATTTTTCATATGGTGGACTATTTTTTACAAAATAAATTAAAAGGAATGTATGAGCTCTTATTTGCCCACCAAACAGGTCCCGGCGTTTGGTAGTTCTTGTATAACTATGTGTCCACATAACTTTTTGTTAAGTTTGTATTACCTTGTTTGTCCAGATAAACAACTTTATTGCCCTATGCAAATGACTCTGTTAGGCCTTATTCACACGAACGTGTCACACGGACCTATATGATTCAATGTATTTCAACGAACCGTGTGAAGGGTCCGTGAGAAAATAGGACATGTAATATTTTTTTCACGCTTCACGCATCCCTTCATAGACTCTAGTCTATGGGTGATGCGAGATATCGCGTCCCGCAGCGCAGAGCACGGATGCACCTCGGACGTGATAACTGCAGTTTTTCACGTCGAGATGCGCAATGCCCTTCTGAATCTAGCCTAAGTGCCACTCGGGCGGTCCGTTTCCCCACAAGTGCTCCTGATCTCGCCATTTTAGCCTGCTCAACTCTGCCCACTTAGTGAGAATAAGGGTATGTGCACACACAAACTCAAAAACGTCTGAAAATACGGACCTGTTTTCAAGGGAAAACAGCTCTGGATTTTCAGGCATTTTTTTAATCAAACTCGCGTTTTTCGTTGCATTTTTGGAGCTGTTTTTCTATAGAGTCAAAGAAGTGACATGCACTTTTTTTTCGTGGACGCCTTTTTACGTGCCGTTTTTGGAAAACGAGGCGTAAAAAGACGCCCCGTCAGAACAGAATGCCGTATTTCCCATTTAAATCAATGGGCAGGTGTTTGGAGGCATTCTGCTTCCGATTTTTCAGCCGTTTTTCGGGAAGTGTACGGCCCGAAAAACGGCTGAAAACACTGCGTGTGCACATACCCTAAGACTGGGTTCACACGACCTATTTTCATGCGTAAACGAGGCGTATTATGCCTCGACTTACGGCTGAAAATACGTCTCCAATACGTCGGCAAACATCTGCCCATTCATTTGATTGGGTTTGCCGACGTATTGTGCCGCCGACCTGTAATTTACGCGTCGTCGTTTGACAGCTGTCAAACGACGACGCGTAAAATGACTGCCTCGTCAAAGAAATACAGGACACTTCTTTGGACGTAATTTGAGCCGTTTTTCATTGAATTCAATGAAGAACAGCTCAAATTTCCGGCCGTCAAAGGCGCCTCGCATAATGCGAGGAGGAGCAATTACGTCTGAAACGACGGAGCGGTTTTCTCCTGAAAACAGTCTGTAATTTCAGACGTAAAAGGCAGCTATCGTGTGCACATACCCTTAGAGTGACATAGCCATAACGTGCCAATATCAATCCTGAGCAAGGGGCAGAGTTGAGCAGGCTAAAATGGCGAGAAATGGAGCACTTGTGTGGAAACGGATGGCCCGAGTGGCACTCGCAGACTCATTTGCATATGGCAATAAAGTCATTTAACTGGACAGACAAGGTAATACAAACAGAAGGTTATCGCATTTGGGTGCGCTGATGGGCTGACAGAGGGCGCCCCCTCCCTCTGTAAAACTTTGTAGGTGCCGCATGCTCCAATGACATCTAAGGGGTTAATGCAGCTGCCATCCACAAGTGATGGCGCTGGCACAGCTTCTGTGCCTAAACCATCAGTGCGCCGTAATAGTTTGCCAGAATGATTTGCAACGTACTATAACAGCACAGGTTGAGATGGGGTTAAGGAACTCTTAAAACTGCTGACAGGTTCCCTTTGAGGGTATGTTCACACAGCTTATTTTCAGCAGTTTTTTGGGCCGTAAATGGCCCGAAAAACATCTGAAAATACGAAGGCTAAACACCTCCAAACATCTGCCCTTTGATTTCAATGGGTAAAAAGGGCGTTCCGTTCCCACAGAGCGGTTTTTACGCAGCCATTTTTAAAAACGGCGCGTAAAAAAAAAGTGCATGTCACTTCTTGAGCCGTTTTTCATTGTCTCAATACAAAAACAGCTCCAAAATCGGCCGTAAAAAAACGCATCAAAAAACGCCTGATGCATAAAAAATGGCTGTAAATCAGGGGCTGTTGAAAACAACTCCATATTTTACAGCCATTTTTTGTTTAGCGTGTGAACGTACCATCAAGGTGATGTTAGTACCTTGGGCCCTGCACAGCTTGCTATTATTGAAGAAACTATAAATTCTACACTGTGCCAGTACATTCCTAATGTCTGCTCATCTGTTTATAAGCTGAAGCACAACTTGGTTATGCAGCAATCCAATCATGGAAAACTGACAATTATTTTTCCTGACTCGGCGTAGCGTACAAGTTTATTTCAATGGGGAGAGGCGAATTAGATGGACGCACCCCATGTACTCTTATTATTTTGCCCTGTATTGCCGTTTTGCTTCTTACATGGTTTGCAACGTGGCTAACTTTAGGGGGTGCCAAACCAAGGATGGTACCCCAAGAAGCAACCGGATACTGGAGCGGGAAATAATTCTACTCCACTAATTTAGACCACCCAGAACTTTGCAATTAACCCCCCCATTGGCCTAGACCACTTGCAATTTGACCATTAACCCCGTAACTGCCCTAGACCACCAGGAATGTTATCAGTAAACCTCTGTAGTACCCTAGTTGGTCAGGCTTTTAACCACTAATTCCTTCTGCTGTTTGTAGAAATTAACATCGAATTGATCATAGCGAAATCTTGGCAGGAACAATATTCAGATTTCAGGCAATGAAAGGGTTAAAGCAGTCTTGAAACAGGAGTAGATCCTAAGGCCTCATGCACACGGCCGAGTATCATCCGCAATTTACGGACCGTGCATACATTGATTTCAATGAACCCCAGGCTCCCAGCCAATGCACGGACCATGGAAACCACAGTTGTGTGCATGGGCCCATAGAAATTAATGGGTCCACAATTCATCCGCATTTTGAAATGCGGACGCGATAACACGGTCGTGTGCATGAGGCCTAAGGATGTTTTCAAGGTCCCACACGACATGCACTTTTACCGTGATTTGCGGCAGTTTCCGTGCCAAGTTTAAAACCAAGTTTGCATTTTTGCAGTGCGGTTTTTGAGCACGTAGGAGAATAAACGAGAGACCGATGATAAATTATAGATAGAATCTGGTTGCCGCTATTGCCACTAAAGCACTTTCTTTTTTACGTAGATGTTATGGGTGTTGGATAATTGATTCAAATGCTCTATTATATGTTTACTCAGGTTATATTACATTTAGTTAAAAGATCAGAAACCATTCAGAGGACACAATATGTATAGGTTTTTATGTCGCAGCACTTTTCTTGTAATAACCAGTCTCTTGATACTAAGAGACAATCCATTCTAAAATGTTGGCATCAGTTCATAATAGAATCTTCTGCATTATTAAACAGTAGTTCTCAGCAATGTGGTAAGAGAAAAGTGTAATTTTGGCAGGCAGTGCTATCAGACCGGGCTCCATTGATAAAATATATAAATTTCCAGATGTGGTCTAATATTATAAATATGCAGGGTTGCACTGAGTTTCCTATTACCCGGAACCCTCTGACACTCAGACACACAGTCATAGAGTTAGGCCGGGTTCCCACGTAGGGTAAACGCTGCAGAATTTCCACAATGGAATGGTTTGCGGAAACTCTGCAGCACCTACATTAGCAGCAGCAAAGTGGATGAGATTCAGAAAACCTCATGCCCGCGCTGCGGGAAAAAACGCAGCGGAAACGTTAATAAATTGACCTGCGGTTGCAGAATTTATTTCCGCAGCATAAATTGATTTTTGTTGATTTTCCGTTGCGGGTTTTCCCCATTGAATTCAATGGGGATGCAAAACCCGCAACAGAAACCCAAGTGTTGAGACTTTTGCGCCGTATTCGCAGCGATTTCCCGCAAAAAAATTTCAACTACGGGAAAAAAACAAACATACCCAGAACGCCCTCCTTCTTCCTGCAGTGCAGCCTCCTGGGATGACGTTGCATCCCATGTGACCGCTGCAGCGTCACATGGCCTGCACCGTCATCCAAGGAGGGGGTAAGTATAAACGCCTTTCTTTCGTTCTAAACGTGGCGCGATTTTTCAGATGGAATGTACTGCGGGTTTGTCCACTAAGAACATTTATTACCCATCCACAGTATAGGTGATAAATGTATGATCGCTAGCTGCCTCACTAATGGAAACCCCACCGTTCACCAGGACGGGGTCCTGATCCCTGCTTCTCCTTACCGCATGATTGCAGTGAGAAGGATTTTGAATGGAACGGTGGTCGCGCATGTACGCTGCCGCTCCATTCAAGGTCTATGGGCCCGACGGAAACAGCCGAGAGTCGTTGATGAAAATTGGTTAGTCACAAATAAAAATTATTGATAGACTTTGCGAGGACCAGTGGATTTGCTTTAGATACTGTAGTTCTAGCAAGTATTATAGTTGTAATGATGTAAACGTCCATCGTGCTCATAATGTTATTTTGGAGGACAGGAATCATTAACTGGTGGATTAGAAGAATTTAAATGTGTAAAAAAATTTAGATTCTACTATTCTTCCTATGAACTAAAGCCCAGGTTACACACCTCAGATTTTGGTGCGTTTCTGTTTTTTGCCAAAAAATGGAGTGGATACAAAAATAGTCTCTCTTTTATACTTTTCATTCCCTTTAGGATCCACTCCTGTCTTTGGCTAATAAGTAAACTGTCTCGTCAGACTCTTTGTCCACAATTTACCTGTGTGTGCACCTAGCAGCATGTGATCCAGGTGAGATTGCTGACTGAGCTCTTTGGTGATGGGCAGTGTGTGAACGTTCCAGTCCATAACCGCATCTCCTTGCAGTTCACTCAGGGATTGAAATAGAGAAGGCAGTGGGACAGGCAGCACCTCCAGTGAACTTCTCCGGGCTGCATGCTTACGACTTCCCTTACTTTCACTGCACAAACCTGAGATATGGAAAGAGGGTAACTATAAGGCCTTGCTCACACAGTGCAGATTTGATTCAGATTTTTCATGCAGTTTGAATTCAAGTCCAAGAACGGACCCTAAACAGAAGAAATAAATGAAGGAAGCCCTTAAAGTGTTTCCACTCCTGGATCCAGTTTTGAATGAAAAAATTCATGCAAACTCTGCATCAAATCTGCACTGTGTGAACAAGGCCTTACTGCTATGGAATCAAAAGTTTTCCTGTGTATGTAGAATGTGCGCTTAAAGGAGTTTTACTATCAGGGACACTTCTGACATATCCACAGGATATATATGTAGGCTTAGTCCCAGTTCTAGGTGTATGTGCAGAGTAGGTTCCCACCTATGGAGGACGCCTTGTCGTGGCAGGTGGGCAAACACTTTTTGATCAAAATGTGCACTAAGAACCTCCCTATTGTAAGTAGATTTAGCAGTAATGCATATTAATGTATATTTAGCGGTTTAGGTTACATTAGTGTTCGCAGTGTGCTGTCGCCATTTTTTGGTCTGCTGTATATCCACAGGATATGTCAAATGTCAGATAGATGCAGGTCCCACCTCTGGGACCCGCACCTATCTCTAGAATGGGGCCCCCTAAACCCTGTTCTACAGTTCTGTGTTCCCGCTGACACTTGTGATTTCCGACCATGTAAGAAGAAAATAGCGTAGCTAGTGTGCTATGCTGCTTCTGTAACTGCCATTCACTTATACGGGACATACGGAAACAGCGGAGCTCAGCGAGCTACGCTGTTTTCTTCTTCATGGTCGGGAATCAGCGGGAACACAGAGCGGTAGAACGGGATTTAGAGGGTCCCCGTTTTAGAGATAGATGCGAGTCCCAGAGGTGGGACCGGCATCTGACATTTATGAGATATCCTGTGTATATGTCATAAATGTCCCTGATGGGAAATCCCCTTTAATATGGCAGTCTAAGGATCTGTTCACACTGGGCGGATACACTGCGTATTAGAACGCAGAGTATCCGCCCGGTGCACCGCAGGGAATTTCGGGCGAAAAACCGCACCAAACTCTGGTGCAGTTTTTCGCCCGGAATGTCCGCTGCGAAAAACTGCAGCACTCAAGCCGGCCTGCGATGACATCTCATCCCAGGAGACTGCTGCAGCCTGTGATTGGCTGCAGCAGCAGTCACATGGGCTGAAGAGTCATCCTGGCTGGTCTCCTGGGATGACGTTTCATCCATGTGACCGCCTCTACAGCCTACGATTGGCTGCAGCGGCGGTCACATGGGATGAAGCATTATCCCAGGAGGCCGGCCTGGAGGAAGAAACACAGACTCCTAGGTAAGTAAAACGCAACAACTGCTATTTGTTGCAGGTTTTAGCTCCCGATTGAATTCAATGGGGAAAACCCGTAACAAATAAGCAGCGTTTTCGCAAATACAATTCACATGCTGCGGAATAAAACGCTGCACCACAGGTCAATTTCTGAGCGTTTTTTCCGCTCAGTATTTACACAGTGTGTGGATGAGAATTGTTCTATCTTATCCACTTTGCTGCTACAGTATTTGCTGTGGATTTTCCGCATCTAATTCCGTTGCAGAAAATCAGCAGTATTTACGCAACGTGTGAACTGACCCTAGTACAAATCTCCTATAATTTGCAGGTTTTAGCCTCTTTGCTGTCATACAGGATGCTTACCCACACAGCTGCAGCATTGGTCCCAAAGACTCCCAAGACACAGTACACAATCCTGACAGCAGGGACAATCCTCTTCTTTCATGTTGCACTGACAGAGCTCCTGAGGAGAGATTATTTGAGGATCATACTGCTCTATGCAGGAAATTAGTTGGAAATATTTTTTTTTCCACCAACTGAATACATTTATTAGTAGAAACTGTAAAATAAAAACAAAAAACACAAAGATGACCGTGTTAACATCCCCATGTCCTTGTGCTGGCGGAACGTGAGTGAACAAAGCAAGCCACAGTGCCAATTTTATTGCCACGTATTAGTGACAACTACAGTGGCACACCATAGGTGCCTGCTAGCATGAAGTTACTGTCAGCATCCAATCAAAGGTCGCACTTCGTAACTTCTCTTGTGTCAAGGGCATACCTCTTAGTGCCCATCGGGGAAGGCACTGTACCCTGTTCAGCTGTCTTCTGCTGGGACCTGAGCTGTACAGAACACACAAGGGCTGGAGAAACTGGACGAGACCAGTCCCTGGTCGGTCCCCAGGGCTGACCACTTGCTGCTCTCTGCCGTTGAGGATTTGTACATTTGAATAATGACCACATCCTATCATTTTAGGACACATTCTGTATAATAATCCTCATTTTCACATCATTCTTGGATAAGAGGGCTGTTTTGATCACTCACGTTGCACTACTGAACCAGCTGACATACTGCAAAGTTGCAAGAAAAAGTAAGTGGAATTACCTGGATTTTTGCATTGATTACTAATAAAATGTGGTCTAATTTTTATCTAAGTCACAATTATAGACAAACAATCTAACTAAACTAATACACACAAATGGTTGTACCGTTCAGGTCTTTTATTGAGCACATTGAGTGAACATTCACAGTACGGGGAGAAAGTGAACCATTGAATTTAATAATGTAAATCCCTCCTTAGCAGCAATAACCTAAATGTTTTCCATAGGGGCAAATAAGACTTGCACAACGTTGGGGAGGGATATTGGACCATTCCTCCCTGCAAATGTGTTTGAGTTCATCAATATGTCTGGAATGCCTTCTGTACACAGCCCTCTTCAGGTCATGCCAAAGCCTCTTGATAAAGTTAAAGAGGCTCTGTCACCAGATGATCAAATCCCTATCTCCTATTGAATGTGATCGGCGCTGCAATGTAGATAACAGTAAAGTTTTTTGTTTGTTTTTTAAAAACGATAATTTTTGCCCAAGTTATGAGCAATTTTAGATTTATGCAAATGAATTTTTCAATGGACAACTGGGCGTGTATTCTGTTTTTACCAACTGGGTGTGTAATCTGTTTTTACCAACTGGGCGTGTTTACTCGTTTTACCAACTAGGCGTTGTGAATAGAAGTGTATGACGCTGACCAATCAGCGTCATATACTTCTCATCGTTTCCACCCAGCTTCTTTCACTGCAGACACACAGCGTGTTCTCGTGAGATCACGCTGTGACGTCACTTCCTCCCACAGGTCCTTCACCATCGCGTCGGACGAGAGAAGACACATCGGTTCCAGGCGTCCGAGAGGGTACAGTTGAATCTGCAGCAGCATATCTCGGACGCCTGGAGCCGATGTGTCTTCTCTCGTCCGACGCGATGGTGAAGGACCTGTGGGAGGAAGTGACGTCACAGCGTGATCTCACGAGAACACGCTGTGTGTCTGTGCAGTGAAAGAAGCTGGGTGGGAACGATGAGAAGTGTATGACGCTGATTGGTCAGCGTCATACGCTTCTATTCACAACGCCCAGTTGGTAAAACGAGTAAACATGCCCAGTTGGTAAAAACAGAATACACGCACAGTTGGTAAAACGAGAAAACATGCCCAGTTGTCCATTGAAAAACTAATTTGCATAAATATAAAATTGCTCATAACTTGGGCAAAAATTATCGTTTTAAAAAAAACAAAACGTTACTGTTATCTACATTGCAGCGCCGATCACATGCAATAGGAGATAGGGGTTTTATAATCAGGTGACAGAGCCTCTTTAAGGTCAGTGCTCTGACTTGGCCATTCCGACAAATCTTTTTTAAAACTTCTTTAGTTGATTTACTTGTGTGCTTTAGGTCATTGTCTTGTTGCATCATCTAACATCTCTTTAGCTTGAGGTCATGGACTGCTGCCTTTAGGGTAAGGCCACATGGTGCGTCGATGACGCGGTTTTGTTGTTTGAAAACCGCATGCGGACAACTGCATGCATTTTTTGTCTCTGTAATGCTGCAGTTCTGTTGCGTTTTTAAAGGAAATAATTGATGGACATAATTTTCACCCGTGTTGGTTTGTTAGGTGCTTCCTGTATATAGTTCATTACAAGGCATTGCAGAACGGTTAGCAAAAACGCAAGCAGTTCAGTAACTATGAACACCATTTTTGTTCAGTGTTGTTCAAATTTTTGCTGTACACCTAGGTTTTTAGCAATTATTTTGCAGCCTTTGCCAGCTTCCTATGTCTCTAACACACTTCTGAGGTCTTCTGAAAGCTTTTTTCCTCGTTTCTTGACACGAACAGATTTGTCAGTAACCAAGCTTTGTGTGCCTTTATTTAATGGGCAAAGTACCTGTGAAACCCACACTTCCGATCTCCTCCTTTCCTTAATTTTAAACACCTTTTTCCACTTAGCTCTTGAAGAGGTTCACTTACTTTTTCTCCCTCCGCTGTGTTTACTCAATCTGCTCAAAAAAAGACATAAACAGCACAACGGTTTGTGTTATATTAGTTTAGTTAGATTGTGTTTGTCTTTAATTGTGACTTAGATTACAAATCAGACCACATTTTATTTGTAATCAATGCAGAAATCCAGGTAATTTCAAAGGGTTCACTTACGTTTTCTTGCAACTATATATCTCGCATAATGTTGTAGTGTATTTGGGCATATTCCAGGGACTACTATCTTTGGAAAGTTTGATGTAAATGGTAGAAGATTGGACTTTGTGGACTAGTGATTGTCACAAATTGTGCAACTGTAAAACGAAAAGTTCATGGTTTGTATCTACAGAAAAACACAACCAGAAGTTTACTAGGCCAAAATAGTTTACCTGCAAGAGACATTTGCTGACATCACTTGCACAGAGAGCTTTGTTGCAACCAGCTACAGATGAAATCAAAGTACAGTAAGTTGTGGCCAAAATCAGCACTGCGAGATGCCATGTTTTTACCTGTCGAAAATAAAACACATCAGCTGTGACACTGGCTGTCAGAATAAACACGTTTTATAAGGAAAATTCAAATATAACATTATTATACATGCCTGTTTTCTATTGGGTGCCAAAACAAATTGGGAATAAATACAGAGGGGGATTGAACAATGTTTATACGCCAGTTTTTTGGGCATAAAAAAGTTGCAGATGGACCAGAAGCTGCAAAAATTGCGACTTTTGGACCACTTCTGACGCTCTGACCACGTTTTTTAAAAAGTGGGTTGAGCTTGGCAAAAGGGCGTAGTCACCAGTGGCCCGTCCTATTTATTATAATTTACGCCAGAAACGGATGTAAATTATAACTGAAATCTACACTAGCCCCTGGATGCAGTCTATTTCATTCAGTCAATGACAGCCGAAGATATGACTAAGTTATTAAGAGGCATGCACCTCTTAATAATTTTGTCGCATCTTTCACCAGCTTGTTTCTTATTGGTGCATGTTAGGTAATGTGCAAAATTATTAAAGGGGTACAGAATTAGAAAAACACGGCTGCTTTCTTCCAAAAACAGCGCCACACCTGTCCACAAGTTGTGTGTGGTTTTGCAGCTCAGCTCCATCCACTTCAATGGAGCAGAGCTGCAATACCAGACACATCCTGTGAACAGGTGTGGTGCTGTTTCTGAGAGAAAGCAGCCGTGTTTTTCTAATTCTCAACAACCCCTTTTATGACTGTGCACACATTGGCATTTCTATGGTTAAATCAAGAGTTATGGTAATTCTGACAATATAGCACGGTTTGCAGTGCTATTTCTAACCTCTTGAAAGTAATTTTTTGTTTTTCACTCCCCGCCTTCCAAGAGCCATAACTTTTTTATTTTTTCGTCAATGGAGAGGTATGAAAGCTTATTTTTTACTGGACGAGTTGTAGTTTCTATTGGAATCTATTTAAAGTACCATATAATGTACTGGGAAACTGGAAAAAAATTCTTCATGAGGTGGAATTGGAAAAAGTGATTCCTCCATTTTTTGGGTCGGTTGTGAATAGGAATTTTTTAGCATTGGGAACATTAGCATTGTTTGTATACCTTAACACTAGGAGCTTCCGGTGCGGTTATCATGGACTCTAGTGTGAATTAGGGTCAAGACTATTGTTATGCCCATTTTTCAAATGCTGATTATTCCGTATTGATATTCTTGTTGAACACTGAGCTATAGTAGGTTCACAATTGAATTAGAACTCAGAGTTTATTATTTAATACGTTTTTATACACACGGTGGGGCTTTTTCACAGTGGTGATTGTACCCCTGTTTTTAGAGAGTTATAAATAAATGTTCTATTTTACTCATATATCACATCAGTGAATCCTCCATTTTTTGGGGGTTTCGTTTTTACCGGTAAAAACGACTACTTAACTTTATTCTGCTGGTCAATACGATTACGGCGCTGACAAATTTATATGTTGTTTTTTTTTTATATATTTTACTACTTTTACAAAGAAAAAATGTGTTCAAAAAAAGTTATTTTGTGTCACCGCATTCTGAGAGCCATAACTTTTAATTTTTTTTGGACGATTAAGCAGTGTGAGGGCTTAATTTTTGCGAGACAAACTGTAGTTTTTATTGCTGTCATTTTTTTATACAAACGACTTTTTGCTCAGTTTTTATTTAAAAAATTTTTTAGCGCTAAGGTGACAAAAAAAAAATGATTTCGCCATTTTAAATAGGGTTTTTTCCTACGACGTTCATCTTGCATGTTAAATCATGTTATATTGAAATAGGTCAGACTTCTACGAACGCGGTGATACCAATTTTATTTTTTACATTACTTTAGAGAAAAAAATTAGTTTCTTAGTTTCTCTAGGGGTGTTGAACTGGCGATCGTCAGATTACTGGTACATTACAATGAAAAATGAATGTATTGCAGTGTATTGTCATTTTTACAGACTCAAGTTAAACCCTCAAAGGAGCAGAAAGAAGGCAGGGCTGCCAATGTCATGATCCGTTGGTTTGTGGACCCACTAGCCCGTACCGCCGTAGCGGGGAGGCAGCTGGCGAAACAACAGAGTACCCAATAAATACAAAGTCCAGCACAAGGGTACCTGAATAGTCCAGACAGTCACAGTGGCTAGGCACAGATGGAACTTCAGACGGCAGAGGATGCCACACGTGGCAGAGGATATCAGGCGTGGCAGATGACACCAGACGTGGTGTCCGATAGCAGGCGTGACCGATGACCGAACACGACTCCAACACTTGATAGGGCTAGGAACCAACACCGCACAGTATACAGGAACAGGTAGTAGGGCATGGGAACACTTGGTAACAGGAAACAACTCAGGGACTATTTGCTAGGCCTAATATGGGAATTACAAATAACGCTAAGGTAGGGAGTGAAAAGGCAGGGCCCCTTTTATAGTCCAGAGTGATTAGGGCTAAATTGTAATATAATTAATGTGCGCGCGCTAGCCCTTTGAGGCCGGGTATGAGTGTTCGCACGCACCCTTACGGGACACAGCCAAGTGGAGGTGAAGTGATTTATGGCGTCTCCTAGGAAGGAGATGCCGGCCAGCACTCACAGATCCGTGGCCGCCGACGGGTGAGTAGGAACGGCGGTCCGCGACAGTGGATGCTACAGTCATGACAACCATTGTTGCAGGGGGGGGTGTCCCCCTCTAACGGCTTAGATACAGCAGTCGCTATTGACCACGGCATCTAAGTGGTTAAATGGCCAGGATCAGAGTTCTCTCTGTTCCTAACCGTTAGTACGAGGTGTCAGCTGTAATACACAGCTGACACCCGCAGAGTATGGAGCGGGCTTAGAGTGTGAGCTGCCTGCTTCAACCCCCGCACCAGGACGTACGGGCATGTGCTGGTTGGCCAAGGGATTAATGAAAACCTGACGGGCCCCATTATAAGGCAATGGAGTCTACAAGGATTCATTATGAACAGAAACCATGGCGCTAATGTGAATAGAGCCTAGCATTGTCCACTGCATCCTCAATAAGGACGTGCTGTAGCTCACCAGTAATATAGAATGTGCAATAGCAAACATTGCCATTGCCAGCTTTCCTAGATACCTTTATCTCATCTATCTCAAGAAACAGTGATCTATACGACCCCTCCAGTACTTTTCCTGCTGTGGGCTTACGACTATTATACATGAACAATCAATTCTTTTTGTGAATTCTGTTTGTTCACATTAAACAGACTTATTTTTCAGCTATTAAGTGATAAATAAAGATGTTTAGAGTTAAAGAATGAAAAGTCTGAATGTGGCAACAATCAATGCAAGGCCTATTAAAAGGAGTAGACGAGTCCTAGGTATTTCATTCAGTCCTTATTGAAAGCAGTTTTGAGATTACATACAATATCATAGGTCCTTTTCCAGTGTTAGGCACCACTTAGGGCGGATTTACACAAACGCGTGATCTTCACGCGGGTCGCACGGACCTATACAAGTCTATGGGGCAGTGCAGACTGTCTGTGGTTTTTGCGCAGCGTGAGTCCGCTGCGTAAAACTCACGACAGGTTCTATATTTCGGCGTTTTTCGCGCATCACGCACCCATTGAAGTCAATGAAAATCACGCGCACCACACGGAAGCACTTCCGTGGGACGTGCGTTATTCGCACAACAGCTGTGAAAAGGATGAATGTAAACAGAAAAGCACCACGTGCTTTTCTGTTTACAAACATCCAAACGGAGTGTCATAATGATGGCGGCTGCGCGAAAAGCACGCAGCCACGCACCATATGAACATGACACACTGAGCTGTCAAGTGCCTTTTGCGCATGCAAAACGCCACGTTTTTTTGCGCGCGGAAATCGCACACGCTCGTGTAAATCCGCCCTCACATTGTAAAGTTCTTCAGTGATCATCACTTACTGTAAGGCCCTGTTCTGATTGTTTTCAGCTAGTGGGGAAAAAGAAGCGTCCTGCTCTATCTTAGGGCGGACTCCTTCCGAACCTCCCATTGAAGTCAATGGGAGGAGGAATGTTCCTGCCGATGGCAGGAATAATTCCGCGGCAGACTTTCTGGCGGGACCCGCCACGCAAAGTCCGCCATGTGAACTGACCCTAGGCTTGGATTCACTTGTGCAGTTTTAGGTGCATTTTTTTTTTATGGATCATAAGGGTATGTTCACACGACAGCGTCCGTAACGGCTGAAATTACGGGGCTGTTTCCAGGAGAAAACAGCCCCGTCATTTCAGCCGTAACGGCATGTGCAGGCGCTTTAACGCCGCGTCCATTACGGACGTAACTGGAGCTGGTTCTCCATGGAGTCCATGGAAAACGGCTCCATTTACGTCTGAAGAAGTGACATGACACTTCTTTGGCGCGGGCGTCTATTTACGCGCCGTCTTTTGACAGCGACGCGTAAATATACGCCTCGTGTGAACAGACAAATGTCAGACCATTGCTTTCAATGGGCAGATGTTTGTCAACGCTTTCAAGCCGTATTTTCGGACGTAATTCCAGGCATAAAACGCCCGAATTACGTCCGTAAATAAGCCGTGTCAACATACCCTAAAGGAAGCAAATCCACGTTTTTATATAGAGAAATATGAGATTGTCTATATACAGTGTTTTGGATTTTGTGGTTTTTGGAGTCAGTAGCATTTTCATTTAAACTCAGCATGCCCTTAGTATGGAGTTTATTCGGCTTTTTTCCATAGGCTTCTCTATAGAACTTCAAAAAATACATATAAAATCCTCTTAAAACGCAGGAAAAGCGAGTATGATCACACATAGCAGATACCTTGTAGAAACTTCTGAAAAATCTATTCCATGCATCTAAATGTTTTTTCTTCTCTAGATTGTTTCTACTGTAATACAGAAATCCATGCACAATGTGGATGAGATGACCAAATCTCATCCACACGCTGCAGAAAAATTCTTCAGAAACTGACCTGCGATGCGGATTCTCAAGTTTAAATATTTCCACATCCTCTGCAGGGACGTAAAAGAGGCCATTATTGATCCTCTTTTTTTTTTTTTTTTAATCCTATCCTAGCTTGGGCTAAAAAAACAAACAAAAAGAACCCTCCAAAAGCTGCATGTGTGAATATAGCCTAATAGTAGTTTGATGCAAAGATATTTTCTGACCACACGCAAGAAAAAGATGGGAATCTGTGGCAGTGAAGTTACCGCACTTTACTTTATTAGGCATATTTACATTTTGGGTGAGATTCATTAAGGAGCGTTTCATACGCTATTCTTAATATACAAATCGCTGGAGTAAGGTGCGCCTAATTTAGAGGTGCAGGTTGCATAATAAATGAAACGCATCTCTGATCGTCCGTGCGCCAGAAAGTCAAATCTACACCAGCTATCAGCTAGCGTAGATTTGCACTGTAATTTATACCAGTTTCTGGCGTAAATTCTAGTAAATTTTTCGGCACACGAGTCAATCTGCCCTGATTCTAGAAAAATGCAGTAAACTACACAAAAGCTGCAATTTTTTCCCGTAAATGCCACAAAACTGGTGTCGAAAAGTTAATAAATTCCTCCCTTTGTGTTCACATTTGTTAAAGGTGTATTTATTTTATGGGAACCTAAGCAGTAATATAATCTTATGGTGTAGCTGTGGCAATGATACTGGTGGTGGTGGTGGGACTTCTTTGGTAGAAGGCTCAGATATGGTACTCCTTTATAAAATAATAGCTAACATAAGGCATTTTAGGCAGGAAAACACAACAAAAATACATGAGAATTTAGAAAAGCAACAGCAAATAAGTAACCGCGTTCTAACCATACAATGAATGCACAGCCAACGTTGCAGCTTATTGTATCCCACTCCAGGGCCTAGAACTTACCCTCAAATCCATATTCACCTACAATCCAGTGGCCCAAATCAGCGTTTTCTTAGCTTCTGCTTTTGTGGACTGCTGTGTGGAAGGACTGTGTGTGGCAGAGAGACTGATGTGTAAGAAAAGGGGGAAGTCTGGAAAAGAGAGGGGGCCTGAGAGTGAAGGAGTGTAGAGAGGGTGGTAAGAAGGAGAGGGGAGGCTGTCACGGAGAGACCAAGTTTTAATGGGGAGTAAAAAGAAAAACATGTGGAAAAGATTATAATTTGGATTAAAGCCAAGATAAAATGTAGAGCTGAAGGTAGAGAGGAAACCGCTACAGGGGGAGGGTAAATCAATAGGGATGAGTGAAGAACACTCAGGGAGAGATGGGACATGGAAAATGTGATACGTCTTATGTTCAGAAGCCTCGAACTTCTCATCCTTCACATATAATATCGATAAACACAGTAACGGTGCTATAACAGGTCTTCAGCGCCTAGTACTTTTGTAACCAGACCTGTATAACATAGTGTTACTTGTCAGGCCGGACATCTGTGGTGCACACTGATCATTTGTTGTCACCGAGTATGTCATTACTTGGATCACAAGGTGACAAGCAAACAGATTAGCTCAGGGTAAAACATCCTCAGGCGTAGAAGACTCAGAAGCACATCATTTAGGTAAACTGCCATCGCAATTTACTCATGTTTTTTTAAAAACTATTTTGGACAGTTTTAACCCTTCAGTGTCCAGCCTATTTTGGCCTTAAAGGGTAACTAATCTTTTCACAAACTTCTGACATGTCATAAGTTTTGATCGGTGGGGGTCGGAGCACGGAGACCCCCACTGATCGCTAAAACCAATCAGTAGAAGAGCTTGGCTGAGCCGCTTAGTTTCTGATCGGCTTTTTTCGTAAAGCCAATGTAGCAGTGTATGGGCCCATAGACTTTCTATTCAGTCCGCACACCATTACATCGGCTTTCCTGGAAAAGCGGAACAGAAACCAAGAGGCTCAGCATTCAGCCAAGAGCTTCTGCCATTTAGTGATCGGTGGGGGTCTCAGTGCTCGGACCCCCACCGATCAAAACTTCTGACATGCCAGAAGTTTGTTGAAAGTTTAGTTACCCTTTAATGACGGAGAGATTTTTAAAGTTTTTTTTAATTGTCATATTTCAAAAGCCATAACGTAGACAGTCATGTGACTTTTTTTTTTTTGCAGGACAAGTTGTATTTTTTAATGACACCATTTTGGGGTACATATAATTTATTGATTAACATTTTTATGGGGTTAAGGGGAAAAAACTGAACTTTCGTCATTCTTTTTTGTGTCTTAAATTTACGCCATTTACCGTGTGGTATAAATAACATAATAATTGTGTACTGCAAACCATAACGATTACGGTAATAAAAACATTTTTTTTAAGTATTTTTTTTTATGTTGCCATATTCCAAGAGCCATAACTTTTTTGTATTTTTCCGCCGATGTAGCTATATGAGGGCTTATTTTTTCAAGCATGAAGTTTTATTGGTACAAATGACTTTTTGATCACTTTTTCTGGAAGGCGGGATAAAAAAAACCCAGCAATGCTGGCATTGTTTTACATTTTTTTTACGGTTTTCACTGTGCATGTTAAATAACATAATCATTTTTATAGTTTGGGTCGTTACAGATGTGGTGATACCAATTATGTGTCGTTTTTTTCACACAAAAGCATTTTATAAGGGGAAAACTGCGTTTTTCATAAAAAATTTTACTTGGGATTTTTCATTTATTTCTTAAAAACGTTAAACTATTTTTAACTTTTTTTTTTAGTCCCACTATGGAGCTTTACTATGCGATCATTTGAATACTTTTAATATAAACCACAATAAAACTGCCAGGGCCTAAGACCGGGTTCCCACGTGGCGTAAACTCTAAAGAATTAATGTAGCAGCAAAGTGGATGAGATTTAGAAAATCTCATGCCCACGCTGCGGAAAAAAAACCCGCAGCATAAACGTCAACAAATTGACCTGCGGTGCAGAATTTAATTCAGCATGTCAATTTATGCCGCGTTTTCATTGATTCTCTGTTGCGGGTTTGCCCCATTGAATTCAATGGGGAGGCAAAACCCGCAACAGAAAGCCATGTGTTGCAACTTTTGCGGCTGAGTCGCAGAGATTACGCTGCAAAAATTGCAACAGCAGAAAAAAAAAATCATACTTACCCAGAACTCTCTTTGTTCCTGCAGTCCGGCCTCCTGAGATGACATTTCATCCCAAGTGACCGCTGCAGCCATCACATGGCCTGCAACGTCATCCCAGGAGGCCGGACTACGCGCAGAGAAGGGGGAGTGGGTAAGACTTTTTTTTTTCTCCCAGCGCTGCATTCCGCAGCGGAAATTTCGTTTGAAAAACCACACCATAGTGTGGTGCGTTTTTTTCGCACAGAATGTACTGCTGGTTCCAGGTCAGATATACTGCACAGTTTCTATGCAGCGTATCCGACCCGTGGGAACCCAGCCTAATAGGCGCTAAAAGCAGACCTAGGGGCCTCTGTTGGGCCCTCGGCTGTCATGGAAACCATCGCCAACACGCGATAGTGTCGAGGGGGTGCCGATGGAGTAAAAGAGGAAACCCTCTCCTTCTGAAACCACTTAAATGCTGTGGTCGCTATTAAACGCGGCATCTAAGGGGTTATTAAACAGGCGCGTTTATAGAAAACTTCGATCTAACCCTTTAGAGCAGGAGCATAAGTACCCTTAATGACCGCCATTAAAACACGTATTGGCGGTTATTAAGGTGTTAAAACAGTTTGCCCTAGGTCCACAACATGGCCACATTTACCACAGTGCTCGTGATTAGGTAAAAATGAGTGCATAATAGTTTCTGCACGGAAGGGACTCCCAGTGTGATTTTGTGAGCCAGGACTTTTAATATTATATCAGAAAAAGTTGTGCAAAATCACAGTGACCACAGTGCTTGACAAATGTGCACTCAAAATGTGCAAATATTTGATGCCATATATCTGCAATTCACTTAAAGGGGTTTTCCCATATCATTATTTTTCACTTATCCACAGGATAGGTGATAAATATCTGATCAGATATTTATCACCTATCCTGTGAATAAGTGATAATGATTATGGGAAAACCCCTTTAAGTGCACACCATGGCAGAGGTGAAGGCCATCTATATATCCATGATATATTCTTGTAAAAATAGCACTTCGTTATGTGACTTTAGGATCATAGCAATCTTTGTAGCTACAGAGGACATCTGCTAATTTCCCCCAACCAGATGTGGTACAGATATTTAGGTCATCGGTTTGAGCTCTGAATTGATATTATTTCGCTGGGATTGTAACAGTAAAAAAAATGTTCTGATCATAGCAAAATTAATAGCTGTTTTTTCCAATACTAAGATCCTTCTGCTCAATCATCATTTATAGGCTGCAATCATAGGGATCAGGTAATGATCGTATCTAATCCTTTGTATTGTATATGACCTACGGGATCAGGTAATGATCGTATCTAATCCTTTGTATTGTATATGACCTACGGGATCAGGTAATGATCGTATCTAATCCTTTGTATTGTATATGACCTACGGGATCAGGTAATGATCGTATCTAATCCTTTGTATTGTATATGACCTACGTTCCCAGTTGGAGCAAAGTGAAAGCCCCGTATTCATTATTGAATCATATAACATTAATTTGTATACTTATTCATACACAGTCAAGTCACATTATTATGACCACCTCCTACTTTTGACGTCGGCAGCGCGTAGCCCATGAAGGAAGTGATGTGTCGTGGGTTGGCTTGGTGGGTATATAAGGTGTGCGACAGGCTGTCTGAACCCAGATCACTCGTTGTTGCCATGGGTAAAAGGGGCGATTTATCAGAGTTGCAAAAAGTGATGATTATTGGCTTTCGGGCCAAGGGTGGCAGAATTTCTCAAACCATGAAGTTTGTGAACTGTTCGCGTGCTGCTGTGGTGAAAGTGTATAGTGAGTGGACAAATGGCACTATTGGGAATAACCGACATGGAAACTGCGGAGCACCACGTGCCATTGATGTGAGAGGTGAACGTCGGCTATGAAGGTGCGCGAGGAACGCAGCCTCCAGTAAATGTGGGATGCACTGCAGCTGACTCCAGATACCTGAGACAACGAACCAGCATCTTATTGAGTCACTCCCAGACCGTCTATCTGCTGTCCGTGCTGCAAACGGCGGTTACTCCGGACATTAGCTGGTGGTCATAATAAATGTGACTCGACTGTGCATAAAACTATGTAAAGGACCCTTAACTTTATACCACAGAGCACTACCTGGCTAGTTACGTTGCGCCTCATGACTTACACACTATTCCTCCATGTTTCACACACTTGCATCCCATTATTTATTTTATTTATTTTTTAGGCACTTTACTCATTACTGCCCCCTATATTTCACTCACATTATTACACTTGCACATACACTATTCATTTATTATTTCTTACTACACATCCCATGCACCACATACCACTCCCCTCAAGACTAGTGGGAGTGGCTATTATTATTTAAAGCACCTGCTCACTCGCCTTCATCAGCGTTTCAGACCTGGCTGTGTCCATTTGTAAGTATGGCCTTTTTCGGTGTTGTTGCATAAATGTCCTTGTTTTTATCTGTTTTGTCTGTACATCAGGAGCTTTTCGCTCCAGTTAGGGACTCGCAAGTCTGGGGATCCTTGTCGTGGATTGCGAGCTTGCGTCCTTTTGGCCAAAATGATCACTAATACCCCAGGTATTTTTCATTATTACTTATATTCGCTTCTTTTGGACACAGCCAGGTCTTTGATGCTGGGAGAGCATGGTGTGTTGTTGTTTGGCCTAGCAAGCAGGGTAGCCCGCTCTATGAATTATCAAGGCGTCACAAATAGGCTTCTACCTGGCTAGTTACGTTGCGCCTCATGACTTACACACTATTCCTCCATGTTTCACACACTTGCATCCCATTATTTATTTTATTTATTTTTTAGGCACTTTACTCATTACTGCCCCCTATATTTCACTCACATTATTACACTTGCACATACACTATTCATTTATTATTTCTTACTACACATCCCATGCACCACATACCACTCCCCTCAAGACTAGTGGGAGTGGCTATTATTATTTAAAGCACCTGCTCACTCGCCTTCATCAGCGTTTCAGACCTGGCTGTGTCCATTTGTAAGTATGGCCTTTTTCGGTGTTGTTGCATAAATGTCCTTGTTTTTATCTGTTTTGTCTGTACATCAGGAGCTTTTCGCTCCAGTTAGGGACTCGCAAGTCTGGGGATCCTTGTCGTGGATTGCGAGCTTGCGTCCTTTTGGCCAAAATGATCACTAATACCCCAGGTATTTTTCATTATTACTTATATTCGCTTCTTTTGGACACAGCCAGGTCTTTGATGCTGGGAGAGCATGGTGTGTTGTTGTTTGGCCTAGCAAGCAGGGTAGCCCGCTCTATGAATTATCAAGGCGTCACAAATAGGCTTCTACCTGGCTAGTTACGTTGCGCCTCATGACTTACACACTATTCCTCCATGTTTCACACACTTGCATCCCATTATTTATTTTATTTATTTTTTAGGCACTTTACTCATTACTGCCCCCTATATTTCACTCACATTATTACACTTGCACATACACTATTCATTTATTATTTCTTACTACACATCCCATGCACCACATACCACTCCCCTCAAGACTAGTGGGAGTGGCTATTATTATTTAAAGCACCTGCTCACTCGCCTTCATCAGCGTTTCAGACCTGGCTGTGTCCATTTGTAAGTATGGCCTTTTTCGGTGTTGTTGCATAAATGTCCTTGTTTTTATCTGTTTTGTCTGTACATCAGGAGCTTTTCGCTCCAGTTAGGGACTCGCAAGTCTGGGGATCCTTGTCGTGGATTGCGAGCTTGCGTCCTTTTGGCCAAAATGATCACTAATACCCCAGGTATTTTTCATTATTACTTATATTCGCTTCTTTTGGACACAGCCAGGTCTTTGATGCTGGGAGAGCATGGTGTGTTGTTGTTTGGCCTAGCAAGCAGGGTAGCCCGCTCTATGAATTATCAAGGCGTCACAAATAGGCTTCTACCTGGCTAGTTACGTTGCGCCTCATGACTTACACACTATTCCTCCATGTTTCACACACTTGCATCCCATTATTTATTTTATTTATTTTTTAGGCACTTTACTCATTACTGCCCCCTATATTTCACTCACATTATTACACTTGCACATACACTATTCATTTATTATTTCTTACTACACATCCCATGCACCACATACCACTCCCCTCAAGACTAGTGGGAGTGGCTATTATTATTTAAAGCACCTGCTCACTCGCCTTCATCAGCGTTTCAGACCTGGCTGTGTCCATTTGTAAGTATGGCCTTTTTCGGTGTTGTTGCATAAATGTCCTTGTTTTTATCTGTTTTGTCTGTACATCAGGAGCTTTTCGCTCCAGTTAGGGACTCGCAAGTCTGGGGATCCTTGTCGTGGATTGCGAGCTTGCGTCCTTTTGGCCAAAATGATCACTAATACCCCAGGTATTTTTCATTATTACTTATATTCGCTTCTTTTGGACACAGCCAGGTCTTTGATGCTGGGAGAGCATGGTGTGTTGTTGTTTGGCCTAGCAAGCAGGGTAGCCCGCTCTATGAATTATCAAGGCGTCACAAATAGGCTTCTACCTGGCTAGTTACGTTGCGCCTCATGACTTACACACTATTCCTCCATGTTTCACACACTTGCATCCCATTATTTATTTTATTTATTTTTTAGGCACTTTACTCATTACTGCCCCCTATATTTCACTCACATTATTACACTTGCACATACACTATTCATTTATTATTTCTTACTACACATCCCATGCACCACATACCACTCCCCTCAAGACTAGTGGGAGTGGCTATTATTATTTAAAGCACCTGCTCACTCGCCTTCATCAGCGTTTCAGACCTGGCTGTGTCCATTTGTAAGTATGGCCTTTTTCGGTGTTGTTGCATAAATGTCCTTGTTTTTATCTGTTTTGTCTGTACATCAGGAGCTTTTCGCTCCAGTTAGGGACTCGCAAGTCTGGGGATCCTTGTCGTGGATTGCGAGCTTGCGTCCTTTTGGCCAAAATGATCACTAATACCCCAGGTATTTTTCATTATTACTTATATTCGCTTCTTTTGGACACAGCCAGGTCTTTGATGCTGGGAGAGCATGGTGTGTTGTTGTTTGGCCTAGCAAGCAGGGTAGCCCGCTCTATGAATTATCAAGGCGTCACAAATAGGCTTCTACCTGGCTAGTTACGTTGCGCCTCATGACTTACACACTATTCCTCCATGTTTCACACACTTGCATCCCATTATTTATTTTATTTATTTTTTAGGCACTTTACTCATTACTGCCCCCTATATTTCACTCACATTATTACACTTGCACATACACTATTCATTTATTATTTCTTACTACACATCCCATGCACCACATACCACTCCCCTCAAGACTAGTGGGAGTGGCTATTATTATTTAAAGCACCTGCTCACTCGCCTTCATCAGCGTTTCAGACCTGGCTGTGTCCATTTGTAAGTATGGCCTTTTTCGGTGTTGTTGCATAAATGTCCTTGTTTTTATCTGTTTTGTCTGTACATCAGGAGCTTTTCGCTCCAGTTAGGGACTCGCAAGTCTGGGGATCCTTGTCGTGGATTGCGAGCTTGCGTCCTTTTGGCCAAAATGATCACTAATACCCCAGGTATTTTTCATTATTACTTATATTCGCTTCTCTTGGACACAGCCAGGTCTTTGATGCTGGGAGAGCATGGTGTGTTGTTGTTTGGCCTAGCAAGCAGGGTAGCCCGCTCTATGAATTATCAAGGCGTCACAAATAGGCTTCTACCTGGCTAGTTACGTTGCGCCTCATGACTTACACACTATTCCTCCATGTTTCACACACTTGCATCCCATTATTTATTTTATTTATTTTTTAGGCACTTTACTCATTACTGCCCCCTATATTTCACTCACATTATTACACTTGCACATACACTATTCATTTATTATTTCTTACTACACATCCCATGCACCACATACCACTCCCCTCAAGACTAGTGGGAGTGGCTATTATTATTTAAAGCACCTGCTCACTCGCCTTCATCAGCGTTTCAGACCTGGCTGTGTCCATTTGTAAGTATGGCCTTTTTCGGTGTTGTTGCATAAATGTCCTTGTTTTTATCTGTTTTGTCTGTACATCAGGAGCTTTTCGCTCCAGTTAGGGACTCGCAAGTCTGGGGATCCTTGTCGTGGATTGCGAGCTTGCGTCCTTTTGGCCAAAATGATCACTAATACCCCAGGTATTTTTCATTATTACTTATATTCGCTTCTTTTGGACACAGCCAGGTCTTTGATGCTGGGAGAGCATGGTGTGTTGTTGTTTGGCCTAGCAAGCAGGGTAGCCCGCTCTATGAATTATCAAGGCGTCACAAATAGGCTTCTACCTGGCTAGTTACGTTGCGCCTCATGACTTACACACTATTCCTCCATGTTTCACACACTTGCATCCCATTATTTATTTTATTTATTTTTTAGGCACTTTACTCATTACTGCCCCCTATATTTCACTCACATTATTACACTTGCACATACACTATTCATTTATTATTTCTTACTACACATCCCATGCACCACATACCACTCCCCTCAAGACTAGTGGGAGTGGCTATTATTATTTAAAGCACCTGCTCACTCGCCTTCATCAGCGTTTCAGACCTGGCTGTGTCCATTTGTAAGTATGGCCTTTTTCGGTGTTGTTGCATAAATGTCCTTGTTTTTATCTGTTTTGTCTGTACATCAGGAGCTTTTCGCTCCAGTTAGGGACTCGCAAGTCTGGGGATCCTTGTCGTGGATTGCGAGCTTGCGTCCTTTTGGCCAAAATGATCACTAATACCCCAGGTATTTTTCATTATTACTTATATTCGCTTCTCTTGGACACAGCCAGGTCTTTGATGCTGGGAGAGCATGGTGTGTTGTTGTTTGGCCTAGCAAGCAGGGTAGCCCGCTCTATGAATTATCAAGGCGTCACAAATAGGCTTCTACCTGGCTAGTTACGTTGCGCCTCATGACTTACACACTATTCCTCCATGTTTCACACACTTGCATCCCATTATTTATTTTATTTATTTTTTAGGCACTTTACTCATTACTGCCCCCTATATTTCACTCACATTATTACACTTGCACATACACTATTCATTTATTATTTCTTACTACACATCCCATGCACCACATACCACTCCCCTCAAGACTAGTGGGAGTGGCTATTATTATTTAAAGCACCTGCTCACTCGCCTTCATCAGCGTTTCAGACCTGGCTGTGTCCATTTGTAAGTATGGCCTTTTTCGGTGTTGTTGCATAAATGTCCTTGTTTTTATCTGTTTTGTCTGTACATCAGGAGCTTTTCGCTCCAGTTAGGGACTCGCAAGTCTGGGGATCCTTGTCGTGGATTGCGAGCTTGCGTCCTTTTGGCCAAAATGATCACTAATACCCCAGGTATTTTTCATTATTACTTATATTCGCTTCTTTTGGACACAGCCAGGTCTTTGATGCTGGGAGAGCATGGTGTGTTGTTGTTTGGCCTAGCAAGCAGGGTAGCCCGCTCTATGAATTATCAAGGCGTCACAAATAGGCTTCTACCTGGCTAGTTACGTTGCGCCTCATGACTTACACACTATTCCTCCATGTTTCACACACTTGCATCCCATTATTTATTTTATTTATTTTTTAGGCACTTTACTCATTACTGCCCCCTATATTTCACTCACATTATTACACTTGCACATACACTATTCATTTATTATTTCTTACTACACATCCCATGCACCACATACCACTCCCCTCAAGACTAGTGGGAGTGGCTATTATTATTTAAAGCACCTGCTCACTCGCCTTCATCAGCGTTTCAGACCTGGCTGTGTCCATTTGTAAGTATGGCCTTTTTCGGTGTTGTTGCATAAATGTCCTTGTTTTTATCTGTTTTGTCTGTACATCAGGAGCTTTTCGCTCCAGTTAGGGACTCGCAAGTCTGGGGATCCTTGTCGTGGATTGCGAGCTTGCGTCCTTTTGGCCAAAATGATCACTAATACCCCAGGTATTTTTCATTATTACTTATATTCGCTTCTTTTGGACACAGCCAGGTCTTTGATGCTGGGAGAGCATGGTGTGTTGTTGTTTGGCCTAGCAAGCAGGGTAGCCCGCTCTATGAATTATCAAGGCGTCACAAATAGGCTTCTACCTGGCTAGTTACGTTGCGCCTCATGACTTACACACTATTCCTCCATGTTTCACACACTTGCATCCCATTATTTATTTTATTTATTTTTTAGGCACTTTACTCATTACTGCCCCCTATATTTCACTCACATTATTACACTTGCACATACACTATTCATTTATTATTTCTTACTACACATCCCATGCACCACATACCACTCCCCTCAAGACTAGTGGGAGTGGCTATTATTATTTAAAGCACCTGCTCACTCGCCTTCATCAGCGTTTCAGACCTGGCTGTGTCCATTTGTAAGTATGGCCTTTTTCGGTGTTGTTGCATAAATGTCCTTGTTTTTATCTGTTTTGTCACCACAGAGCATATGTCACTCTAAACATGCAAAATTTGAAGGCGTTTATAGGAAATAAAGATATCTACAATGAGTAGTTAGGATGGTCACACGCACCGTGAATAGGGCACTTTATTTTCAATATTCTGTACAAACCAGTCTCAATCATATTTCACTAAATACTGCGGTTTATTACTTTGCTGCTTGTGCGTGAATTGAACAAGACATTAAGAAACTACAAGAAGGGTAATGATAAGGCAACTGGAGGGCCTCCGAGGTGGCAAGACCGTTTTAAGCCCCGTGTCCTACAATACACACACTTCTGCAATAATGTGTGCAGTGTTGGAATTACACAAACAAGTAGTACTGTACATTGCAACCTGAAGAAAGGTATGACTGTAGATTATAGCCTGCTTGTTACACATCACCCTGTAGCCAGTACAAGGGCTATTCCTTGTGTTTTTCTGACTCCTAGGGTCTTATAATCTTACAATGAACTAATTCTAGGCACTCACACATTCAGTCCTTTACTATAGACTGTACAATATGAGCTCCGTGAGATGAAGTTACTGGGAGATGGACTGCCCTGACAGTGGGTGGAAATTAATACATGTGTTCATGTATTGAAAACAGAAGTGGTTACCAAAAGGAACATTGTATACCGAAATTCCTCATTGATTGTCCCAATGTCACAAAACACAGAGGTCCTCTTTTTATTTGATGATCTCTGCTCGCAACCTTCATTTCCAACCTTCATGAGATTCTGGATTATCAGACAGTTCCGAGTAAATGAATTTGACAGGACTAAGGTTCTCCATCCTCATTGTATCAAATGGTGATCCACCATGACATGCCCTGTTCACTGCATTCAGGACTAATCTATGAGCTGGCATAAGTAATATATACATACATAAAATTCTGCTCAACCCTAGCCTCACACCATTGCATATAAAAGGCATCAACAACTATTATAGTACAATTCTCTTCATATGTATGAGCCAGCAATATATTCTACAATATATCTTATTACAATAAATCGAACATAATATTGCTTATATCATGAGCAGCAGGCTAGTTACATCTTACATTTGAACAGGCTATAGTATATATTCTAGACTTAAAGGCTATGTACACATTTGAAAGCAAATTTTTTTTTCAAATAAAAATGGGTATCTGTATTTTGTGCAACTTTGATTGGTTTTTATTAATTATTTAGTTTTTGAGATACAGCTGCATTGTATACTGTATACAGAGCAGCTGCATCTTACCCTGAATCCTGTATCCGTCAGGTTCGCGGGACTGACGTGTCAGCGGGTCCTGCTTGTCTCTGAAATGAAGGCTCCACCTGTAACCCATCACATCTAAGTTCATAACGAAGGCCTCGTGCACACAACCCTGTTCGGTCCGTGATATACGGACCACATGTCGACCCGAACACAGTGCAGGTAGCCGAGCTCCTAGCATCACAGTTATGTATGACGCTAGGTGTCCCTGCCTCCCCGCAGGTATACTGTCTCGTACTGAAATGTGTTTCCAGTACGGGACAGTAGTACCTCGGGGAGGCACGTACACCTAGCGTCATACATAACTGTGATGCTAGGAGCCCGGCTCCCTGCACTGTGTTCAGTCTGGGAAATGCACGGACTGAACACATTCGTGTGCATGAGGCCTTAGATGTGATCGAATACAGGTGGATCCTGCGTATCAGTCACACAGGACACGCTGACACAAAACCCGTCAGTCCTGCAGACCTGACGGATACAGGATTCAGCGTAAGATACAGCTGCTCTGTAGACCAGAAACAAAGCCGCTGTATCTCAAAAAGTTAAAAGAATTTTTAATAGAAACTAATAATAAAGTTGCACAAAATTTGACCATTTTATTAAAAAAACTAAAAATTGCTTTCGAGGGTGTACATAGCCTTTAATTTTCCTCCGTACATTACACTCCACTTTTCTTGTATAAATCACTGGACAAAACATCATGCACACATCTATAAAACCTAAACAGTAACAAAAATACAATACTTTCAGCTCCATGCTATGTGAATTTAATTTACAGTAGCAAGTACTCTACTTGTGTGCTTAGTTGTGTGTGTGTATATATATATATATATACATACATACATACACTGGTCCTTCTCAATGAATTGGAATATCAACAAAAGGTTAATTAATTTCCGCAACTCAATTCAAAAAGTAAACCTTAAATATCATATAGATTCATTACACACAGAGTGATCTATTTCCAGCATTTTTTTCTTTTAATGTTGATGATTATGGCTACAGTTAATGAAAACCCTAAATGTCGTGTCTCAGAAAATTACAATATTTGGTAAAAGTTGAAGATTGTAGACTCGTGGTGTGACACTCTAATCAGCGAATCAACACAAAACACCTGCAAAGGTTTCCTAAGCCTTTACAAGGACTGGTCTGCTGCTCAGTGATCCAAAGTCCTGTTTTCAGATGAAAGTCAATTTTGCATTTTATTTGGAAATCCAGATCCCAGAGTCTGGAGGAAGAGTGGAGAGGCATCAATCCAAGTAGTTATTTGCGGTCCAGTGTGAAGTTTCCACAGTCAGTGACGGTTTGGGGAGCCCCTATCCTGTGGATAGGGGATACATGTGTTTTTTTGCAAACCCCATTAACTAGTTAAATGCTGCGGTCAATAGCGACCGCGGCATTTATAGGGGTTTTTCCATGAAGGACATTTATGACATATCCATGGTAAATGTCAGGTAGATGCGAGTTACACGTCTGGGACCCCGCACCTGTCTCTAGAACGGGGCCTCCTAAACCTCGTTCTAGGTTTCTGTGCTCTCCCGGCCACTTGGTTACATGTGGAGTTACTGAAACAGCGTAACTCGCTGAGCTACACTGTTTCCGTAACTCCTATAGAACTGAATAGTAGTTACGGGAAATGTGTAGCTCGCATGCTAAGCTGCTTCTGTAACTGCCATTCACTACTATGGGAGCTACAGAAACAGCATAGCTCAGCGAGTTACACTGTTTCAGTAACTCCACATGTAACCAAGTGGCCGCTGGTTCAAGTCCCCTAGGGGAACTAATAAAATGTGTAGAAAAAAAACCTGTTAGATATATTTTCAGAAGTGTAAAAAAAAAACACCATTTTACCCCAAGCACAATGTAAAAAATAAAATTATTTGGTATTGCTGCGTCCGTAAAAGTCTGATCTATTACATTACCATTATTTAACTCGCACGGTGAATGGCGATTTTTTTTTTTTTTTAAAAAAAAACATCAGAATTGTTTTTTGGTCACCTTAGCGCTTAAAAAAATAAAAAAAAAGTGATCAAAAAAATCGTATGTACTAAAAAATGGTGCCAATAAAACGACAGCTTGTCCCGCAAAAAATAAGCCCTCAAACCGCTTAATCGATGAAAAAAAATAATAATAAAAAGTTATATATATATATATACACACACACACACACACACACACACACACACACACACACACACACACACAATTGACTGACAACTACTCTACCAGCATTCTTAATATACACCCCATGTCTTCACCCCCGCGCACCCTTAGTTTATTAACTTGTTACGGACACTTTCGTCTCTGGCTATATTAAGAATTGCAGCGGCCATATACTTGCCAACAATGATGTTCGAGGGGTGAGTCGTCAAATGTTCGTGGGTGAAGAGGTCCGTTAACAGAACTAATCGAGGGACCAATTGTCTAACATTTCTTCCTAGTGATTTACGTACCATGCCTGATGTATTCTGTGTGTATTCCCCAGCGATGGCCCAAAACTAGGACAAATGTAGACTAATAAAAAAAAATAAAAAAAAAAAGATGGCTAGCAGTGATATGCTTACCACCACCACTAAAAAATGACTGAATTAGGTGCACCCAAATGACTAGTAACAAGGAAAACAATGTTAGCCCTTCCTGGAACCCCTCCCCAGTAACTATTCTTTGTCTATGTCTAGATCCTTCACTTGCAATTTCCACTCTCATTTGATATGAGCCACCTGATTTTGCCATTTAAAGAACCTGTCAGAAAGAGTTTAAACCAGATGATTCTAAGAGCCTGTTCACACAGGGTGACCAAATAGCGATTTATTGCTGCAATTTCATTAAAAAAACGCTGAGTTTTGTTGCGTTTTTTCTGTAATCGTGCCAATAAACCGTTACTTGACTGCACTGCATTGTGAATACTCAATAAGAGCTCTCGCTATGCAGCTATCAGAACCAAAGTTTGGGGGAGGGGCGCTGTATACAGAACCTGGCATCAAGCTGGAAAGAACTCTTTGGAGGCGTATTGGGACGCGTAGTCGGTTGCTTTAAGCCAATCATTATGGTTTAGAACAACTGACTTAGGTGATGTTCACACTGTTGTTCGTGGTACTGTTCAGAGTCTTCCACGGCAGTTCTGTCACTTTTGTCATGCTATTTTTGTTATCAAAACAACGTAGAGAGAACCTCAACAGACACCATTATAAATCAATGGGGTCCATCGGCGCTGCCTGGATCCGTCATACATTGCATCCGGTAGATCCTTGACGCAGATGTAAACAGAAGCAGCTCACAATAATTCTCCCGAGTCCATTCCAGTTGGATGCCATGCACAATATATGGAACCAGCCTTATCAACTGTTCTATTTACTGAACACTGCCAGTCCCAGCCAAATCTATTTACCCAATACAGTCCTCAGACGCTGAAGTCAGGAAGCCGAGTAGTGTGCCAGTGTTCTTTCTGCTCATGATGAAGAACCAAGTTTCATGCTCCTCTGATCTATTATGTAAGGAATAAAAGAGAGGGTGATCGCCTCAAAGAAGTCAACCCCATTTACATTCAGCAACAGGAAAGATGCAATTGTGTAAACTGTTGAACCAGGGGACAGCATTTTAATGACAATTCCCCTTTGTCTTGTTGCGTACAACTACTGCCATATTACAATACATTCCTGATGGCTATTGTGTTAAACCCTGAGCTTTTAAGGCTGCAGCTCCTGAGAAGCTAAGTAAACAGCTATATACAGAACAATCTTTGTATTCTCATGATATTTTAAGGTACAGCAGGCACTTTAGCACTGGTCAAACAGTTTCCATTTACCATAAGCCTAGTAGAATAGTTGGGTTTACCATACTCCGGCAATTCATTCAGCCTTGACTAGAGCTAAACTCCATTTCCCACTCCTCCCCAAGGTCTCTCATTCATTGGCTTCTGCGTTTTCCTTGTGCAGACACTTCTCTGAGAATGGGGGCCAGACTCCCCATTTTCATGATTATTGGAGGACCCAGCAGTTGGTCCACCACTCATAGCAGCTCTTCAATGTTACTAGCCCGCATTCAACAGTACACGTCTCCGCATCCTGGACCCCCGTCAATATGACTTGGAGGAGGGGGCATTTGATTTAACTGTACTGAAATCAGGACAGGCCCCTTGATGTTAGATTTAGGCTGGGATCTCACGTTGCCGGTTTCATAAAAACGTGGCAAAATTGCGTGGTTTTGATGCAATTCACAACAAAAGCGCATCTAAACTACGACGTGAGATCCCAGCCTATGAGACAATGATTCAACTCAATAAATGGCCTCATTAATTGACCAAGAGCAAATGTGGTGGCTTTCCACTGTGAGCCTTGTCCTGGGAAAGAGTTTCTATGAAGGCAATTGCAGCCACTGGTTCAGCTTTGACAAGATTTTGCACAAATGCCCTATTCTAAATACAACCAGTCTTGTGGGAAAGTTGATAAGAGAGTTATGACCCTTTGACATGTGCAGATGATCGGCTGCACGAGAACTTGTACAAACGCCCTTTCTTGAGCATTGCCCTGTGTAAACAAGGCAACAATCAGCTGACAGGCGAGCAAACACCCGTTTTTTGTTTAAATACTGAGGTATTAAAGGCAATGTCTAACTTTGCAACCAGTTTTATTTCATTTTTTCCAGCACATCTAAAATAAAAAATTAAGCAACTTTGCAATACTTCTTCATAAAAATTTTGTACCTATAGCCTCTATGCAGGTGTATGCATCTCCATGGTAACAGACAACAAACAAACTTTGTATAGCCCTATCCTGCAGTCATACTGCCTCCTGCTTCCTGCTAATCAAATAAATGTATGCTGGGAAGCAGGGGGTAGATGGAAGGGCGTATGACCGCAGGATCGGGCTATACAAAGTTTGTTTGTTGTCTGTTACCATGGATACGCATACATCTGCATAGCCGCTATAGACACAAAAGGATAGGACGTTTTGCAAAGTTGCTTCATTTATTAATTTTAGATGCATCGGATCAATAAAATAAATTGATTGTGAAGGTGTACATAGCGTTTTAACTTTGGATCTGTGGTTTTTGCACATAGTAAACAGTGACATAAAATTAGTTTTTATAACATATGATAATTTAGTAAATTGTTGTACCGTGCCCTTTTTTTCTAGACAGACCATAAAAAGCAGCACATTTGATGTAAAACCTATTGATTCAATGTGAGAATTGTCTTATGCTTTAGGCTGGGTTCACACACCCTATTTACGGATGTAATTCGGCCATTTTAGCCCTGAATTACGTCCGAAAATACGGCTCCAAAGCGTCGGCAAACATCTGCCCATTCACTTGAATGGGTCTTACGATGTTCTGTGCCGACGGTCATTTTTTTTACGCGCCGCTGTCAAAAGACGGCGCGTAAAAAAGACGCCCGCGTCAAAGAAGTGCCTGTCACTTCTTGAGACGTAATTGGAGCCGTTTTCCCTTGACTCCATGGAAAAACAGCTCCATTTACGTCCGTAATAGACGCAGCGAAAAGCGCCTGCACATGCCATTACGGCTGAAATTCCGGAGCTGTTTTCTCCTGAAAACAGCTCCGTAATTTCAGCCGTAACGGAGGCTGCAGTGTGAACATACCCTTACTGTGACTTTAGTCCAGAGCAGAAGCATTTATGTTAAGGTTGGACTTTCTGCATCTTGACATGTGGAACTGTGTGAGCAGACACCCGCTGATAACCCAACTCCTTTGCAGAGATTTCCATGCTACAGTATGTTGACAGCAATATTTCTATGACAAGTCAGAAGATCGCTAAGGGTTGCCCTTCACTTGTGAGCAGACGTGTGGCAGCGAGCCGTGAAGCAGAAGGAAGCTGCCAGCCTTGCATGATTTCTGTATAGTCTCAACATATTAGGCAGCCCTGTGTACAGAACATCTTCACATATTTCTAGTTACCTGGATCAACTAATGCACTCAAATGTGTGATGAGTTGCTGTGGGTTACAGCCCTTTATTAAGTCTCGATAACCTTAATGTACTTGTAATGTGGTCTGGTCTCTGCTCCTTTATACACACGGTTGTAGCTTTTCCTAGCAGTGGTCATTTTGTCTTTATTCTTTGGTGTTAGGCTGGGTTCACACGACCATGTTACGTCCGTAATGGACGGAAGTATTTCGGCCGCAAGTCCCGGACCGAACACACTGCAGGGAGCCAGTCTCCTAGCATCATAGTTATGTACGACGCTAGGAGTCCCTGCCTCTCCGTGGAACTACTATCCCGTACTGAAAACATGATTACAGTACGGGACAGTTGTCCTGCAGAGAGGCAGGGACTCCTAGCGTCGTACATAACTATGATGCTAGGAGCCCGGCTCCCTGCAGTGTGTTCAGTCTGGGACTTGCGGCCGAAATACGTTCCGTCCATTACGGACCGAACATGCTCGTGTGAACCCAGCCTTACAGTTAAGACAAAGGGCAATTTATCGGTAATGTTGAGGGCAGACCCTCTCTCTGTCTTATATGAAATGAATCCATCCATTCTCGGATTCCTGAGTTCGGCACGACCCAGTTTCAGGCCGCACAATGCTGTAGTTCCTGCCTTTGTTGTTGTCCCAGAACTCCTCATCCCCTACTTGATAGCGGATGGCAAACTCTAGCGAGGAAGCCTGTGGTTGGTCCAGTTGTGGCAGAGGAAGACGAAAGGTGAAGAGATCTGTGCCAGGGTGGCCAGGTCCACCATGGCACAGACGAGCAGCATACAGAGCATGTGATTCTTGGTATGAAAGCCATTTGTTGAAAGAATATCGCACAAGGACTCTCTTTTCATAAGCCAAATCGAGAACTCTAACAGAACCCCACAAAAAGCAGCTCTCGCAGCGCATGCTCTGCAGGCAAACACGCTGATCCCATGTCTGTTGATCCCATGCACTCCGCTCCCAGGTTTGTTTCTCCAATGTTCCACGTTCTACTATCCATGATGGGGATAAAGCATGGCGAGCCTCGCACCAACTCTGGAAAATACCAACATCTCAGTTAGGAATACTTGTCACACTCATCTAAAAAGTGGCATTCCAGGTCAGAACATGGAAAAATAGGTGTTTATGTAAAAAAGGACAATGGGAACTGCAATTTCACTCAGATTGTGCAAGTCGTAGCACAATATGGCTATGGACAATACTTGGCAAAGGTTGGCATGTAGCTCAGACTTTGTTTGCATTACGTTACAGTCATGGGCCCACTGTGTTATTACTGCTCAGATTGGTTACATGGTATAGTAAGTATAAAATGACCATTAAAATCTGACATTATTGTCCGAGATGACAAAAGTATTCATATTTGCAGTGCTTTTCACACATGATCATTATTTATTACCTCTCCACAGGAGAGGTGATAAACATCTGATTGGTGAGGGCCAACCGCTAGGACCCCCATCGGTCATAAAAACAGGCTTACCTTGCCACTCTTGGGAGCCCCATAGGAATGGCGCGGTAGTGCGTATGCTCGGCAACTGCTCCATTCATTTCTACGGGGCTGCTGAGCGCTATCTTTGGAAGCCCCAAATGAAAGGAGCAGTGGCCGCCGAGCATTCGCACCACCGCTCCATTCCTGTGGGGCTCCCAGGAACGGCAAGGTAAGCCCGTTCTCATGATCAGTGGGGGTCCCAGCAGTCAGATATTTATAAATAATGATTGTGAAAACCCCTTTAAGGGTGTGTTCACATATCACAGTCAAATCACGTTTCTTTGCCCCTTTTGTGAAATTGCGGCAAAGCAAAAAATTATATTCGACAGCCTTGAGGTTTCAAGGGTTCAATGAGTTCACCTGAAATCATCTGGAAGGATAAAAATACAACAACAAGGACCCTTTTTTGTGAATAAGACACACTTCTATTTTGTACTGCTTGACTAAAAGACTTTTGTGCATGCTACATTGTTTCTAAAATGCTATTTAGAAAGGAAAACATAAATAATAAAACCATATGGATTGGGTTAATGAGTGATTACATCAGCCAATATCTAGAGGGCTAAAAAGTAGTTTGCGTGGAAATTTTCCAGACTGGAAGGTCCCAGTTCAGTAATAAGAGTGCATGCTGCGTGCCCCACGTGACTGATGTGCTATTCTTGGAATTGTCAGAGAGCCATCTGACTTTGATCTGAAACAATTCCAGCTGGTAACAGAACACATACTGTGAACTTTTAGGAACTGTAACTAATAGGAGTGTTTTCCTGTCCTGGAATGCAAAAAAGAAGCTCTTGATCAATAGAATTAGGACTTCCTCAGAAAACACTTTTATGACATGCCAATCAGAAACCGAAGTCCGATCAGTCTGGGTCTGGCAAGTGAAACCCAAGGCTTCATGCACAGGGCAGAGCCATGTATGGCGGCACTGGAGTCCCTAGACACTCCGTGTGATGCTGTATGGTGCCTCCGTACAGCACTGTACAATGCGGCCGAGCCACGTATGGCGGCACTGGAGTCCCTAGACAATGTGTGTGATGCTGTATGCTGCCTCCGTACAGCACTGTACAATGCGGCAGAGCCATGTGTGGCGGCACTGGAGTCCCTAGACACTCCGAGTGATGCTGTATGGTGTCTCCGTACAGCACTGTACAATGCGGCTGAGCCATGTGTGGCGGCACTGGAGTCCCTAGACACTCCGTGTGATGCTGTGTGGTGCCTCCGTACAGCGCTGTACAATGCGGCCGAGCCAGGGTAGTTGTGGCTCTCGGAATGCGGCAACGGAAAAACTATTTTTTTTCCATGAAAAGTGCTTTTCTTGTTTAAAAGTAGTAAAACATGAAAAAGAACTACATATATTTGTTATCACCATAATTGTACAGACCCAAAGAATGAAGTTAACATGTTGTTTATGCCGCACAGTGAACGGTTTCAATGTAAAAAAAATGGCGGAATTGCTGTGCTTTTTTTCTATCATCCCCCCCCTCCAAAAAAATATATTAAAAAAATGAAAAGGGGGGGTGTAACTTCCCAAAAGGGGTGGGGTCACAGCGGGCCGACAAATTTATTATAACTTACATCAGAAAACTGCTGTAAACTATATTGAAAATTTACGCCAGCTCCTCGCTGGTGTAGATTCTACTCTATGGGCTGTAGCAAAGATAGAGAGAGACCTGTGACCGGCTCCGTACCATGATCGGACTACCTTCCTTTATCAGACAATTAAAGAAAACACTTTTTAAAAGTATAGTCCCCTCACCTCTTCTCCCCACCGGGTCCCCTCACCACTCCTCTTCTCCCCTCCGGGTCCCCTCACCACTCCTCTTCTCCCCTCCGGGTCCCCTCATCCTCCCGCAGCGTGTGGCAGCTTGTACGTCGGGCAGCGTCAGGAGGTTGCATGTGGCAGCACTGATACCGTCCAGTGCTGGGTCACATATAAGGCCCTGATGCTGCCCCGCGTCAGGACCTTGAACGAGCTGCCGCACGCTGCAGGAGGATGAGGGGACCCGGAGGGGAGAAGAGGAGCGGTGAGGGGACTATACTTGTTTTTTATTTTATGTCAGATGCAAAGGGACGAATAGATGATGTATGGCCACAGTGGCCCACAGCCAGCCAAAAAATGCGACACATTTATTAGGGGGCGTTCGCCTCTTAATAAACGTGTTGCATCTTACTCCATCTTTCTTTATATTAAGACTGGCGTATGAAACATCAGTTCTAATAAATTCCTGTTTTCGCTATAGATTAATGTGGCTTTTAATGTGAGTTACCGCTGGTTCTTCCTATAGGCAATGCAAATTGTCGCTGTCATACGCAACTATCGGTTGACAATTTCCGCAGTATAGGCAATGCAAATCTTAAAATTGAATAATTTTGCCCAATGATCTTTGCCTGTGTCCGGCTTCTAAACATGCGATCCAATGGTGGTTTTTACAGTGGTCAAAGCCTTGTGCTGATAGGGATGACAGAAGACAGAGTAGAGAATCAGCAATAACATACCACATCCTCCCTGGCAACGCACGACCCTCCAAGTTGTTCCGCCAATTCTTTCTGCAATCGATGGGTGACATGCTGAGGGATACAGGGAATATCTTCACGTCTGAAGTGGCGGACAGACTCCAGCTCCAAGCCCAGCGCATCGGCAAAGCGCACTCTCTTCCTGGTCTCCGGACTTCGGTGTCGTTCCACCCGGGACACTCGTAGTGCAGGTGCGGATCGTGATCTCCACCTCCGAGGAGCAGTCTGGGCTTTCACTGTACAGGAGAGGCCTGGAGAGGACGCCCCTTCTTCTACCTCATCGTGCTCCTCTAAGCTGGGCCTGGCGGTGCGGTAATAGGCTCGCTCATACAATCCAGCAATGTAACTCAGGTTTCTAGGGATGTCCCCTGAGGGAGGTCGAGAGGGGCGAGACATCTCCTATACGGTCTTACAAATAGCTATCCTCTCTGTGCCATGCAGCTGAAGCTATGCTCTACCCAGTGCAGTATGCCATACATATATGATACTCGGTGGCTCTCTACCCTAATGCCCACCTTACTGTGACGGCTGCCTCTCATCCGTCTCCCCGCTGCCCTCTGTATGCTCCTTCTTCACACTCCAGCATCTCAGCATCCTGCAGACGCCTGGACCACTACCGTAATGCTCAGTGTAGAGTCACCGCCGACGCGATGTACAACCCGTGCCACCCTCTCCTCACAGCTGATTGGAGGGAAGCTGCAGGGCGGAGCCCAGTGCAAGGTGATCTGGATAGTAGCAGACATGAGGAAACCGGAGGGCAGGGGAAGAGTAGCGGCAGCCGGGAGTCTGTAATGTTTCTACATGTGAGGTGATGGCCGGCGCACAGGAGGAGCTGCAGTACCTGGGACACAGAAACGCACTCGGGAGCGCCCGTGTAGTCCGGCTGGAGAACACATGCGGCGCCGCATGGCCGGAGCTTAGTGCGGTAATATGCACGGCTACTCCGGTAAGACACATCGGGCGCTTCAGCAGGACTCGTCGTGACTGGTAACATAAAATAGCCGCACATTAGTACAATATCGCTCAAGACACCTGGGAAGAGGCGGTTTACTGTATGTGTATGTAGGTGAATACCGTCCTTATAATCAGCACATTACGGTATGGCGGCATTTTCTTCTCCCGTGGGCAGGTCTGCTCTGTCCAATCAGAATGGGGTTGGCGAGGCTGTGTCAACGTCATCGGGCGTCGCCATGACAGAACCGGAAGTGGATTCGACTGAAGCCGAAAAGGGGAGAAGAACAGACCGAGGTGGTAGAGAGCAGCATGAGAGTGGCAGCAAGAGGCTACGGGGGGTCCCCCAGCAGCACATGACTGGTGAGAGGCTGGCACAGAAGCGTCACTTGTTATGGAGAGAGGGGTTAAATGATTGAGCTGCAGGTGTCCAGGGGGTGGGGGTTCTGTGCACCTGACACCACGTCTCCTCTGAGGAGCAGCTATTCCTTCTAGTTCTGCATCTTGTGTCTGCTGCAGCCCCTTCCCTGTCCTTCATTTCCTCAGGTTTAGCAGCCTAATGAGGTGAAGTGCATTACCGTTTAGTGTCTGCTCTCCTTGATGCCCCCTGGTCTAGTGATGCAGAGCATGCCCACTACAGTAGTTACACATGTATAACCAGTAAATCTGAACCACAAGCTCATCCAATGAATGGCTTCTATGACGTGTCACTTCAAGTCTGGATGTTGTACATGGGAGGGCACCTGTCAATAGACTGACCCATCCGAAGTCATTCCTCCCAAAACCCTTTTATCTCAGATCATGTGAACTTTCATCTTAGTAATAACTTAACTATACAAAGTGCTACCAATGTTATAAAAGATTATTGCAAGTTCTACTTCTAAATGCTGTGTTGTTTCTAAAGAGGATTGTTAAAGAAACACTCCGGCAGAGAGACCTCGTGTGCCCTGCTGGTCACTCCCAAGCCCCCCTCTAGGTCCTTGATATTAAAGTGATGATGTAATTCCTCAGTGCTAGGTCCCGTGTAGAATGAATAGACATTGTCCGCACTTGTCGTGTGTGGAGGTCCAGCGTTCCCTCCTGCGAGCTGCAGCAACCCACGTATATTCAGGTCATCGCTTAACACACAAGTCTCAAATTCTCCATAGTGAATAATTCCAATGGGAAATGTTATTTTCTGGAGATTCCCTCTAATATCTGTGCCCTTATGAAGCATGCAGACCATTATTATATTATTACAAGACATATGTGTTTCTTTTAGAAAGCCTGGATGGCGCAGTCTGACCCAAGAACCCGCCCCCTGGTGGAAGACTTTGTACGGTATAAATTGTGCCAGCGAAGTTTAGTTCCAGAACCAAACCAACCTGCGTCCTGTCCTCTGCATTCAGCTATGCGGGCTGCTGGAGATGAATTTGAGGAACGTTTCCGCCAGGCTTTCAGTGAAATCTCTGCACAAATACACGTAACCCCTGGCACGGCGTATACACATTTTGCAGAGGTGGCAAGTGGCCTGTTCCAAGGTGGGGTGAATTGGGGTCGTGTGGTGGCATTTTTTGTGTTTGGAGCTGCGCTTTGTGCAGAGAGCGTCAACAAGGAGATGGCCCCTCTTCTGCCGCGGATTCAAGACTGGATGGTGACCTACATTGAGACCAACTTGAGGGATTGGATGCAGAGCAACGGAGGATGGGTGAGGCTTCCTCTTACATGAACACTGTATAAGCCTATAGGATATTTCATTATACATCTTGTACTAATATTAAGGACTGTCTCTGCTTCTATCTCTTCCTTAGAATGGGTTCCTGGCTCTCTATGGAGACGGGGCTATAGAAGAAGCGCGCCGGCAACGTGAAGGAAACTGGGCTTCATTGAAGACTGTACTGACGGGGGCAGTGGCTCTTGGGGCTCTTATGACCGTGGGCGCTCTGTTTGCCAGCAAGTGACACCCAAATAACAGACACTAAATGTCTTTTGCAAACAGTGTGCTTATCCATGCGCAACCAGCTGTGTGTCTGGCATGAATGGCATTATACGTGAGGCTGTGTTTCACGGTATATGGAAATTAGGTGTGCGTGCGGATGTTTATTATCGCTGTGCATGTAAGCCGAGTATATTTTTCTGAGTCTTTACACGGCATGTCTGCAGCCATATATTTTTCAGTGCATGTGAAGTAAATGTCTGTGTGGAAGCCATGCTTGTATGTGTCTGTGATGCTTTGTGTATGGAAGAGCGACCTGTATTGCTCTGAATGCATTTGTGTCTGTGAGCAGTGCAGGTATTTATTGCTTTTTCTTGCTGCTGATCATATACTTTAATGGAGCTTCTTCCTCTGCGGTGTTCTTTCCTCTGCCATTATAGGGTAATAAAATGGGTGTTTCACTATTGCCCTCGGAACTAGATCAACAACTGAACAAAAGGATTGTTCATAAAAATGTCTGATTGTATACCCCTCTGTATAGTAGCGAATAGGTGCGTCACACAGGTTTGCTTTGGTTTTTCATTTATGAATAACCATTATATAAGGGCCTGTTCACATCAGCGTTGCCCTTCGGTTGAGGGGTTCTGTCGGAAGTTTCATTCGGGTTAAACCCTCAACGGAAAGGCAAACGGAAACCTAAGCTTCTGTTTACATATCAATGGTGATGGAAACGTTGCTAAAGGTTTCTGTCAGTCACCGTCGTGACGGGGTTCGGTTGTTTTGACGGAATCAATAGCGTAGTCGATGTAAACACCGCTTAGGAGTATAAGATTATTCTCATGTTGGTGATTTCCTCCCTGAAAGAGCAGAGAACTTTTTCTGTAATGCAGATGTATGCCGTCACCCCTTAATACTGTCCCCCGTCAGTCTGAATATTGGTTATGGAGTGTCTTCATGGAAAGACATCTTAGAGGAGGAAGCTCCCGTCTAGGTCATTCTCACATGAGGGAACAGTGGCGTCCCTTTCTGCAGAACACTATTACAAAGAATATTGGAGCTAATGTTATCCATGCATTAAAGATTCCTTAGCCACAGCTGTTTGCTTGTTTAGTTTCCATATTCCTCTTTCTTAAATGTAATACTCCAGGTAAAATTCAGGGGCTGCAACACTGATGTTAACTCTGTATAAAGCCGGTAAGCTGTATTATAAACTGGTGCCCTCTTCCCAGTACCCGCAGGTGGCTACTGATGCTGTGCGTGGCACTTGTCATGTGAACCAGTGATCACACTGAAAAACTTTTCTAAACGGATTGAAAACTAGACCTTTGTAGGAATCCTAATGTTTTCGTCTTGCTATGTTGTCCCCATACTAGTAGCAGAGCGTTCTGTTGAAAGGGCAAGCGTTTGAAACCTCTCAGGCCTAACAAATCTATAGGGTTCCGAAATCTTCCATTTACCTTTTCAGTTAGCCAATAAACCACCTACTTCTCTCTATACTGTAAGAGGTGCCAGTGGTTGGGTTAGCTGGTATAATGTGCCTGCCACTAAATATGTTTACCTCAATCCCAGACGTTTATAATTGTCGTTTTGTTACGTTTGACACTTGATTATACCTAAAAAAGGATCTTTTACATTTATTATGCATGCCTTCTTAATAGTTTTACACTAACCTTGTTAGCCAGAAACAATATGCAATGTTAAATACTTTTGTGTCAAAAAAGACAAAAGTATAATAGGTATGATACGTTTATTGGCTAACCATAAAAGTTCTATATGCGGCTTTCAGAGCGCACAGGCTCCTTCAGGCAGGTTTATTTAACACTACACCCATACATGATCAATTTGTTAGCTTTTTTTAATGTGATCTATGACTGCTTTGCCAGTTTATATGGGAAGATTATTGTCAACACTGTTTATTGTTCAATTAAAAAAAATACCGTATATATCGGCGTACAAGACGACTTTTTACACCCTTAAAAAAATGTCAAAAGTGTGGGGTCGTCTTATATGCCGGATATTGTCTACATTAGGGATGCACGTTGCAGCCGCACAGCTCAGTATAGTAACACATGAATGTATGGGAGCGCGGCTGTGTAATTCAGCCACAGCCCCGCTCCTGAGTCATGATAAGTTCGCGGGGTCAGGATGATGCAATGCGGCCAGCGCTGCACTAATGAGCGGCGGCACTGGAGACAGAACATGGCGGGCGCGCTACAAAACACCCCCATGTTCTGTCTTCAGTGCCTGAACTGCCGCTCATTAGTGCAGCGCCGGCCGCATTACCTCATGCTGCCCGCGCGCGCACTTCCTGTCAGGAGCGGGGCAATGGCTGTATTACACAGCCGCAGCCCCGCTCTATAACGGCGGAGATCAGAGAAACCGCTCATCTCCGCCGTTATTCCCCTGAATGCTGCGATCACAGCTGACTGCAGCATTCAGGGGAAAGTGAGAAGGGGGGATGCCCCTGGATCGCGTCACAGGGAATTCCTGTGACGCGATCGAGGGCCATACCATATATGGGCAGACAGCCCAGGGTCTATTGACGGACCCCAGGGCTGTCTTACCATATTTCATGTTGTTAGGACATACCCAAGTATGTCCTAACAACTGCCTGTGTATTATCCGTCCACAGGTTAATGTACTGGCACATATCTGATATATGTCAGTACATTAAAGTTTAAAAATAAAGTAAAAACAAAGTATTGTTAAATTTTAAAAAAAATACACCTTCACCTTTTTTACAATAAACATTAAAATAAGTCTCAATACATAAAATACACACATTCAGTAATGGCGCGGACAACAATGTTTTTGCATCATTTATGATGTGTACGCTGTAAAAAAATGAAATAAACACGGCTTTCATTCACTTATTAATGTGAGGTGCGATGAATTTACCCTCCATGTTCCTCACATTAATAGTAATTAACCCCATCATGTACCTCGCACATTAACCCAATATGACTGAGAAACATGATGGGATTAATTACTATTAATGTGAGGCGCGTTCAAAATTTATCACACGTCGCGCCTCACATCAGAAAACGGAAGAATTTTTTTTTATTACTGTTGGCAAAAGTATCGAAATTGGTATCGAAATCGCAATACTAAACGAAGTATCGGTATCGAAGTCCAAATTCTGGTATCGTGACATCCCTACATATTGTCTACACACAGGTTGTGTGTTACCTTGTGAGCCTGCAGTCCGGTACACAGGCTCCTGGGATGCACGGAATCCGCCACGGATCTGAGGGAAGCCGGTATTAGCCGCCAGGGAACATCTCTGTAAGATCCTCTGGCCCGCCCTTTCCTCTCATTCCCTGCCTCTCAGATCTCGCGCGATGAAGCAGCCTATCTGCGCATGCGCAAGTTCAAAGAGACAGAGAGTCCTGGGTCCTGCCGCCGATGGCCATAGTGAAGCGCTCCTGCACGAAATGGTGAGTATATCTTAAATTCTATATTTTAAGGGTAAAAGTTGGGGGTCGTCTTATACGCCCAGTCGTCTTATACGCCGACATATACGGTAATGCTCTTTATAAACTGGCCATTGAGGGACATGAATTTACTTAGTAACACTAAGGGTTCATGTACATGGCCGCATCACAGCACTGTACAACCTGGGCCCTTACTGTGCCTCCATATGCCTCTGATTTGTATGACAAAATCACGATATAAAGCAATCAGGCGAAATATTATGGCATGGTATATACAGGGATATTTTTCCCTAGAAGTATTGCTTCCAGGCCCCTTTCGGAGCTTAATATGGTGGCACGTGGAGGCCATGCAGCTCTATACTAGAGAGCTGCATGTCTTCCATGTGCTGCCATACATTTTTCATGTGCACAGTTCTGCCGTGTTCATGAGGCCTAAAGATACGAGACATTAAATGTAATGTTAGTGGGGACAGCCAGGCTTTCCCCTCACATCTCCTGTCAGGAGAAAATAATATACGGGTATGTTCCCACAAGCAGAAGACGCTGCATATTTTCTGCAACAGAAAATCTGCATCAGAATATCCGGTAAATCAGTCTCCGAAGTCTACAGCAAATAGTGTTGGATTTTCCACAGCTGTTTTACCAGCAGATTTAGTGTGAAGCGTTGACGATTCTGCTACGGAGTCGCTGTACAAACCGCAACACAACTCGAGTATTTTTGTGCAGAATTTATGCTCCCCATGGAAGTCTATGGGCCAAACACTCAGCATCTCCACATAGAATTAGGACTCCGAGACTCGATAAGCCTGTGACGTCACTGTCCATATGACGTCAGGAGCGTCTGTGGTCACAGAGTTTCTGGCCAGGGGCAGAATTTTGGAACATATCGTTGCCAACCCCCTAGCCGGGGATTCCGGCATCTTAAAGCTCCATATATGGACCGTGATGTCAGGGGATTCCCCAGGACCGTAATTGGCGGCCAGAGCGCGTGCGATGCTCTAACCGGGGACTCCGGCATTGTAGCTCCTGACATCACTATCCATATATGGATAGTGACATCTGGAACTTCCCCCTGGGCATATTGCTTCAGACGTCTCTCTGCCCAGTGGGTGCGGGCATTGTATCTCACTGTATGCCTATACAGTTGGATATGTTGCTACCATCTGTTAGAATTATACATCGAAACTCCTCCTGACGTACACCTCTGACGGAAGGGAACAAATAAATTGTGAATGAGGCCTTAGATTAAAGAGGCTCTGTCGCCAGATTATAAGTGCCCTCTCTCCTACATAATGTGATTGACGCTGTAACATAGATAACTGGTTTTTATTTTGAAAAACGATAATTTTTGAGCAAGTTATGAGTAATTTTAGATTTATGCTAATTAACTTCTTAATAGACAACTGGGCGTGTTTTTACTTTTTACCAACTGGGCGTTGTAAAGAGAAGTGTATGACGCTGACCAAATACACTTCTCTCCATTCATTTTTAGCAGTACCCGCAACACAGTGTGATCTCGCGAGGTCACGTTATGCAGTCACATATTCCCACAATAACTACCCAAGTGTCTTGAGAGTGAATAGACATCGCCTCCAGCCAGGAAGCGATGTCTATTCACACACCCGACACTTCAGTAAAGTTTCTTGGGGACTTACACAGCACGGCGTGACCTCGCGAGATCACGCTGTGTTGCGAGTACTGCTAAATATGAATGGAGAGAAGTGTATGATGCTGATTGGTCAGCGTCATACACTCCTCTGTACAACGCCCACTTGGTAAAAAGTAAAAACACGTCCAGTTGTCTATTAAGAAAGGAATTGGCATAAATCTAAAATTGTGCATAACTTGCTCAAAATTTATCGTTTTTCAAAATAAACACCACTGTGATCTAAATTATAGCGCCGATCATATTAGGTAGGAGATAGGGCACTTATAATCTGGCGACAGAGCCTCTTTAAACTCTGCTGATCCCACCGATTTTTGTGGGATCAGTTGACTATCTTATGTGTATGGGGTTAGCCAAATCTCTTGGTCGAGCTGAGTGTTCACGATGATTCATACACCCCAAAGTTATTTAATGGGAAGCTCTGGCCAAAATGAAAGTTTCCCCACGTGTACAAATAAGCAATTTCGTGTGTCCGTTGCTGATCTGTTCTCTTTCTTGCTGTTCGTCTCACTGACTATCATACTTGAGCAGTTTCATAGCAACAGTGTGAATTGGTCTTTGGTGACACACGTTTCCTACTTGAGTCCATGGCAATAAGCCTGTGTTGCTCATACCGGCTCTAGATTTACTAGATGATGAAATTGCTTGAATGTCCTACAGGCTCTCCCAGTTACTGATGATTAGACAGGCTCCTGTGACACCGACATAATGACCGATCAGCCTCGCTGGCTCCAAACTTCTAATATCCTTCTAATATTTTCCTAAATAAGATTAGATAATTCTGCTATCCACCAAGCCGGCAGAGATGGCACCGGCTGTAGTTGCTCATGTGATGCTGAAGCATCATGTGATTGATAACACGGCACAGAGGATAAGAAGCAGGTAGGAGGCCTTACTGTAGGGAGGGAGTGTATTCGAGAAATGTGCAGAGATGGATGGACCATCAGGTGGGGGTGCAATGCCGGAAAGTTGTATTTCTGCTTATTTTTTTTTAATAAATTCTTTTATTTATCAATTTTCAAACAACACGTTAATGCAAAAAGAATATGCAATCATATAGTACTACGGCACGCCGGCCGGCATATGTGGTCATCCTGTATGGTATGTGTACAAACAGAGTCTTATCCAACATTCATTGGGGCTAGGCCCATGCATCCCGAACCTGCAGACATGCACTAAAGCCCACAGTGAAGCATATCTTAGAAGGGGGTGTGAACAAAGTAAGGAGAAAAGAGGAAAGACAGGGGAAGGAAAGGAAGGGACGAGTTTGTGTTTCTGCTTATTTAATGTGTACGGCCACCTTTACTTTCTCACCATTGAACAAGGCTTCTTTCACTACGTGTTCAGGAAAACTACAGAATGGCAGGACTTCGTGTCGCACAATAATGTATAGCTGGGATCATGTTGAAGGGAGATTTCTCACTAGTTTTAAGTAGCTCTGGCAATGGATGAGAGATGTTTTACTCTACCGGATAAAGACTTTGGTAATCTAATATTCATATAATAAAATATTAATAGTAATTCTTATTTACAGAAGTACTAGGCAGCTTTTGTTTGCATAGTGCCGAGATTATCTTTCTGAGCTCTATTGATGTGCAAGACCTAGAAGAGAAGCTGCTACATGTTCATTTACTATCTCCGGGTAATAACTTCACTGAAGATCTGGCAATTATCGTATATATCTGTTTACAAGTAATCTGCGAATTAAAGCCTCTGGCTGCCCGCAGACACTCAGATAATTCAGCCTCTGCTACCAGTTGCGGCAATACACTTGGCACGGGTAGTGACCTGCTTATTCATCTATAGATGGCCATAGACCACTATTGGTCGAACATTTATTCATATGATGGCCGTCTTAACGCCTGCTTCATAAACATGCCCATTTGACTCTGCTAAACGAGCGATGTTCTTTCTATGAAAGATGGGAGACAAGTGGCTGCCAAGCAGCTTGAGTTTCTTTTTTTTTTTTTTTTTTTTTTTTAATCTATCGCAAAACAAGAAATGAACCTGTGCATCCCTGTTTGACAAGCAAGTGGCGCTGTCCTTTTGTATGGCTAATCAGTGGGGTACTAGTGGTGGCATCCCCCACCTATTGCACAAGGATAGGCCATTAATGTTAAAATGATAGCTTTTCCCACTGTTTCCATTTTTGCTTTGACTAGTGAATTATTTAAGGTGTTCTGTCTGCCATATTCTGTGCTGAAGGCTTATGAGTCAGTATGACCTGTTATTTTGTGATAATGGGTATAATTATTTAAGGTCTTTCGTTTTGGAGGTGACATTTAAACTGGTCATATACGTGTTTGCTAATGAATGGCTGATTTTCCTAATTCACCTGCAATTCCATGGACGTGACTGAGTGGAGCTGCTGCCAATCTCCACTCGTGCTGGGGAAACTCGTATGGCTTCAGACGAAGAAAAAATAAAAACATGAAATTTATTTTTTCACTTGGCAATATGCAGTGAAAATCTTCCATGGAGGTACAAGCTGCAGGAATCTTGATGTCACCAAGAATCTGAGTTTCTGGATGGATTTTTAAAGTGATATTCTTCCCCAGAAACATTACTACTTGGGGGGCATTTGGTGCTGTAAGAAGGCACTATCCAGCAACACACTGGGTTCCGTAATTTGGAACTATAGGGACTCCAACTGCCCCATTCAAACTCTGTAAACAAGGCTTTGGTGTGTACATAAAGCCTTAGGCAGGCAGTTTATTGCTGTAAGTACTGATGGGTGTTGAGTTAAGGGGTTTTTACGCTGGACGATTATCGGCCAGACGAGCGTTCATATAACGCTCTTTGACTAGAATTACCCTGTGTAAACGGGAACTATTTCAGCTGCATAAACGATCCGATCGAGCGTTTGCCCGTTCACCGGCTGATCTTTGCCATGTTTACACAGGCCAATGATCGGTATCGAGCGTTCTCTGAGCACTCGTTTGCCCAATAATTGGCCCGTGTAAAAGGGCCTTTACACCTCTGTATAGATAAAACAGAATCCATCTTTGATAATAGGTGATAGACTCACTGCTATCTCTTTCAGCACAGGTCAAAGAGCATGCCTAGAAAATTCTCCCTTAGAAATCAATGAGTCATCTCCAGATTACTTCTGCTGTAAAGCATATCTCCGAATGCTGTTAGCAACTTAGGCAATATGGCTGCCCTCATAATCATTTACAGATCATAGAATAAAAAAATCTACAATCAAAAAATAAAAACATCAGTAAAAAAAGATTGTTTCGCTATCCTGGTTTTAATTCTGGAAAAAAAAATATAGGTGATACTTTATTATTTAAAGGGAAAGTATGTTCTGAAAGTCCTATTCCTAAAATGTCTTCAAGAACGTGGAGAACATTGTCCCAGACAAATGAAACGTTTCTGCTGAGGGAATCTGATTAAAGAGGCTCGTTCGTGTGCATGGGGCCTTACCCTTAGACAGGCGTATGAAACTGTCCTAGTAAATTTTCCCCAATGGGGTGTAAATCACACACAACCTACATAAAAACAAACACTAATTCCTGATTTATTTAACCCCTTAATGACCAGCCTATTTTGGACCTTAATGACCAAGCTATTTTTTACGTTTTTCAATCGTCTCATTCCAAGAGCTATAACCTTTTTATTTTTGCGTCGACATAGCTGTATAAGGTCTTGTTTTTTGCCGGACAAGTTGTATTTTTTAATAGCACCATTTTGAGGTACATATTATTTATTGATTAACTTTTATTAACTTTTTTTTGGGGGGGAATAGAAAAAAATCAGAAATTTTGCCACTCTTTTTTGCGTCCTAAATCTACGCCGTTTACCGTGTGGTATAAATGACACAATAACTTTATTCAGCGGGTTGTTACGATTGCAACGATACCAAATTTGTATAGTTTTTGTATGTGTTACTACTTTTACACAATAAAAACACTTTTTTTTCAAAATGATTTGTTTTTGTGTCTCCATATTTGAAGAGCCGTAACGTTTTTATTTTTTCGCCGATGCGGTTGTGTGAGGGCTTTTTTTTTGCGGGACGACTTGTAGTTTTTATTGGTACCATTTTGGAGTAGAAGCGACTTTTTTATCACTTTTTTAATCACATTTTTTTAAAGTCAGGATTCACAGAAAACAGCAATTTTTCTGTCGTTTTTTTATTTAATTTTTTACAGCGTTCACCGTGTGGATCAAATAATGTAATAAATTTATAGTCGGGGTCGTTACGGACGCGGCGATACCAAATAATGTGTAACTTTTTAACTTTATTTTGGTTTTTTAATAGTAAAGCATTTTGTAAGGGGAAAAGCTGGGTTTTTCATTTTTTTTTTTTTCACATTTTTTTTCATTAACTTTATTAAACTTTTTTTTTTACTAGTCCCATTAGGGAACTATAATATGCGATTCTGCGATCACTATTATAATACACTGCAATACTTTTGTATTGCAGTGTATTATGCCTGTCCGTTTAAAACGGACAGGCATCTGCTAGGTCATTCCTCCGGCATGATCTAGCAGGCATTCGCTCAAGGCAGACCTGGGGGCCTTTATTAGGCCCCCGGCTGCCATTGGAGACACAGACACTCGACGATCGTATCGCCGGGTGTCGGTGGGGGAGAGAGGGAGCTCCCTCCCTCTCTCCAAAACCACTCAGATGCGGTGCTCGCTATTGAGCACCGCATCTGAGGGGTTAAACGGGTGAGATCGATACTAATATCGATCTCACCCGGCAGAGCAGGGACGCTCCCAGCCCTCAGCTGCCTCTGGCAGCTGAGAGCAGGGAGATTTGACAGCTCCCTGCTCTGTTTACTTATTCCGATGCCGCGACGTAAAAAGTCTATGGCATCGGAATAAGGCCCGTTAGTGACCGACGTAGAAACACGATGGGCCGGTCACTAACGGGTTAAAAGACCTCAAGCAAAACTGATTTTTGAGGAAGTCAAGGCTACAGTATCCCATAACATTATTTCGAAATGGCAACCGAGTCTAAAAATAAAAACGAAATACTACTTTTCGGCATGCCCTCTTACATGATACAAACAATACAATCCAACGATACAATCTCCGCCTCAATTATTGCAAGAGTAATATGGAAAGGTTTTGATGGTTTGAAAATCAAGCCAATGATACAGCACCAAAAAGTATATACTATAAGAATAATATATTACAATAGAAAAGTTTCTGTGAGGCCGAGCCACAGCAAAATCATTCACATGAGGCCCAGGAAAACCGGTTACAGTAGAGGTAGACAACAATTGCAAATCTGCCCATAAACATGAGATCAGCAGAACGCTGCAGATAATTGATATCTCACCTGATTCTCCTCAATGTACATGTTTCAAGAGGGAGATAAGCTGCTGCCAGATAGCAACATGCTCAATCTTTCTACTTATAGTAGAAGTGGGGGCTGCCCCCATACATTTAAGGGCCCTTTCACATCAGCGTTCCGTCTGAGGTTTCCGTCATGTTAATCCCTCAACGAAAAGGCAAACTGAAACCTTCGCTTCCGTTTCCCTCACCATTAAACTCAATGGTGACGGAAACCTAGCTAATGGTTTCCGTCTGTCACTGCTGTGACGGGGTTCTGTCGTTTTTGATGGAATCAATAGCGCAGTCCAGAGTCACCGCAGCCGTCTGCCAGGAAATGTTATAGCACTTCATGCTTCCCTGTGCTGACAAGCTTTATGGAGATGCTGATTTCATTTTCCAGCAGGACTTGGCACCTGCCCACACTGCCAGAAGTACCAACACCTGGTTTAACCCCTTCCTCCTGCTCGCATTCTGGGCCCTAATGACCAAGCAATTTTTATCGTTTTTCCATCGTCCCATTCGAAGAGCTATAACTTTTTTTCATTTCACCTTGACATGGCTGTATGAGGACTTGTTTTTTGCGGGATGAGTTGTATTTTTCAATGGCACCGTTTTGGGATATGTCAAATTTTTTTCTTAACTTTTTTTTGGGGGGATATAAAAAAACAGTAATTTAGCCATTGTTCTATGCATTTTACATTTACGCCAATTACTGTGCGGCGTAAATAACATGCTACCTATTCTATGGGTCGGTATGATTACGATGATACCAAATGTGCATCATTTTTTTTTATGTTTAACTACTTTTGCAGAATAAAAACACTTGAACTAAAATTTTATTTTGCATCGCCGCTTTCCAAGAGCCATAACTTTTTTTTATTTTTCTGTCACTGTTGCCATATGAGGGCTTGTTTTTTTGCGGGACTTCATTGCTACCATTTTGGGGTGCATGGGACTTATTGATCTTTTATTATTATTTTGGGGGGAAATGGGGAAAAAAATAGCAATTTTGTCTTTTTTTTTACGGGGTTCACTTTGCGGTTTAGATATAACTTTATTTTTTGGGTCATTACGATTGCGGGGATACCATATATGTGTAGTTTTTATTTTATTTTTACACTTTTACTAAATTAAAACCATTTTTTTATGGCAAAAAACGTTTTTTTAATGTGTGCCTTTATTAATTTTTATTTCACAATAATCACTAGGAGACTTCACTATGCGATTTTCAGATCGCTGCTATAATGCTTTGGTATAATAATAATAAGAATAAGAATAATAATCTTTATATAGCGCCAACATATTACGCAGCACTTTACAATTTAGAGGGAACATGAAACAAACAATATCAGACATTACATAGTGACAAAGTTCATTTACAATTCAAACCTGGGGAGTGAGGACCCTGCTCGCAAGAGCTTACAATCTATGAGGACATAAGGGAGACAAAGTGTAACAGTGTTTGTTCTGTACAATGGTCCGGCCATTTTTATACACATGCGGTGGTAACATAAAGCTGCATGAGCCGGTCACCAGCCAGTATCTGTGTATGACGGACATGAAGAGAAGGAGTGTGAGGGAATCTTATTCTGATGACTAATCTAAATGGAGGGCCATGGAAAGGAGTCAGATTAGGGAATGTTATAGGCCTGTCTAAATAGATGTGTTTTCAGGGCACGTTTAAAACTGTGGATATTGGGAATTAATCTGATTGTCTGGGGTAGCACATTCCAGAGGACGGGTGCAGCACGAGAGAAATCCTGGAGACGGTAGTGGGAGGTTCGGATTATGAAGGATTTTAATCTAAGGTCGTTGGCAGAACGTAGAGCCCGAGTAGGGTGGTAGACAGAGATGAGGGAGGAGATGTAAGGAGGTGCAGCACTGTGGAGAGCTTTGTGGGTGAGTAATAAGTTTGAATTTTATTCGGAAGGGGATGGGCAACCAGTGCAGTGACTGGCACAGATTAGAGGCGTTGGTGTAGCGGTTGGTCATAAAGATGAGCCTGGCTGCTGCATTGAGGATAGATTGGAGAGGGGAGAGTTTAGTGAGGGGAAGACCGACTAGTAATGAGTTACAGTAGTCAAGACGAGAGTGAATCAGAGCAACAATGAGAGTTTTGTCAGTTTCCTCCGTAAGAAAAGAGCGGATTCTGGAAATGTTTTTGAGGTGAAAATGACAGGAGCGTGAAAGTGATTGTATGTGAGGAGTAAAGGAAAGATCTGAGTCAAAAATAACCCCGAGACAGCGGGCGTGCTGCTTAGGAGTTATGATAGTGCCACACACAGAGATGGAGACATCAGGTTTAGGGAGGTTAGTAGATGGTGGGAACACAAGGAGCTCAGTTTTAGAAAGATTCCGTTTCAGATAGAGAGAGGACATGATGTTAGAGACAGCGGACAGACAATCACTGGTGTTCTGTATTAGAGCAGGGGTGATGTCACGGGAAGAGGTATATAATTGGGTGTCATCAGCGTAGAGATGGTACTGGAAGCCAAATCTGCTGATGGTTTGTCCAATAGGAGCTGTGTAGAGAGAAAAGAGGAGTGGACCTAGGACTGATCCCTGAGGAACCCCGATATCAAGGGGAAGAGGAGAAGTGGAACCAGCAAATGACACACTGAATGAGCGGTCAGAGAGATAGGCGGAAAACCAAGAGAGAGCCGCGTCCTTGAGGCCAATAAAGTGGAGCATGTTAAGTAGGAGTTTGTGGTCTACAGTGTCAAAGGCTGCAGAGAGATCCAAAAGAATCAGGAGAGAGGATTTACCGTCCGATTTAGCCGATTTAGAGATCATTTGAGACTTTAGTAAGGGCAGTTTCTGTTGAGTGCGGAAACCAGATTGTAAGGGGTCAAGAATGGAGTTAGCAGAGAGATAGCGGATAAGGCGAGAGTAGACCAAGCGTTCCAGGAGTTTGGAGATGAAGGGCAGATTAGAGACTGGTCGGTAGTTGGCAGCGCTGGATGGGTCAAGTGTTGGTTTTTTCAATAATGGGTTTATAATGGCATGTTTAAAAGCGGAGGGAAAGATACCAGAGGAAAGAGAGAGGTTAAATATTTTAGTGAGGTGACTAGTGACAGCTGGGGAGAGGGACTGGAGGAGGTGTGAGGGGACAGGATCACTAGGGCAGGTAGTAGGACGAGAAGAAGAGAGGAGCCTCGAGACTTCTTCAGTTATTGGGTCAAATGCTGAGAGTGAAGAAGAGGGAGTGCGGGAGGGAAGGGGATCGATGTTACTAGGGGACTGGGAGATAATATCATGCCGGATGTTGTCAATTTTAACTTTAAAATAATTGGCCAGGTCTTCAGCACTGAGATCTGTGATTGGCGTCTGCACTTTAGGACTAAGGAGGGAGTGAAAAGTATCAAAGAGGTGTTTTGGATTATTAGATAGTGTGGAGATGAGAGAAGTGAAGTAGACTTGTTTGGCACGGTGAAGGGCAGAGTTGTAAGTTTTGAGCATAAATTTGTAATGGAGAAAATCTGCATCCAAATGCGATTTTCTCCACAGTCGTTCGGCACATCTCAAGCACCGCTGAAGAAAGCGGGATTGAGGCGTGTGCCAGGGTTGTCTTTGTCGGGTGGTTCGGAGTGTAGTGGGGGCTGCTTCATCCAATGCATTTTTGAGAGTGTTATTATAAAGTTTGGCAGCCAGATTGGGACAGGAGAGGGAAGAGATAGGGGACAATGAGGACTGTAGACTGTCTATGAGTTTCACAGTGTTAATGGCATGTAGATTTCTGTATGTCTGATACGTAGGGATGACCTGAGGAGGCAGAGAATATTTGATAGTAAAGCAGAGAAGATTGTGGTCAGAAAGCGGGAGAGGAGAGTTAATAAAGTCAGAAACTGAGCAGAGCCGGAAGAAGACCAGGTCAAGTGAATGCCCGTCTTCATGTGTAGGAGAGTTAGTAAGTTGTGACAGACCGAGGGACGAGGTTAAAGATAGAAACTGGGAGGCAGATGAGGAGATTGGGTTATCAATGGGGATGTTGAAGTCACCCATGATGAGAGTGGGTGTTTCAGAGGATAGAAATTGTGGAAGCCAGGCAGCAAAATGATCCAGGAATTGGCGGGGTGAGCCCGGTGGGCGGTAGACAACTGCCACTCGGAGGGAAAAAGAGTGATAGAGTCTGAGGGTGTGGACTTCAGCCTGCCACTTACAGTAAAATGACCATCAGCCCACCACTCACAATAAAATGACCATCAGCCCACCACTCCGATTCCCCCTGTAGGTAGCGCCACACAGCCCCCCTGGTAGGGAGCGCGACACAGCCCCTCTGGTAGGGAGCGCCACACAGCCCCCTTGCAGATAACAAACCCCTCCTTCCTGTAGATAGCGCCACTGTAGCTTCTTGAAAGAGCGGAATCCTCGTGTGGCCATGGATTGCGCTCCTTGATGTCTCTGTCCATATAGGGATGCTTACATTAACCACATATTTTTGGGTGGAAAAAGTGGCAGCTCTAGCAAACAAGTTCAAAGGAAAGTGACCATGCACACATTGATTTCAATGAACTCGGACCGTGCACACATTGATTTCAATGAGCACGGTTTCCGGCCAATGCACGGACTGTGGAAACCACGGTCGTGTACATGAGCCCATAGAAATGAATGGGTCCGCAATTCACCCGCAGATTTCCGGGTGAATTGCAGCCGCGAAAACACGTTTGTGTGCATGGGGCCTTAGATGCACATATGTCAGAATCTAAACAGCCGGGACACTCCCATTATCTAATAATGGTCATAGCAGGTATCACTGTAAAATTCTGTAAATGTGCTGGTGTTTGGTTTGGCATGCATGGCAGCCCGCTTTAGCTAACAGTAGCGGCATTAAAAATAGGTTGTGATTCGGCAAGATATTCTATGCCTGATGACCAGCACTTTATCCTTCCACGTATTACACATAGTACTGACACCCCATGTACTATTCACAGCACTGACCCCTATTCATCACACATTTATTTTTTATTACATTATCACACAGTTCTGACACTTCCATACATACACATTTCTTTTTTACCATACATTCACACCCTAGCACTACACTAACACTGACACTCATTTATCGCACACTTGTGAGCACTTAGTTTGCCACTCCCATCAAGACTAGTGGGAGTGGCTATCACTATTTAATGCATCCTCCTTCTGCAGCATTTTTTGACCTGTCTGCGTCCTGCTGGGAACGGGTTTTCACCCACCCACTTAGTAAGTATGGCCTTTTTTGTGGTTTTGAAGTTATCTATGTCCCATTTTCTTCTGCTGGGGTTTTTCTATAATGGGTGATATTAAATAGCATGTGTACATATTTCATGTGCTTGCAATTTTGAAAAATCCAATAATAAAGGTGGTGTAGACCAACCCCACCCAGTTGTATTGTAGCCACATGTCTCCATAGAAATACCATTCATGTTTGGCTGAAATGTGCATATAAACAGGCTGCAGTTTTGTGTTGCGTACGGACCGCTTTAACCCCTTCCCGCCGCAGTCACTTTTGGACCAAATGACCGAGCCCCATTTTTAAAATCTGACGCCTGTGGGTATGTGGACCCACTAGGCCACAACACCATAGCGGGGAGGCAGCTGGCCAAACAACAGAGCACCCAATCAATATAAAGTCCAGCACATGGGTACCTGAATAGTCCAGAAAGTGGCAGAGGCCTTCGCACGGATGGAACTGGATGTGGCAGGTTGAGCCAGACATGGCGGATGACAGTAGGTGCAGCAGGTTGTGGTGGACGACAGCAGGTGCAGCAGGACACGACTCCAACACTAGACAGGACTCCGGAACCAACACAGCACAGGATACAGGAACAGGTACCAGGGCACGGGAACACTTGGGAACAGGATAACACAGAGGGACCATTTGCAAAGACTAACATGGCAATTACTAAGAATGCTCAGGCAAAGAGTAAAAGGGACGGGCACCTTTAATAGTCCAGAGAGGTTGGGGCTGATTTGTAATAAAGTTCACTTGCGCGAACTGGCCCTTTAAGACCGGGCACGAGCGTGTGCGTGCACCCTACGGGACGGAGCGGAAGTGAGTGCTGGCGTCTCCTAGGAAGGCGATGCCGGCTAGCACTCACGGATCCATAGCTGCGGCCAAAGAGGGGTGAGTAGGAACGGCGGTTTGTGGACACTACAGTGTCACTTTATCTGGTAATAACTTTGGAATGCTTTTACCTATCCAAGCGATTCTGAGACTGTTTTCTCGTGAGACATTGGACTTTATGTTAGTGGTAAAATGTGGTTGATACATTCAGTATTTAATCGTGAAAAACACCAAAAAATTTTCAAAAAAAGACAGTTATACCACACAAAATTAGTTACTAATTAACATTTCCCATATGTCTACTTTATATTGGCATCGTTTTTTGAACATCCTTTTATTTTTCTAGGACGTTACAAATCTTAGAAATTTAGAATCAATTTTCAAGAAAATTTCAGGTTTGAAGTGGCTTTCAGGGGCCCATACAATACAAACGACCATAAATCACACCATTTTAAAAAGTGCACCACTAAAAGTATTTAAAACAGCATTTATAACGTTTCTTAACCCTTTAGGCATATCACAAGAATTAATACAAAGTAGAGGTGGAATTTTCAAATTTCAATTTTTTTTGCCAAAATTCATTTTTAATCAATTTTTTTTTCTATAACACCGAAGGTTTTACTAGAGAAACGCAACTCAATATTTATTGCCCAGATTCTGCAGTTTTTAGATATATCCCACATGTAGCCCTAGTTTGATAATGGTCTTAAACACAGACCTCCAAAGCAAAGAAGCACCTAGTGGATTTTGGGGGCCTCCTTTTTATTAGATTATACTTTAGGCACCGTCAGGTTTGAAGAGGTCTTGTGGTACCAAAGCAAAGGAAACACCCCAAAAGTAACCCCATTTTGGAAACTACACCCCTCAAGAAATTCATCTAGGTGTCTAGTGAGCATTTTGACCCCACGGCAGGGCTCAGAAGGGAAAAGGCACCATTTGGCTTTTGGAGTTCAAATTTAGCAAGAATGTTTTGCGGAGGCCTTGCCGCATTTGCAAAGCCCCTGAGGGGACAAAACAGTGCAAACCCCCCACAAGTGATCCAATTTGGAAATTACAACCCTCAAGGAAATTATTTTGACCCCACAGGTTTTTTGCAGAAATTATTGGAAGTAGGTCGTGAAAATGAAAATCTAAATTTTTTTTCAATAAGATGTAGGTTTAGTTAATTTTGTTTCATTTCCACAAGACCTAAAGGAGATAAAGCACCCCGACATTTGTAGAGCAGTTTCTCCCGAGTACAACAATAGCCTATATGTGGTCATAAACAGCTGTTTGGACACATGGAGGGAAATAGCGCCATTTGACTTTTGGAGCTCAAATTTAGCTGAAATACTTTGCGGAGGCCATGTTGTATTTTCTAAGCGCCTGAGCGGACAAAACAGTAGAATACCCCATATGTGGTCATAAACGGCCGTTTGAGTATACGGCAGGGCTCAGAACATAAAGAGCTGTATGCAAATTTGAGGCCTACTATAGTGGTATTTCCTGCCCTGTGTAATGAAAACAGAGACTATAGGGTATTCATCTAGGGGTATAGTAATCTAGTATTCATCTAGGGGTATAGTAAGAATTTTTAATTTGTGCAGTAACTGAGGACTACCTGGAGAACCCACAATGGAGGGAGAGGGAATGGCAGGTCCCACTACCAACCTACCCAACATTCCATAAAATCCAGCCCAAAAAATAAATCAAAGGCCTCAGCAAAAAAAGATTTGCTGAGACAACCAATCTCATCTGGATTTATTCTTCTCACCAAGTTTTGCAATCTCGATGAGATAGACACTCCTTCGGGTCCTTGGTAAAGTGAGAATTTTTAGTTTTGTTTTAGGTTGTTGTTTTTTTTACAAATTTTAAATGAGCAATGGGGCTGGTCAGTACAAAAAAATAATAATAATTTGTCATGGCCAATAAGGAAGACAGAAAAGGTGGATAAAGAGTAAATAGAATTAAAAATCCAAGGAGGTATGGTATATTTTTAAACATTGTTTCATGCACAGGCCGGGATTTGTGGGACACGTCTCACAATGGTATGTGGTGTTCTTACGAATGCCTCGCTTTGCGCACACATGACATTTTTTTGGGGGGCTTCTGTTTTTCTTCAGTCGCGGGGATTTCTGTGGGGAAATACTGGCCGGGAATTATCCTGCTGACAGAAGGCCCAGATGAACAGCCCTCCATTTCCTGGTCAACAAATATCAGGGCCTCGATGACTTTTTCCTGAAATTGCAGGAACGTATCCCTACTGCCAGCATATCAGAGGACAAAGGCGTTGTATAAAGCAATCTGTGTAAGATGCACAGACAGCTTTTTATATCATACCTTGGTCTTGCGCATGGCGCTGTATGGTGTTATATGGGTGGCGTTGACCTGTCTGACCAGATCATATTTGTTGTACTCCTGTACGCAGAATGGTTTGGGAACTCGTGTGTTGGATCCGCGTACAGGGACTAGGCTGCCTCTGCTGTCATGAATGCTGGTCAGTATAAGGACGTCTCTTTTACCCTCATATTTCAGGAGCAGCGGATCGTCGCTGCAGACAGCTCTCCTCTCTCCTAATTTTAGTTCTGACCCAGCAAAGTTTTGGGGAGGCCCTTCTGATTTTTGTGGATTGTTCTGCACTCCAATGTGGATCTGGACGAAATAAATTTTTAACAATGGAACACAGTTTAATGGCGTACCGGGCTCTTTTATTGGGTAGATACTGCCTGAAGTGCAGTCTACCCTTGAAGCTCACTAGGGATTCATCAAACTGCAATTTTTTGTTGGGGGGTATAAACTTGGGAAAAACTTTGGGAGTAGTGGGCTATTAATGGTCTAATTTTATAGAGCCTATCAAAACTTGGGTCCTGTGGGGGTGGGCAGTGACTGTTGTCGTAATGCAGGAACTTCAGGATAGCTTCAAATCGTCTGCTCATAATTGTGCAGTACAGGGGGGTATTATATAAAAGTTCAGGGGACCTATAGTCTCTAATACTTTGGCTTTTAGACGAGACCAGAGCTTAAAAATAGGCCCCAAAATTTCCCTAATTCCACTGCATTTGTGGCTAATTTTGGCCTCTCGCGTAAAACGAGTCTGGGTTCTGGAATATGAACTGATCCGCATATAGGTTGGTCTGCTGGACCATTAAATTTAAAAGGGTGTCAGAAAAGAAAAGTTGAAAATAATCTATGGGGCTGAACCCTGTACTGTCAACTTGAATGCCTGAGTGGGCTGTAAATTCAGGCACCTGGGGGTATAATTGTCCGCAGCTACCCATGTCAGCTCGGGCAGAGCAGGACCTACGGCTCTTCTGCGCTGACAGGGGGGTTCAGAGTCGCTGGATACGGACGAAGATGAGAGCACGAACTGAGCTTCACCTTCGCTTGCGCTGAGAGGTGTCATTGCTATCTAACGGAACAATGCAAGGCAGTGGGCAATCTAGGGACACAGCAGGGCGACCGGGTACTGCGACAAGTGATGTGACAGTTGATGGCTGGGCATAGGTCACAGAAGGGCACTTTGGGTGGATTAACCAGATGACCAGTGGGCACCAAAGGTGGTGATCACTGGTCAGTGGGGTAGAAATTGGGCAGATATGAGGGTTTTATAAGAGCTCTACTTCTCTTTTCTTCACTTCGACCATCTCTGACAAGCTCACACACACAACAGAGCTTGTCAGAGTCGGCGATGCCTGTGAATCCTGCCTCCTATGCTGTGTTTGTCCAGTCAGTACTGAGTGGCTAATCACAGTGCTTGACGACACGGGACCATTCCGATTGGTCCCGTGCCAGTGAGTCTTGCCCGGCAACTGTCAGCAACAGTTGCGGTCAGGATGCTGTCACAGTGTCACTTAACACAGTGACCGTTTAAAGCCAGGGCGTGACTGTACACCCGATTTTGCGGTAAAGCACTTGCAATCTGGATGTACAGTTATGCCCATTTGTGGGAAGGGGTTGCATTAGTGTTACTCCATGAGAAGAAAGCATAAAAAAACTCAAACCTTTTATAAAGTTCTGCTCTCACTTTTGATAAGAAACAGATCTCACGTGGACTTCTTATACAGAGATGTTAATGCAGATTAATCATACGCACTAGTTTATATACAATGCAAAATAAATAAATATGTAAACAAAAGCATTAAAACTAAACTGTTCATAAAATGTAAAGATGGTTTTTCGTAAAGCGTATCTTGCAGTATATGATATTGTATGTATGTGTATGTGATACTGACAGTCTTCTACGAAGTTTCATAAGAGTACAAAGATGGCGGACCTGGGGGGCCTTCATCAGGCCCCCAGGCGGCCATGCCAACCAACGGCACCCTGAAATCGTGTCGCAGGGGGGCCATTGGAAAGTTACATGGGGCTGTCATTTAAATGCTGCGGTCGCTATTTACCGTGGCATTTAACAGGTTAAACGAGCGGGATCGCGCTGAAGTGACGGCTATAATACCCAGCCGATAAGCTTGTTCTATGGAGAGGGCTCAGCCTGTGAGCGTGCTCCATGTTACCCCATCCCACGTTCCCCCCATATATATGGCGGATGTAGGAAGGGGGATAGAGATATATATATATATATATATATATATATATACACCGCACACATGCACACCAGGGGCGTTGCTAGGGTGTTAAAAGTTTTTTCTGTGTTACTGATGTTTTCTTTTTTGTGTTTGATATTTTTACAGGTTTGGTTGTTGGACTACTTCAGATTCGAAGACTACTTCGATGAAAGTGTTTTTTTTATTTTGCATAAAATGGCTAACGAGGGTTTGTGGGCGGGGGGATAATTCAATAAAATATTTTTTCTGTGTGTCTGTGTTTTTTTTAAAACTTTATTATTACTGCCTTAGTAATAATACCACACAGTATACGTTGTTTTTTTTAACATGAGAGGCTATGGGTGACTGATGCCACTGTATGGCATCCGTCACAGTTATACGTTAAACGTATACCTCTGGGAGCTCCCGACATCATTGTCCATATAAGGACAGTGATGTCAGTGGCTTCCTCAGAGTCAGGATCCCCAGGCAGTGCGCTAGTAGAGACTCTGGCCCTGGGAAAGCTCCTGGCGTCACTGTCCATATATGAACAGTGATGTTAGGAGCAGAGCAGGAGTCTGGCTTTGGGGTTGCTCCTGACATCACTGTTTATAAATGGTGATTTTCGCGGCTTCCACATTGCCGGAGTCCCGAAACAGAGACGCTTCAAGCACTCTGCCTGGGACTCCTCCTGACATCACTGTCTATATATGGACAGTGATATTCGGAGCAGAGCAGGAGTCCCAGGCAGAGCGCTAATAGCACACTGCCCGGGACTCCGGCTCTGGGGTTGACCATGACATCACTGTACATATATGAACAGTGATGTCAGGAAGAGCGAAAGAGTCCCAGGCAGAGCGCTTAAAGCGGCTCTGGTTTTTTTGGGACTCCAGCAAGGGGGAAGTCCGTGACATCACTGTCTATCTATGGACAGTGATGTTAGTTGCAGGGCTCTGGGGAAAGACTGGGCCCCGTAGCAAACTTTTGACTTGGGGGCCCCCCTCCCCTGGGTGCCACATAAACCCCCCCCTTTTATATAGCGCATCCCTGTAGATTACGCCACACATCGCCCCCCTTGTAGATAGCACCCTACAGCTCCCCCAATTGACAACGAGCAGGGACTGCCGAAGTAGAAGAGACGGAGGAGCAGCAAACGAGGGAAGAAGATAACAGCATAGCAGGCTAACGCTTGCAGTAAGGTAAATATAATATATTGAAACGTTCTTTATTATGTTAACCTCTGCCCGACATTTATCGTATGGATAGGTCATGGAAAACTAGTGCTTCCCGCATTTTGCCTTATACATACGACAAATGGTGCACACCGGCTCAGAAGCTGAGTCGGTGCCACCATTGCTGGTGTCAGTGGTATCTTACAGCTGACATTCGGCTGTAATGGCGGGGACCGAAATTAGCTTCGATCTCCGCCAGGGGCGTAACTAGGAAAGACTGGGCCCCATAGCAAACTTTTGACTGGGGCCTCCCCCTCCCCTGGGTGCAACACAAACCCCCCTCGTAGATAGTGCCTCCCTTTAGATTACGCCATACACAGCTCCCCGTACACAGCACCATACAGCCCCCTCCCTGTATATAGCGCCATACAGCCCCCTCCCTGTATATAGCGCCATACAGCCCCCTCCCTGTATATAGTGCCATACAGCCCCCTCCCTGTATATAGCGCCATACAGCCCACACTGTAGATAGCGTCATACAGCCAGCCTGTATATAGGGCCATACAGCCCCCCTGTATATAACACTATACAGCCCCCTGTATATAGCACCATACAGCTCCCCTGTATGTAGCACCATACAGCCCCCCTGTATATAGTGTCATACAGACGCCCTGGATATAGCGCCCTACAGCCCCCCTGTATATAGCACCCTACAGCCCCCCTGTATATAGCACCATTCAGCCCCCCTGTATATAGCACCATTCAGTCCCCCTGTATATAGTAACATAAAGCCCACCTGTATATAGCACCATACAGCCCCCCTGTATATAGCACCATACAGCCCCCCTGTATATAGCACAATATAGCCAGTCAGTAGCTACCGCCATACAGCCCCCCTCTGTAGATAACGCCATACAGCCCTCCTGTAGATAACGCCATAGGATAGGGGATACATATGTGATTGCTGGGACCCCCACTGATAAGGAGATGGGGGACCGAAAGTCCCCCGAAGTTCTTCATGAGAAACCTCGGACTTCTGTGTCCCCCTGTAGATAGCGCCATACAGCCCCCTGTATATAGCGCCATACAGCCCCCCTGTATATAGCACCATACAGCCCCCCTGTATATAGCGCCATACAGACGCCCTGTATATAGCACAATACAGTCCCACTATCTATAGCGCCATACATCCTCCTGTATATAGCACCATACAGCCTCCCTGTATATAGTAACATAAAGCCCACCTGTATATAGCACCATACAGCCCCCCTGTATATAGCATCATACAGCCCCCCTGTATATAGCACTATATAGCACCATACAGCCCTCCCCTGTAGATAACGCCATACAGCCCCCTTGTATATAGCACCATATTGCCAGCCGGTAGCTAACGCCATACAGCCCCCTGCATGTAGCAAAATACAGCCCTCCCCTGTAGATAACGGCATGGAGCCCCAACCCCCCCCCCCCCCCCAAAAATAAAAATGGCCTTTAGCCTATGGTTTGTCGCACAAAAGACATGTAGGGGATACATGTGTGATTGCTGGGACCCCAGCGATAAGGAGAAACCTTTCTCCATGAGAAACCTCGGACTACCGGGATCTGCGTCCGGCAACTCAATAAAAATGAAAGGAGCGCCGGTCATAGGTAGTGCAATGTATTAGAAAAAAACAAATCTGACAGTTGGAACTTCAAGTCCCCTAGTGGGACTTGAAAAAGTGTAAAAAATAAAACGTTTTAGAACATATAATAAAAGTTTCAAGTAATAAAATAAAATACAATCGCCCTGTTCCCTTATCAAGTCCTTTTATTATTGAAAAAAATTAAATAAACCATACATATTTGGTATCACCGCGTCCGTACGGCCTGAACTATAAAAATATTATTTTATTCCACGCGGTGAAAAAAACGTAAAAAAAACCACGTAAAAAACCTCACCTGATAATCAGTTTTTTGGTCACTTTGTCCTACAAATATTGGAATAAAAAGTGATCAAAAAGTCGCATGTATCCAAAAACTATAGCTTGTCTCGCAAAAAACAAGCCCTCACACAAATCCGTCAATGAATAAATTCAAACGCTATGGTTCTCACAACACGGCGACAGAACAAATTTTTTTTTTTTTACAAAAGTCATTTTATTGTGCAAAAAGTTGTAAAACATAAAAAAGTTTAAGGGATATATAAATTGATAGTCAACGCTTCACTGCCAATGTTTGTATCATAAGTATGTCAGCTTATACAAGATAAATGATACAATGTATCAAGAATATGTGTCTAGTGCTTTCCCACTTTGCATTGACACAAAATAAATTAATCTAAGTTAATTGCGATCAGCGTCATGCACTCCTCTCCATTCATTTTGGCAGCGCATAGGGATCCTTTTAGATCAGTATGTGCTGTCTTATACTAACACATTAACGATACTGAAGTGTTTAGACAGTGAATAGACATTCCACGGGATGTCTATTCACAATCTCTGCACTTAGTTACTGTTTCTGTGGTAGTTACAGCAAAGGAAGCGTAATCTCGTTGTAACCTGTCATCTACAGCGTAATCTCGCGAGATTACGCTTCCTCTGCTGTAACTACCACAGACACATTAACGAAGTGCAGAGATTATGAATAGACATCCCGTGGAATGTCTATTTACTGTCTAAACACTTCAGTATCGTTAATCTGTTAGTATAAGACAGCACATAGCAATCTAAAACGATCCCTATGCGCTGACTAAATGAATGGAGAGGAGTGCATGACACTGATTGGTCAGTGTCATACACTCCTCTGTACAACGCCCTCTTGGTCTAAAGTAAAAACACACCCACTTGGGCATTAAGCAACTCATTAGCATAAATCTAAAATCACTAATAAAGTGGTGAAAAGAGATCGTTTTTTTAAATAAAAAACACTGCTGTCACCTACATTATAGCACCGATCTCCTTATGTAGGAGATAGGGCACTTATAATGTGGTGACAGAGCCTATTAAAAGGGAATGTGTTGCCAGCAAAACATGTTTTTTTTTTAGTTAAACAATTAGTGTGTAGGTGATTAAACATTGTTCTAATTAAAAAAATTTTTTTCACGAGTCAGGAAATATTATAAATTGGATTCAATTTATAATATTTCCCAGCACTGGTCACTAGATGGAGCAATTCCCAAAATTGCAGCATTGCATATGGTAAAGCAACCACATTGCTTTATGCTGCAAAATTGGGAAAAAATCCCTCGCTCTAGTGAGCTCTCAGAATCCCCCCCCCCTTTTATCCTGGCTAGTGCCGGGAGAAACGAGGGGTTTGAACGGTCTAACCTCCTACACTGTGTGTCGCCATTTTTTGAGCTAACACACAGTGTAGAAGGTTTACATACACTAGTAAAACACACTGAAACATGAACATACATAGAAATCACTTACCTGCTCCAGTCGCCGCCGCTCCCTCCAGTCCGTCCGCTCCGTCTGCTGCCGCTGCTCCATGTGCACGAGTCCGGAAGCCGCGACCGGAAGTAGTAATCTTACTGCCCGGCCGCGACTTCCGGTCCACAGGAAAATAGCGCCGGACGGCGCGCATTTAAAATCGGACTGTGTGGGAGCGGCGCATGCGCCGTTCCCACACACACGGCGTACACCATAGTGGATGGAACGGGCCCCGTTCGCAGTCCCTATGGGACTGGAGCTGCCGTATTCCATGTCTGTATGTGTCGTTAATCGACACATACAGAAATGGAAAAAAAAATGGCAGCCCCCATAGGGAAGAAAAAGTGTAAAAATAGAAAAAAGTAACACACAAACACACAAATAAATATAAACGTTTTTAATAAAACCCTAACATAAAACTGATATAAAAAAAAATATTTTGGTGACACTGTTCCTTTAAGCATGCTGACGAATGTATCAAACTGCTCAGCACTGCCATTCCAGATGATCAAAATATCATCTATATACCTCGTCCACAGGGTAATGGGTGAGGTATAGGATGCCAGGCAAGAAAGATATTTTTGGTAAGAATAAAATTTAGTAGACTGAGTACCAGTTCGTTATGGGCTTTAAATTCTATACCTCGTGTTTTTTGTTTTTTTTGGAAACACGAGGTATACAATTTAAAAACCATAACGAACTGGTACTCAGCCTACTAAATTTTATTCTTACCAAAAATAAAGATATTTTTGGTAAGAATGACCAAATTTGGGACAAATGTTCCACCAGACAAGAGGGACTGCCATGGGCAGCCCCTTTGCCCCCAGCTATACCAATCTCTACTTGGGCTGGTGGGAGGACCAAGTAGTGTTCTCGGATGGCCTGGTATCATATACCTCACCCATTACCCTGTGGGCGAGGTATATAGATGATATTTTGATCATCTGGAATGGCAGTGTTGAGCAGTTTGATACATTCGTCAGCATGCTTAACATTAATGGACTAGGCCTTTACTTTACCTCGGAGATAGATATGACAGCAATTAACTTCTTGGACAGAACCATCTCCAAAACGGAAAGAGGGAATTTAACAACCACCTTATTCCGTAAACCCACAGCGACAAATAGCCTTTTAGCATGGGATAGCCATCATCCCACTAATCTTAAAAAAGGGATCCCCAAGTGACAATATCTCAGGTTGAGGAGAAATTGTTCTGATCTAGGGGATTTTATGGACAAATCCAGACAACTACGATATAGATTTCAAACGAAAGGTTACCCGGACAAAACTTTTAGGGATGCATACCATCACGCCTTATTAAATAACAGAACTGAATTATTGGTCCCAAAAAAATCAACAGAGGGAGAGATGACAACTAAGATTAGAATAGTTGGTACATATGACAATAAACATAAAGAGATTAGAAATATTTTTCAAAAATTTTGAGGGATTCTAACCGCAGACCAAGATCTCAACAAAGCAGTTGCCCCATATCCACTTATTACATATAGGAGGGGAAAAAACCTCCAGGACCGGCTGGTACATAGCCACTTTACTGAATGTCCGTCACAGACAGGATGGTTACCGGATAAACCAACAAGCACATATAAATGTGGATCATGCAAAGCATGTAAATACGTAACCAAAAGTAACACCTTTCAGAGTGCAGCTACAGGACAAACTTTCAAGAACAGGGAATTTGGTAACTGCAAATCCAAGGGGCTAGTGTACATGGCCATGTTCACCTGCCCACAAAACTACGTGGGAATGGCGTAAAAAAAAAAAAAATTGTAAACGCCAGAATCTCTATTTTTTGGTCACCTCATCTCCCACAAAAAATGAAATAAATAGTGATCAAACCGTCGCATGTACATCAAAACGGTATTATTAAAAACGACAGCTTATCCCGCAAAAAATAAGCCCTCATACCACTTAATTAACGGAAAAATAAAAACGTTATAGCTTTCAGAATTTGGCGACACAAAATAAATTTTCTTTTTTACACTCAAAGTAGTAAAATATAGAAAAAACTATATATATTTGGTATCGCCGTAATTGTTTTGACCCACAGAATAAAGTTAACATGTTGTTTTAATTGCACAGTGAATTCCGTAAAAACGGCGCACAAAAAACCATGGAGGAATCGCTGTTTTTTTCATTTTCTACCCCACAAATAATTTTTTTCCCGTTTCCTAGTACATTATATGGCAAAATAAATGGTGCTACGAAAAACTACAACTCGTCCCGCAAAAATCAAGCCCTCATAGTACTATATCGACAGAAAAATAAAGACATTATGGCTTTTGGAAGGTGGGGAGGAAAAAACGAAAATGAAAATCTGAAAAAGGGCTGCGGCGGGAAGGGGTTAATGACTACATATCCTATACTAGCTTTTTTTTTTTTTTAAATTTCAATCTTTATTCAAAGTTTTTGTAAATCATAGAAAACATTGCAAACAGTGAGGCCAACATGGCCGTACATAAAAGTTGCAAAATATTATGCATTACACTGTTGACATACGATCTATACTAGCTTTTTTTAACATTATACATCACCCAATCTGTTTATCTTCATCTCTGATCCACCCATTGATCTGAGCTACTGCTAGGACTTTTGTAACATGATTTTGTTATTTGCGCCTATCATTATAAATCTAGAGCATCATAGCCTTTATTTTATGATATACCTGTTCACATCTTATGTTACCCCCTTACCAATGTTCATAATGTGGACACAGCGCATATATACTTAGAGAAAGCATTGCCTGTCACATTCCCCTGGCGTGGAGGGGTTTTTGGAAAAGTGTTTCAGCCCACTGCCGCTGGGGACGCTCCATGCGCTGATTGACAGCACATAGTCTCCAATCACAGCCCCACACGCCATCTCAGGGGAGGCGGCACTATGCTGCACTATGATTGGCTGACCTGGACGCGCCCCCTCCTACGTGGGTGTGACTGGCATTACGCGCTGGGCCCTTTCCATTTGTTCAATATGCACATGTGGGGGGGAGTGTCCTCCACCTTATAAGATGGAGTGTTTGGCCACCAACAGTGGCTAGCTTACTATGTCCACTTTGTAGCACGATTTGTTGCATTCAGTGCATTGAACACTTAGACTTCTAGAATAGATTAATCTACAGGATGGGCCATTTATATGGATACACCTAAATAAAATGGGAATGGTTGGTGATATTAACTTCCTGTTTGTGGCACATTAGTATATGGGAGGGGGGAAACTTTTCAAGCTGGGTGTTGACCATGGTGGCCATTTTGAAGTTGGCCATTTTGTATCCAACTTTAGTTTTTTCAATGGGAAGAGGGTCATGTGACACATCAAACTTATCGAGAATTTCACAAGAAAAACAATGGTGTGATTATTTTTAACGTTACTTTATTCTTTCATGAGTTATTTACAAGTTTCTGACCACTTATAAAATGTGTTCAAAGTGCTGCCCATTGTGTTGGATAGTCAATGCAACCCTCTTCTCCCACTCTTCACACACTGATAGCAATACCGCAGAAGAAATGCTAGCACAGGCTTCCAGTATCCGTAGTTTCAGTTGCTGCACATCTCGTATCTTCACAGCATAGACAATTGCCTTCAGATGACCCCAAAGATAAAAGTCTAAGGGGGTCAGATCGGGAGACCTAGGGGGCCATTCAACTGGCCCACGACGACCAATCCACTTTCCAGGAAACTGTTCATCTAGGAATGCTCGGACCTGACACCCATAATGTGGTGGTGCATCATCTTGCTGGAAAAACTCAGGGAACGTGCCAGCTTCAGTGCATAAAGAGGGAAACACATCATCATGTAGCAATTTCAGATATCCCGTGGCCTTGAGGTTTCCATTGATGAAGAATGGCCACACTATCTTTATCAGAAACGTGTAAATAACTCATGAAAGAATAAAGTAACGTTAAAACCAAGCACACCATTGTTTTTCTTGTGAAATTCTCGATAAGTTTGATGTGTCACATGACCCTCTTCCCATTGAAAAAACTAAAGTTGGATACAAAATGGCCGACTTCAAAATGGCAGCCATGGTCAACACCCAGCTTGAAAAGTTTCCCCCCTCCCATATACTAATGTGCCACAAACAGGAAGTTAATATCACCAACCATTCCCATTTTATTTAGGTGTATCCATATAAATGGCCCACCCTGTATAATAGATTAATTAATTTTGTGTCAATGCAAAGTGCGAAAGCACTAGACACATATTCTTGATACATTGTATCATTTATCTTGTATAAGCTGACATACTTATGATACAAACATTGGCAGTGAAGCGTTGACTGCCAATTTATATATCCCTTAAACTGGTCAGAGACTCAGTGAAAATAATCTTAACTACACATGTTGTGGAAAACTAATGGAAATTGAGAATTACTGACAGTGATTTAAAACATAAAAAAGTACTATAAACTAGGTGTCGTCGGAATCGGACTGACCCACAGAATAAAGTTAACATGTAGTTCATAACGCATGGTGAACGCTATATATATATATTAAAAAAAAAAACGATGCCAGAATTGCTGTTTTTTTTATCACATTGCCTCCCAAAAAATAGGATAAAAAGTGATCAAAAATTCGCATGTACCCCAAAATGGTACCAATAATAACTACAGCTCGTCCCGCAAAAAAACAGCCCTCATACCACTATGTCTATGAAAAAATAAAATTAGTTAAGGCTTTCATAAGTCAGGAAATAAAAAATATGCAGTTGTGTCAGCCTGAGGGGAACATTTCTTGTTTTTTAAGAGGCGAATTATCAAGGCCCTAAAATTAGGGAACCAGGAAGGGGAGGGACCAAACATATCTGCTGGAAGTGAGGGTGCCCGTATTATACCAGGACAACACTTCCCAGCAAAATTCCCTAAACTGCAAAGGTGCGGAGTGTGGACCAAAAGGGGAATAAGGAAGGACATTTATCAGTACGACACTGCCCGGTGCAGAAAGGATTGCTTCATAGAGTAACACACATATATGGATTATTTTACTGTTTTTTTTAAACCAATTATTATACCACCTGACTATGCGCCTGATGCACTCTGCCCAGCTTACATGTACCCCCACATTATAAACGGAAACATCAGCAATACTCAAACAAATCTACTACCAAGCAAATCCACGCTCCGATAGCCAAATGGTGCTCCTTCCCCTCTGAACCCTACAGCGTGCCCAAACAGCAGTTTACTTCCACATATATGGCATCGCCATACCCGGGAGAACCCTTTTAACAATTTTTGGGGTGCGTGTCTCCAGTGGCACGAGCGGGGCACAACATATTTGCCACTGAAATAGCATATCTAGGGAAAAATGTAAATTTTTACTTTGCACCATCCGCATTTATGTAAAAGACCTGTGGGGTGAAGATGCTCACTACACCTCTTAATAAATGCCTTGAGGGGTGCAGTTTCCAAAATGGGGTCACTTCTCAGGGGTTTCTTTTATTATTTCACATCAGAGCCTCTGCAATTGTGAACCAATACTCTGCAAGTCCCCAAATTTGGCCTCAATTTTACATGGTACTCTTTCACTCCTGAGCCCTGTCAAATGTCCAGGCAAAAGATTAGGGCCACATGTAGGGTGTTCCTAAAACCAGGAAACACAGGTTAATAATTAGAGAGCTGTCTTGTTACGGTGGCACAAGCTGGACACCACATATTGGCATATCTATGGAAAAAATCCCATTTTCACTCTGCAACATCGAGTGCACACTAATTTCAGCAAAACACCTGCAGGGTTTACATGCCCACTACATCCCTAGGTGAATACCTTGAGGGGTGTAGTTTCCAAAATGTGGTCACTTCTGGGGGGTTTCACCTGCTTTGGTCCCACAGGGGCTTTGCAAATGCGACATAGCGCCCAGAAACCAATCCAGTATAATCTGCACTCCAAAAGCCAAATGGCGCTCCTTCCCTTCTGAGTCCTACTGTGTGCCCAAAAAGCAGTTTATTACCACATATGGGGTATTGCCGTACTCGGGAGAATACAAATTCAGGCATTCTTTTTTTCCTTTATTTGTTGAGAAAATGAATTTTTTTAGCTAAAGCTACGTCTTATTGAAGAAAATGGATTGTTTTTATTTTCACTGCCCAATGCTCACTACACCCGTAGATGAATTCCTCAAGGGGTGTAGTTTCCTAAATGGAGGCCCTTTTTGGGCGTTTTCATTGTCATGTCCCCTCAGGGGCTTGTAAATGCGACATGGCCTCCGCAAACCATTTCTGCTAAATGTGTTCTCCAAAAGCCAAATAGCGCTCTTTCCCTCCTGAGCCCTGCCATGTGTCCAAACAGCCGTTTTTGACCACATGTGGGGTATTGTTTTACTCGGGAGAAATTGCTTTACAATTTTTGCAGTGCTTTTTCTCCTTTAGTCCTTGTGGAAATGAAAAACATTAGCTAAACCTACATTTTCTTTGAAAAAAATTTAGATTTTAATTTTCACGGCCTAATTCCAATAATTCCTGCAAAAAATCTGTGCGGTCAAAATGCTCACTATACCTTTAGATAATTTCCTCAATGGGTGTAGTTTCCAAAATGGGGTCACGTGTGGGGGGGTTTGACTGTTTTGTCACCGCAAGAGCCCTTCAAACCTGACATGGTGCTTAAAATATATTCTAATAAAAAGAAGGCCCCAAAATCCTGTAGGTGCTCCTTTTATTCTGAGGCCGGTGCTTCAGTACATTACCACACTAGGACCACATGTGAGATATTTCCTAAATCAGCAGAACCTAGGCAATAAATATTGAGTTGCAATTCTCTGGTAAAACTTTCTGTGTTACAAAAAAAATGGATTGCAAATTAAGTTCTGCAAAAAAGAATGAAATTTGTAAATTTCACCTCTACATTGCTTTCATTCCTGTGAAACGTTTAAAGGGTTAAGAAATTTTCTAAATGCTATTTTGAATACTTTGAGGGGTGTCATTTTTAAAATGGGGTGAGATATTGGGGGTTTCTAATATATAAGGTCCTCAAAGCCACTTCACAACTGAACTGGCCTCTGTGAAATTAGCCTTTTGAAATTTTCTTGAAAATGTGAGAAATTGCTGCTAAAGTTCTAAGCTTTGTAACGTCTTAGAAAAATAAAAGAATGTTCAAAAAACAATGCCAATCTAATGTAGACATATGGGGGATGTTAATTAGCAACAATTTTGTGTGGTATAAGAGCCTGTCTTACAAGCAGATACATTTAAATTTAGAAAAATGCTAATTTTTTGCTACATTTTGGTGTTTTTCACAATTAAATACTGAATGTATCGAGCAAAGTTTGCCAGTAACATAAAGTCCAATGTGTCACGAGAAAACAATATCACAATTGACTGGATAGGTAAAAGCATTCCAAAGTTATTACCACATAAACTGAAACATGTCAGATTTGAAAAATGAGGCTGTCGGGAAGGTCAAAAGTGGCCAAAGAGGGAAGGGGTTAATAAGATGTTTAGTAGAGTACCTACAAAAACGCTAAACTTCAGAAAGGTCAATTTTAATATGCTAAGGGATGACCTTATAGGCATAAACTGGGAAAATATCCTCAAAAAGAAAAGTACACAAATTAAATGGAACATTTTTAAAAGCCTCCTAAATAGTTCCTATTAAATATATATATCTAACAAAACACAATTAGCCTACAAGGCAACTAACCCTATTTTCCACAGTACTAACAGAAGGTATTGAATTGTTCTATTCACATAATTCCTAATAATGAAAATAATCTTAATTAACCCCTTCCTGTCACAGCCACTTTTGGACTTAATGACAGTGCCATTGCTAATGAGTCCCATTTAAAAAATCTGACATGTCGCTTTATCTGCTAATAACTTTGGAATACTTTCACCTATCTAAGCGATTCTCAGATTGTTTTCTCATGACAAATTGTACTTTATGTCATAGGTAAAATTTGGTCCATAAATTCAATGCTTATTTGTGAAAAACACCAAAATTCTGAGAAAAATTTCAAAAATTATAATTTTTCTAAATTTGAATGTATCCGCTTGTAAGACAGATAGTTATACCACACAAAATAGTTACTAATTAACATTTACCATATGTCTACGTTAGATTGGCATCGTTTTTTGAACACCCGTTAATTTTTCTAGAACTTTACAAGGCTTAGAACTTAAATTATATTTAAGCAATAATTTCTCATATTTTCAAGAAAATTTCAAAAGCCTATTTTTATAGGGTCCAGTTCAGTTCTGTAGCTTTGAGGGGTCTATATTTTAGGAAACTCCCATAATTTACCCCATTTTAAAAACTGCACTCTTCAAAGTATTCAAAACAGAATTTAGAAACTTTCTTAACACTTGAGGCGTTTCACAGGAATTGAAGCAAGGTGGAGGTGAAATTTACAAATTTCATTTTTTGCAGAAATTCAATTTTAATTCATTCTTACTGGTGTTAACAGTGTTAACAGAAAAACACAATTCAATATTTATTGCCCAGATTCTGCAGTTCTTAGAAATATCCCAGATGTGGCCCTAGTGTGCCAATAGACTGAAGCACCGGCCTCCGAAGCAAAGGAGAACCTAGTGGATTTTGGGGCCTTCTTGTTATTAGATTATATTTTAGGCACCATGTCAGGTTAGAAGTGGTCTTGTGGTGCCAAAACAAAGGAAACACTTTAAAAAAGACCCCATTTTGGATACTACACCCCACAAGGAAATTATCTAGGGGTATAGTGGGCATTCTGACCCCACAGGTGTCTCATAGATTTTATTAGAAATGGGCAGTGAAAATGAAAAATTAGATTTTTTTTCCAATAAGACGTAGCTTTAGCTCCAAATTTTTCATTTTCTCAACAAATAAAGGAGAAAAACCACCCAACATTTGTAAAGCAACTTGTCCAGTGTAGGGAAATAACCCATATGTGGTCATAAACTGCTGGTTGGGCACACGGCAGGGCTCAGAAGGGAAGACGCGCCATCTGGCTTTTGGAGCGCAGATTTTGCTGTATTGGTTTCTTGGCAAACATGTCGCATTTACAAAGCCCCTAAGGTACCAGTACAGTAGAAACTACCCAAAAGTGATTCCATTTGGAAAACTACATCCATTGAGGAATTCATCTAGGGGTGAAGTGAGCTTTTTGACCCCACAGGTGTCTCATAGATTTTATTAGAATTGGGCAGTGAAAATAAAAAATGTTATTTTTTTCCAATAAGACGTAGCTTTAGCTCAAAATATTTCATTTTCTCAACAAAGGAGAAAAAGCACCCCAACATTTGTAAAGCAATTTCTGCAGAGTAGGGAAATGCCCCATATGTGGTCATAAACTGCTGTTTGTATACATGGCAGAGCTCAGAAGGGAAGGAGCGCCATTTGGAGCGCAGATTTTGCTGGATTAAGTCCTCAGCGCCTAGTTGCATTTACAGAGCCCCTGAGGTACCAGTACAGTAAAAACCCCTGAAAGATGACTCTATTTGGTAAACTACACCCCTTGAGGAATTAATCTAGGTGCGTAGTGAGCATTTTGACCCGACAGGTTATTGCTGAATTTCTTAGAATTGAGACGTGAAAATAAAAATTATATATTTTTTTCCAATAAGATGTAGTTTTAGCTCAAAATTTTTCATTTTCACAAGGATTATAGGAGAAAAGCACCTCAACGTACAGCAATACCCCATATGTGATCGCAAACTGCTGTTTGGACACACGGCAGGGCTCAGAAGGGAAGGAGCGCCATTTGGCTTTTTGAGAGCACATTTTGCTGAATTTGTTTCTGGGCGGCATGCCGCATTTGCAGAACTTCCTAAGGTACCAGTACAGTAAATATTCCTCAGATGTGACCCCTATTTTGAGACTTTACCACTCAAAGAATTAAATTAGGGGTGTAGTCAATATTTCGACCCCACAAGTGTTTTAAAGATTTTATTAGAATTTGGGCATGAAAATATAAATTTACATTTTTCCAATAATATGTTGTTTTAGCTCAACATTTTTCATTTTTACAAGGAATACAGGAGAAAAGACACCCCAAAATTTGTTACGCAATTTCTTATGAGTACGGCAATACCCAATATGTGGTCGTAAACTGCTATTTGGACACACAGCAAGGCTCTAAAGGGAAGGAGCGCCATTTGGTTTTTGGAGTGGAGATTTTACAAGATTAGTTTTCTGACACCATGTTGCATTGGGCTGAGGTACTAGTACAATGGAAACCCCCCAAAAATTACCCCATTTTGGAAACTACATCCCTCACAGAATTCATCATGAGGTGTAGTGAGCATTTTGACCCCGCAAGTGTTTTGCAGAAATTACTACACAATAGATGCTGCAGATTGAAAAGATATGCCATTTCAGTGTCCAATATGTTGTGCCCAGCTTGTTTCACTAGAGATACACCCCATAAATTGTTAAGCAGGTTCTCCAGAGTACAGTAATAGCCCATATGTGGTCATAAATTGCTGTATAGGCACACTGCCAGGCTCACAAGGACCGCCATTTGTCTTTTGGAGCGCAGATTTTGCTTGATAGTTGTTCTGTTTGGGGTTTCGCTGGTATTTCAGCTTATAATGTGGGGTCATATGCAAGTTTTGCGGAGTATATCAGGGTATATATAAGCTGTGCGCAGAGTTCATCAGGGCATAATAGGATGATGTAATAATAGGGTGAAAAAATAATACAATTAATAATCCATGGAGTGGTGTGGTACGCTTTGAACCAATCCTGTAAAGGATCTGCCAGACACAGCTTCTGTGTCGACGCCCATGGTTAATCAGTCTGCACCTGCTCCTAAGTCTGATAGAATGACTCGATCTGCTACCACTCAGGCTGGGAGGCTGAGAAGTGGGAGAGCCTATCACAGCCTGGCCAGACGGAGCTAGCTCCCGCCCAATGTCTATTTATACCTTCGTTTCCTGCTCCTCCTTTGCCTGTGATTCTGCCTGTTTCCTGGCTGTGCTGCTGCTTGTACTATTGTCCTCTGCTTCATATTGACCCTGGCTTTACTGACTACTCTCCAGCTCTGCGTTTGGTACCTCGTACACTCCTGGTTAGACTCGGCTTGTTCACTACTCTTGTTGCTCACGGTGTTGCCGTGGGCAACTGCCCCATTTCCCTTAGCTTCTGTGTACCCTTGTCTGTTTGTCTGTCGTGCACATATTGAGCGTAGGGACCGTCGCCCAGTTGTACACCATCGCCTAGGACGGGCCGTGCAAGTAGGCAGGGACTGAGTGGCGGGTAAATTAGGGCTCACATGTCTGTCTCCCTACCCCATCATTACATAATCACAGGCCCATATACCTTTTCTACCCTGGTCCCTGACACTACTATGGACCCCCTTGCTCAGAAAATGCAGGGCCTCACCCTACAGGTCCAAGCCCTTGCTCAGAGGGACAACCAGCATGTTGCTACCCTGGTAGTGCCCCCCACCTCACCTCTTGAACCCCACCTCAAGTTGCCTGACCGGTTCTCAGGGGACCGGAAGACTTTTTTCTCCTTTCGGGAGAGTTGTAGGCTCTATTTCCGTCTAAGGCCCCACTCCTCAGGTTCTGAGAGCCAGCGAGTGGGTATAATTATGTCCCGGCTCCAGGACGGGCCCCAAGAATGGGCCTTCTCCTTGGCTCCTGACGCCCGTGAACTTTCCTCTGTTGATCTTTTTTTTTCTGCTCTCGGGCTCATATATGACGAGACTGACAAGACTGCCTTTGCCGAGAGTCAGCTGGTGACCTTACGTCAGGGTAAGAGACCCGTTGAGGAGTACTGTTCTGACTTTAGGAAGTGGTGTGTAGCTTCTCGGTGGAATGACCCTGCCTTGAGGTGCCAGTTTAGATTGGGTCTGTCGAACGCCCTGAAAGACCTGTTAGTTAGCTATCCCTCTTCTGACTCTCTAGATCAGGTTATGGCTTTAGCGGTACGTCTTGACCGAAGTCTCAGGGAACGACGACTTGAACGTTTTTGTGCTTTCTCCTCTGGCTCCCCCATGATGGCTCCCAAGGTTCCGTTGCTTCGTTCTTCCACGGAAAACTCGTATGAACCAATGCAACTCGGTGCCTCCGTGTCTCCCCAACAACGTAGAGAGCTCCGCAGGAAGAATGGTCTCTGCTTCTATTGTGGGGATGACAAGCATCAAGTGAACAACTGTCCTAGGCGTAAGAATAAGCAGCCGGAAGAACTTCCGCGTCTAAGTGAGCATCGGGGAGGTTACTTGGGCGCACAGGTATTTCCCGTAAATATGAAACCTAATAAGATCTTGCTTCCCTTTCAGGTCTCTTTTGAGGGTAGGTCTGCTACCGGCAGTGCCTACATGGATTCAGGGTCTTCTGCTAATATTATGTCTGTGGAATTTGCTATGTCTCTAGCTATGCCATTGATTGATTTGCCTAAACCTGTCCCGGTAGTGGGTATCGACTCCACTCCACCTACTAATGGTTATTTTACGCAGCATACCCCTGTTTTTGAATTCCTTGTTAGCTCCATGCATTTGGAGCAGTGCTCTGTACTGGTGATGCAGGGATTATCGTCCGATTTGGTTTTAGGCCTTCCCTGGTTGCAGATGCATAATCCCACGTTTAACTGGAATACTGGGGATCTTACCAAATGGGGTAATGAATGCATGATGTCATGTTTTTCTGTTAATTTTATTTCTCTCCCTGAGAAGGTGAACACTCTACCAGAGTTTATTCAGGACTTCGCTGATGTTTTTTCTAAAAACCCTCCGAAGTGTTACCTCCTCATAGAGAATACGATTGCACAATCGATTTGGTACCAGGAGCTAAGCTCCCTAAGGGTAGGATATTTAATCTCTCTTGTCCCGAACGTGAAGCCATGAGAGAGTATATCCAGGAATGCTTGGCCAAGGGTTACATTTGCCCCTCTACTTCTCCTGTAGGTGCTGGCTTCTTCTTCGTAGGGAAGGAGGATGGTGGTCTTAGGCCGTGCATCGATTACCGAAACTTGAATAAGGTCACTGTAAGGAACCAGTATCCCCTTCCTTTGATTCCTGATCTCTTCAATCAGGTTCAGGGGGCCCAATGGTTCTCTAAGTTTGTTCTTCGGGGGGCTTATAACCTTATCCGCATCAGAGAGGGGGATGAGTGGAAGACTGCGTTTAACACGCCCGAAGGTCATTTCGAATACCTCGTCATGCCCTTTGGGTTGTGTAATGCTCCCGCGGTCTTCCAGAATTTCATAAATGAGATTTTGAGAGACTACCTGGGGGTATTTCTTGTAGTGTACCTTGATGACATACTTGTGTTTTCCAAGGACTGGTCCTCCCACATTGAGCATGTCAGGAAGGTGCTCCAGGCCCTTCGGGAAAACAAACTGTTTGCTAAAACCGAAAAATGTGTGTTTGGGGTGCAGGAGATACCATTTTTGGGTCAAATCCTCACTTCTCATGAATTCCGCATGGACCCTGCCAAGGTTCAGGCTGCGGCTGAATGGGTCCAACCTGCCTCCCTGAAGGCGTTACAGTGCTTCCTGGGGTTTGCTAATTATTACAGGAGATTTATTGCTAACTTCTCGGTCATCGCTAAGCCTCTTACAGATCTTACTCGCAAAGGTGCTGATCTCCTCCACTGGCCTCCAGAGGCGGTCCAGGCTTTTGAGGTCCTTAAGAAGTGCTTTATCTCGGCCCCAGTGCTGATTCAGCCTAACTAAATGGAGCCATTCATCGTGGAGGTTGACGCCTCCTAGGTGGGAGTGGGTGCTGTCTTGTCCCAGGGTACCAGGTCCCTCACCCATCTCCGTCCCTGTGCCTACTTCTCCAGGAAGTTCTCGCCCACTGAGAGTAACTATGACAATGGCAACCGCAAACTCTTAGCCATTAAATGGGCATTTGAAGAGTGGCACCACTTCCTGGAGGGGGCTAGGCACCAGGTAACGGTCCTTACCGACCACAAGAATCTGGTTTTCCTAGAATCTGCCCGGAGGCTAAACCCGAGACGAGCTCGATGGGCGTTTTTTTTTACTAAATTCAACTTTTTGGTCACCTATAGGGCTGGGTCTAAAAATATTAAAGCTGATGCACTGTCGCGTAGCTTCATGGCCAGCCCTCCTTCAGAGAAAAATCCTGCTTGTGTTTTGCCCCCAGGTATAATAATTTCCTCTGTTGATTCTGACTTAGTCTCCGAAATTGCGGCTGATCAAGGTTCAGCTCCCGGGAACCTTTCTGAGAACAAGCTGTTTTGTTTCCCTGCAATTCCGGCTAAGGGTACTCAGGGAAAATCATGACTCTGCACTATCTGGTCATCCAGGCATCCTGGGTACCAAGCACCTCATTGGCAGAAACTATTGGTGGCCTGGGTTGCCTAAACACATTAAGGCCTACGTCGCCGCTTGTGAAATTTGTGCTAGGTCCAAGACTCCCAGGTCCCGACCAGCGGGCTTACTATGTTCTTTGCCCATTCCCCAGAGACCTTGGACCCATATCTCCATGGATTTTATCACTGATCTGCCTCCATCTCAAGGCAAGTCGGTGGTGTGGGTTGTAGTAGACCGCTTCAGTAAGATGTGCCACTTTCTGCCCCTCAAGAAATGACCCAATGCAAAGACGTTAGCTACCTTGTTTGTCAAACACATCCTGCGGCTCCATGGGGTTCCTGTCAATATTGTTTCTGACAGAGGGGTACAATTTGTTTCATTGTTTTGGAGAGCTTTCTGTAAAAAATTGGAGATTAATCTGTCCTTCTCCTCGGCCTTCCATCCTGAAACTAATGGCCAAACCGAGAGGACTAATCAGTCTCTAGAACAATATTTAAGGTGTTTTATCTCTGACTATCAATATGATTGGGTCTCCTTCATTTCCCTCGCCGAATTTTCCCTTAATAGCCAGGTCAGTAACTCGTCAGGGGTCTCCCCCTTTTTCTGTAATTTTGGGTTTAATCCACGGTTCTCCTCCGTTTCACCTGGTGGTTCCAACAATCCCGATGTAGATGTCGTTCATCGGGAACTGTGCACAGTCTGGGCCCAGGTTCAGAAGAACCTAGAGGCGTCCAAGAGCATACAAAAGACTCAGGCAGATAGAAGCCGTTCTGCTAATGTTAAGGATCTGCCAGGCACTACGTCTGTGTATACTCCCGGGATTAATCAGCCGACACCTGAGGCCAGACCTCTTAGACTGACACCGGCTCCCACCAACCAGGGTGGCAGGCTCAGGAGTGGGAGAGCCTATCGCGGCCTGGTCAGTCGGAGTTAGCTCCGCCCCCTGTCCATTTATACCTCCCGTGTTCTCTTCCTCAATGCTTGCTATTCTTCTTGGATTCCTGGCCCCACTGCTGCCTTGCTCCAGCCTGCTTCTGCCGTGCTTCTGCCTTGCTTCAGTTCCGCTTATCCTGCTTCGCTTTGCCCCTGGCTTGCTTCCTGCTCCGTGCTCTCGTTGGTATACTCCACTACATCCTGATCCTGACTGACTTTATTCACCGCTCCGTTTCCTCGCGGCGTTCCGTGGGCTACTGCCCCTTCCCTTGCGTGTTCCCTGTTTGTACTCCCTTGCACTTAGACAGCGTAGGGACCGCCGCCAAGTTGTACCCCGTCGCCTAGGGCGGGTCGTTGCAAGTAGGCAGGGACAGGGCGGTGGGTAGATTAGGGCTCACTTGTTCCCTTCACCTCCTTCCTGCCATTACATAATAACAAGCCCATACCTAGTCTACCATTTCTCCTACGCTGACGCTATCATGGACCCCCTTGAGACCCTGACCCAGCAGATGCAGGGCCTCTCCCTACAGGTCCAGGCCCTGGCTCAGAGGGTCAACCAGGGTGACGCTGCCTTAGTAGTACCCCTCACCTCACCTCTAGAACCCGACCTCAAGTTACCTGACCGGTTCTCAGGGGACCGTAAGACTTTTCTCTCCTTCCGGGAGAGTTGCAGACTTTATTTCCGCCTAAAACCTCACTCCTCAGGTTCCGAGAACCAGCGGGTGGGTATCATTATATCCCGACTCCAGGAAGGGCCCCAAGAGTGGGCCTTCTCCTTGGCTCCTGACGCCCCTGAACTTTCCTCCGTTGATCGTTTTTTCTCTGCCCTCGGACTCATTTACGACGAGACTGACAGTACTGCCTTAGCCGAGAGTCAGCTGGTGACCTTACGTCAGGGTAGGAGACCTGTTGAGGAATACTGTTCTGATTTTAGAAAGTGGTGCGTAGCTTCTCGGTGGAACGACCCGGCCCTAAGGTGCCAGTTTAGGTTAGGATTATCTGACGCCCTGAAGGATCTGCTGGTTAGCTACCCCTCTTCTGACTCCCTAGACCAGGTTATGGCCCTAGCAGTACGACTTGACCGACGTCTCAGGGAACGTCAGCTTGAACGTTTCAATGTGTTCCCCTCTGACTTCCCTGCGATTCCCCCCGAGGTCCCGTCTCCTCGCTCTTCCACGGAGGACTCGGAGGTACCTATGCAACTCGGGGCCTCCATGTCCCCTCGACAACGTAGAGAGTTTCGCAGGAAGAATGGTCTCTGCTTCTATTGTGGGGACGACAAGCATCTACTGAACACCTGTCCCAGGCGCAAGAATAAACAGCCGGAAAATTTCCGCACCTAAGTGATCATCGGGGAGGTCACTTGGGCGCACAGGTATTTCCCGTTAATATGAAACGCAATAAAATTTTGCTTCCCTTTCAGGTCTCGTTTGCTGGCCGGTCTGCCACGGGCAGTGCCTTCGTGGATTCTGGCTCATCTGCTAATATCATGTCTGTGGAATTTGCTATGTCTCTAAAAATGCCTTTTATTGATTTGCCTTATCCTATCCCGGTAGTGGGTATCGACTCCACTCCTCTTGCTAATGGTTATTTTACTCAGCATACTCCTGTTTTTGAACTCCTTGTTGGCTCCATGCATTTGGAGCAGTGCTCTGTACTGGTGATGCAGGGATTATCGTCCGATCTGGTATTAGGTCTTCCCTGGTTGCAGCTGCATAATCCCACGTTTGATTGGAATACTGGGGATCTCACCAAATGGGGTAGTGAATGCCTGATGTCATGTCTTTCGGTTAACTCTATTTCTCCCCGGGAGGAGGTAAACACGCTTCCTGAGTTTGTTCAGGACTTCGCTGATGTGTTTTCTAAGGAGGCCTCCGAGGTGTTGCCCCCTCATAGAGATTACGATTGCGCCATCGATTTGGTGCCTGGTGCCAAGCTTCCTAAGGGTAGGATATTTAATCTTTTATATCCTGAACGTGAAGCTATGAGGGAGTATATCCAAGAATGCTTGGCCAAGGGTTTCATTCGCCCCTCGACTTCTCCTGTAGGTGCTGGCTTCTTCTTCGTGGGGAAGAAGGATGGTGGTCTTAGGCCGTGCATTGATTATCGGAACCTGAATAAGGTCACCGTAAGGAACCAGTATCCCCTTCCTTTGATTCCGGATCTTTTTAATCAGGTTCAGGGGGCCCAATGGTTTTCTAAGTTCGATCTACGGGGGGCATATAACCTTATCCGCATCAAAGAGGGGGATGAGTGGAAAACTGCGTTCAACACACCCGAAGGTCATTTCGAATACCTGGTCATGCCCTTTGGGTTGTGTAATGCCCCTGCCGTCTTCCAGAATTTTATTAATGAAATCCTGAGAGATTACCTGGGTAATTTTCTTGTAGTGTACCTTGATGACATACTGGTGTTTTCCAAGGACTGGTCCTCCCACGTGGAGCATGTCAGGAAGGTCCTCCAGGTCCTCCGGGAAAATAATCTGTTTGCGAAGACCGAAAATGTGTGTTTGGGGTACAGGAGATACCATTTTTAGGTCAAATCCTCACTCCTCATGAATTCCGCATGGACCCTGCCAAGGTTCAGGCTGTGGCGGAATGGGTCCAACCTGCCTCCCTGAAGGCGTAACAGTGTTTTTTGGGGTTTGCTAACTATTACAGGAGATTTATTGCCAACTTCTCGGTCGTCGCTAAGCCTCTTACGGACCTTACTCGCAAGGGTGCTGATGTCCTCCATTGGCCCCCTGAGGCCGTCCAGGCTTTTGAGACCCTCAAGAAGTGCTTTATCTCGGCCCCCGTGCTGGTTCAGCCCAACCAAAGGGAGCCATTTATTGTGGAGGTTGACGCATCCGAGGTGGGAGTGGGGGCCGTCTTGACCCAGGGTACCAGCTTCCTCACCCATCTCCGCCCCTGTGCTTACTTCTCTAGGAAGTTTTCGCCCACGGAGAGTAACTATGATATTGGCAACCGCGAACTTTTAGCCATTAAATGGGCTTTTGAAGAGTGGCGTCACTTCCTGGAGGGGGCCAGACACCAGGTAACGGTCCTTACTGACCACAAGAATCTGGTTTTCCTAGAATCTGCCCAGAGGCTTAATCCTAGACAAGCTCGTTGGGCACTATTCTTTACCAGATTTAATTTCTTGGTTACTTATAGGGCTGGGTCCAAAAATATTAAGGCTGATGCACTGTCACGTAGTTTCATGGCCAATCCTCCTTCCGAGAAGGATCCTGCTTGTATTTTACCCCCTGGTATAATCGTTTCTGCCACTGATTCTGATTTAGCTTCTGACATCGCGGCTGATCAAGGTTCAGCTCCCGGGAACCTCCCTGGGGACAAACTGTTTGTCCCCCTGCAATACCGGCTAAGAGTACTCAGGGAAAACCATGACTCCGTACTATCTGGTCATCCTGGCATCTTGGGTACCAAACACCTCATTACCAGAAACTATTGGTGGCCTGGGTTGCCTAAAGACGTTAGGGCTTACGTCGCCGCTTGTGAGGTTTGTGCTAGGTCCAAGACCCCTAGGTCCCGACCTGCGGGCTTACTACGTTCCTTGCCCATTCCCCAGAGACCTTGGACCCATATCTCCATGGATTTTATCACCGATTTGCCTCCATCTCAGGGCAAGTCGGTGGTGTGGGTGGTAGTAGACCGCTTCAGCAAGATGTGCCACTTTGTGCCCCTTAAGAAACTACCTAACGCCAAGACGTTAGCTTCTTTGTTTGTTAAACACATCCTGCGTCTCCATGGGGCCCCAGTCAATATCGTTTCTGACAGAGGGGTACAATTTGTTTCCTTATTTTGGAGAGCTTTTTGTAAAAAGTTGGAGATTGATCTGTCCTTCTCCTCCGCCTTCCATCCCGAAACTAATGGCCAAACGGAAAGGACTAACCAATCCCTGGAACAATATTTAAGGTGTTTCATCTCTGACTGTCAATTTGATTGGGTCTCATTCCTTCCCCTTGCCAAATTTTCCCTGAATAACCGGGTCAGTAACTCGTCAGGGGTCTCCCCGTTTTTCTGTAATTTCGGGTTTAACCCAAGGTTCTCCTCCGTTTCTCCTGGTTGTTCCAATAATCCCGAGGTAGAGGACGTTCATCGGGAACTGTGCACAGTCTGGGCCCAGGTTCAGAAGAACCTAGAGGCGTCCCAGAGCGTACAAAAGATTCAGGCTGATAGTAGACGTTCTGCTAACCCCCGGTTTGTCGTCGGGGATCTGGTCTGGTTGTCGTCCAGGAACTTGTGCCTTAAGGTCCCATCCAGGAAGTTTGCTCCCCGATTTATTGGACCTTATAAGATCATTGAAGTCCTCAACTCTGTATCCTTCCGTCTGGAGCTGCCCCCATCCTTTCGCATACATGACGTCTTCCATGCCTCCCTCCTTAAACGCTGCTCCCCGTCCTGGTCCCCCTCGAGGAAACCTCCTGTTCCCGTTCTCACCCCTGAGGGGGTGGAATTCGTGGTGGCCAAGATTATGGACAGTAGGATGATCCAGGGCTCCCTCTAGTACCTGGTCCATTGGAGAGGATACGGGCCGGAAGAAAGGACTTGGGTACCTGCTCGTGATGTTCACGCTGGGGTATTGATCAGGAGGTTCCACCTTCTCTTCCCCACTAAACCGGGTCCTCTTAGTAAGGGTCCGGTGGCCCCTCATAAAAGGGGGAGTACTGTAAAGGATCTGCCAGGCACTACGTCTGTGTATACTCCCGGGATTAATCAGTCGACACCTGAGGCCAGACCTCTTAGACTGACACCGGCTCCCACCAACCAGGGTGGCAGGCTCAGGAGTGGGAGAGCCTATCACGGCCTGGTCAGTCGGAGTTAGCTCCGCCCCCTGTCCATTTATACCTGCCGTGTTCTCTTCCTCAGTGCTTGTTATTCTTCTTGGATTCCTGGCCCCACTGCTGCCTTGCTCCAGCCTGCTTCTGCCGTGCTTCAGTTCCGCTTATCCTGCTTCGCTTTGCCCCTGGCTTGCTTCCTGCTCCGTGCTCTCGTTGGTATACTCCACTACATCCTGATCCTGACTGACTCATTCACCGCTCCGTTTCCTCGCGGCGTTCCGTGGGCTACTGCCCCTTCCCTTGCGTGTTCCCTGTTTGCACTCCCTTGCACTTAGACAGCGTAGGGACCGCCGCCAAGTTGTACCCCGTCGCCTAGGGCGGGTCGTTGCAAGTAGGCAGGGACAGGGCGGTGGGTAGATTAGGGCTCACTTGTTCCCTTCACCTCCTTCCTGCCATTACAGCTAACCCCTTGTTTGTGGTCGGGGATCTGGTGTCGCTGTCTTCAAAAAATTTGCGCCTTAAAGTCCCGTCCAAAAAATTTGCTCCCCGGTATATAGGGCCGTACAAGGTCATTGAAGTCCTTAACCCTGTCTCCTTCCGACAGGAGTTACCCCCGTCTTTTCGAATACACGACGTGTTTCATGCCTCCCTCCTGAAATGCTGCTCCCTGTCCTTGGCTACCTCGATGGAACCTCCGGTCCCTATTCTCACCCCTGAGGGGGTAGAATTCGAGGTGGCCAAGATTGTGGACAGCAGGATGGTACAAGGCTCCCTCCAGTACCTGGTCCATTGGAGAGGATACTGGCCTGAGGAGAGGACTTGGGTACCCGCCCGGGATGTTCACGCCGGGGTATTGCTCAGGAGGTTCCCCAATAAGCCAGGTCCACCTAGAAAGAGTCCAGTGACCCCTCATAAAAGGGGGGGTACTGTAAAGGATCTGACAGACACAGCTTCTGTGTCGACGCCCGTGGTTAATCAGTCTGCACCTGCTCCTAAGTCTGATAGAGTGACTCGATCTGCTACCACTCAGGCTGGGAGGCTGAGAAGTGGGACAGCCTATCACAGCCTGGCCAGACGGAGCTAGCTCCCGCCCTCTGTCTATTTATACCTTCGTTTCCTGCTCCTCCTTTGCCTGTGATTCTGCCTGTTTCCTGGCTCTGCTGCTTGTACTATTGTCCTCTGCTTCATATTGACCCTGGCTTTACTGACTACTCTCCTGCTCTGTCTTTGGTACCTCGTACACTCCTGGTTTGAATCGGCTTGTTCACTACTCTTGTTGCTCACGGTGTTGCCGTGGGCAACTGCCACATTTCCCTTAGCTTCTGTGTACCCTTGTCTGTTTGTCTGTCGTGCACATATTGAGACAAAGGGACCGTCGCCCAGTTGTTCGCCGTCGCCTAGGACGGGCCGTGCAAGTAGGCAGGGACTGAGTGGCGGGTAGATTAGGGCTCAACTGTCTGTCTCCCTACCCCGTCATTACAAATCCTTTATGCACAGGCCGGGTTTTATGGGGCAGGTGTCGCACTGATAAAGGGTGTACATTCTTATACTCTTTTTGGAACACACTATTTTTGGGCCCTTGCCTTGTTTGCAGTTTGGAGAACTTCGCTAAGAAAGTGTTGCCCTGCTATAATAAGGCAGCCTCGCCTCCAGTGGAGATGATGACGTTTTGGGGGAGATGTGCTTGAGACCTCCCTGGTTCCCAAATATTAGACACTTGATAATTACCTCTTAATACTGAAGGAATGTTCCCAAAATGACCTGTACATCGGGATAGCAAGTAAGCGTTATACAATGCCATCTCTACGATGCGCATGGCCAGTTTTATGTACCGTGGGATACGGCTATGTGATAAATCCGGGGTATTGTACAAAATATCTGCGCTCCAGTATTTCCTAATCTGTGATTTCTTCACTAGCCCTATTAGCAGCACAAGGCCCTAAAGTGTCCTCATCTCGACTGGACCTAAAAAATTTGCCTGGGCCGTCATTTTGGATCATTGCGTTCAGAGAGTCATATCGTTTTATTTTTCTGTTGACGGAGCTGTGTGAGGACTTTTTCTTTTTTTGTGGAACGAGCAGTAATTGTACATGCAATATTTTTTTTTAGCACTATTCCATTTTTTTGGGAGATGAGGAAACCAAGAAACAGCGATTCTAGCACTGTTTTCCTTTTTACAGCGTTCACCGTGCAGTATAAACAGCATGATAACTTCGTTTAGCGGGTCGGTATGATTACAGCGATACCAAATTTATATATTTTTTTTTACGTTTTACTACTTTCCCACAAAAAAAACAATCTTTTAAAAAAAAAAAAATATCATGTTTTAGTGTTGCCATTTTCTGAGAGCCATAACTTTTTTATTTTTCAGTTGATATCGCTGTGGGAGGGCTTGTTTTTGCGGGACAAACTGTAGTTTTTGTGGTTACCATTTTGGGCTACTTGCGACTTTTTGATCACTTTTTATTACATTGTTTTTGAGACAATAATACCAAAAAATGTTATTCTGTCATTGTTTTTTTTGTTTTGTTTTTACCGTGCGCTAAAAATAACATGACGTTTTTAGGGTATGTTCACACGACCTATTTTCAGACGTAATGCAGGCGTTTTACGCCTCGAATTACGCCTGAAAATTCGGCTCCATTACGCCTGCAAACATCTGCCCATTGCCTGCAATGGGTTTTACGATGTTCTGTTCAGACGAGGTGTAATTTTACTCGTCGCTGTCAAATGACGGCGTGTAAAATAACGGCTCGTTGAAAGAAGTGCAGGACACTTCTTGGGACGTTTTTGGAACCGTTTTTCCACAGACTCTATTGAAAACAGCTCCAAAAACGACCGTAAAAAACGCAGCGAAAAACGCGAGTTGCTCAAAAAACTTCCCTTGAAAACCGCTCCGTATTTTCAGACATTTTTTGTTAAGCGTGTGAACATACCCTAATAGTTCAGGCCGTTACGAACACGGCGATAACTATTATTTATAAAAAAATTTATTTCTTTCCAATTATAATGGACTTGATCAGGGAAACAGGGCGATTATTGTTTTTATTACTTAAAACTTTTATTTATTTCTTTTTCTTAAACATTTTTCTTGACTTTTTTTTTACACTTACTTGGGGACTTGAAGATCTGATCTTCTGATCTCCGGTACAATACACTGCACTACTTATGTAGTGCAGTGTATTGTAACTGTCATTAACTGTATTGTAACTGTCATTCTTCACATGGGCAGGTGTCACTAATCGTGAGGGTGTGGGGATTGGTCAGTTCATGTTTGCCGCTAGAATACGAGGGGTGGAGTTTAGCGTTTATAGTAACGTAGCGCCTGCAATGAAGTATGCCGTTGACATCAATACGTGCATCTTTGCCGTGACGCACAGCAGAATATCTGCTGTTAAAGGATTCTATCGCTGGTGTGAAGGCCAGAGTTACCATTATACGGACCCCTGAGGATGAGTACCTGAAACGCGTAGGGTCGTTGTACTGTTTATGGAATGTTTGCATTGGGGATAGTCATATCGTGTTACACCCAGCACTAGGAGACCCGATCTATTCGGACTCCTGTGCTTTATTTTGGGATTGTACTACTGATGTGCCCTGGATATATGCTGTTTCCAGACATAATATTGTTATAAACACCGAGTTAGATGTATCACAATGACTCAGTGTTTTTTGTTTAATACGTTTTTTAACAATCACGGTGGGGCTTATGTCACAGTGGTGTGTTACCCCTGTTTTTAACTAGTTACTAATTAAAAGGTATTTTTTACTTTATTGTTACTTCAGTGAACTATAACTGTCATTCTTCATCTGACAGGGTATGTTCACACGGCAACGCCGATTACGTCTGAAATTACGGAGCTGTTTTCAGGTGAAAACAGCTCCTGAATTTCAGACTATTGACAAGTGCACGCGTTTTTCGCGGCGTCTTTTACGGATGTTTGCAGACGGTTTGGAGCCGTTTTTTCGGACGTAATTCGAGGCATAAAACGCCTGAATTACGTCCGTAAATAGGGCATGTGAACATACCCCAAGTCTATTAGGTCCTGGCTTGGGCAGGACCTAATAGGCTTCCGTACCTGGCCAACTAGGAAGCCGTTTCTAGGCTTCCTGGTTGCCATAGCAACCATTGGCACCCGCAATTGCTCACAGGGGGGGTACAGAGGGAGCCCCCTCCCTCTGTCAACCACTAAAATGCAGCAGTCGCTATTGACAGCCGCATTTAAGGGGTTAAACGGTGGCGATCAGCGGTAACTGAGATCAATGCCGTTGCAGCGGGATGTCAGCTGTATATTACAATTGACACCCGCTGAAGATAAAGCGAGCACAGCTCCTGTGCCCGCTTCATCTACAGGGCGTGACTGTAAGCTCTATTGCGGTAAAGCACTTTAAATCTGGACATGCGGGAAGGGGTTAAAGGCACGTAGCCTATATTCTAAAAACCCAGAAACATTATCACTCATATATAGGTAATGGTCAGTCTCTGCTAAGAGCAGTAGAATTAATATACTGTCTATACTAGAGGGAAGCGTCTGCAGATCACTATCCCAGAATTAATTCTGAGCTGATGGTATGTTAAAAACATTCAAACATTCAACAAATATATAGATAGAGGCCAAGATAACACACGTACGTTTGATGCAGTTTTTGTCTCAGTTTTTTTTATGCACAGCCAGAAGTGGATCCAAAAGGAAGGAAGGTATAAAGAAAGCACTGATGCATCTTTTTTCTTTTGTGTCCACTCCTGTGTTTGGCTAAAAAAACTGAGCAATAAACTGCACCAAAAACTGCATTAAAAATTTGTGTGTGATCCTGGCCTTATAGAAATAAACGAATTACAAACACGTTATTAACCCCTTAACTCAATGTGAAGTAATAGTCCGCCACAGGCGTTGTCCTTTTAACGCAAACTGACGGACTATTACCTCAGAGCATTAACAGGGTACTGTTTCTGCAGACACAGTTTTAAAGCAGTGATAGCTTAACGCTATCACTGCTTCAAGGCCAGGACCAGAGCTAGCCTCCGATCCAACCGATTAATCCCTTAGATGCAGCGCTCAAAAGTGAGCGCTGCATCTATGGTGTTTACAAGCAGATCGGAACCCCACAATAAAATCGCAGGGTTCCGATGACGGCTCCGGCAGACCGGAGGCCTAACAATGACCTCCTGTCTGCCAAGTACGGAAGCCTGCTAGGTCCTGCCCAGAGGCAGGGCATAAAAGGCGTCTGGCCGCAGTAACAAGATGGCGCAGGCTCAGAAGCTGAGCCTGCGACATCAGCCCCCGCTGGTGGCAGCTGTATGTTACAGCTGACACCATGCTTTAAAGGGAAGGTGTCATGATTTATTTTAATTTTTTTATTATATTGCTTTTAATATAATGTAAACAAAAATGTTAATTATTTGTGTTGTCACTTTCTACTTTTTAATGTATTCATACTTCTACTTCTCTATGGGGGCTGCCATTTTTTTTCCATCTCTGTATGTGTCAATTAACGATACATACACAGATGGAATACGGCAGCTACAGTGCCTAGGGCACAATGAACGTGAGCCGTTCATTGCCTCTGCTATCTGGCTCTGTACTACGCAGACGCAGGTCACAGTCACAAAGCAGAGAAGCCGGTTTGTAGGGAGATAGCAGGCGACATTATGAAGACCAGCTGCACTGCAGGTAAGGTGTATCTCTCTGTCTGTCTCTATCTCACAGACCCCCGCTCTCATGACCCCCGACGGCGGCCCCCCCCACCCGACAGGGCTAGATGTATTCTCAGTGTGGACGGTGTGCGGAGCTAAGCTTGTCAGATGTGGTAGAGCTGTGTGTGTGTGTCTGTGTAGTAGAGCTGAGTGTGTGTGTGTGTATGTATGTAGCAGTGCTGAGTGTGAGATGTATTGTCAGTGTGGACGGTGTACGGACTGTGATCGGGTGAGGTGAGGTATCGGTCAGCAAGAGGTTTGGGAGGAGACTGTCAGCAGCAGATGGTTATTCCTATCACAGAGTGGTGTGACAGTCTCCTCTACTGCGGAGGAGACTGTCAGCAAGATTGTACGGGGACGATGGCGGAGACTGTCAGCAAGATTGTATGGGGACGATGGAGGAGACTGTCAGCAGGATTGTATGGTGATGCTGGAGGACACTGTCAGCAGGATTGTATGCGGAAGCTGGAGGAGACTGTCAGCAAGATTGGGTGGGGGCGCATCACCATACAATCTTGCTGACAGTCTCCTCCAGCGTCACCATACAATCCTGCTGACAGTCTCCTCCAGCGTCACCATACAATCTTGATAACAGTCTCCTCCAATATCACCATACAATCCTGCTAACAGTCTCCTCCAACATCTCCATACAATCCTGCTGACAGTCTCCTCCAGCATCACCACCCAATCTTGCTGACAGTCTCCTCCAACATCACCATACAATCCTGCTAACAGTCTCCTCCAACATCACCATACAATCCTGCTGACAGTCTCCTCCAGCATCACCACCGAATCTTGCTGACAGTGATGCTGGAGGAGACTGTCAGCAGTATTGGGTGGTGATGCTGGAGGAGACTGTCAGCAGGATTGTATGATGATGTTGGAGGAGACTGTCAGCAGGATTGTATGGTTGCCCTGGAGGAAACTGTTAGCAGTATTGGCTGGTGATCCTGGAGGAGACTGTCAGCAGTATTGTATGGTGACGCTGGAGGAAACTGTCAGCAGTATTGGGTGGTGATCCTGGAGGAGATTGTCAGCAGGATGGAGGGATAAAGACATTTAGCAGGAGAGGCATGTAAAATGCGCAAAAAAAAGTGTCAAATACGCGCCGTGTGAACCTGTCAACTGAAAAGTCATTCACTTTCATCATTCTAAGGGTATGTTCACACGCAGTGTTTTCAGCCGTTTTTCGGGTCGTAAACGTCCCAAAAAACGGCTGAAAAATCGGAAGCAGAACGCCTCCAACCATCTGCCCATTGGTTTCAATGGGAAATACGGCGTTCTGTTCCAACGGGCCGCTTTTTTACGCGGCCTTTTTCCAAAAACGGCCGTAAAAAACGCCGCCAAAAACGCGAGTTTGATTAAAAAATGGCTGAAAATCAGCAGCCGTTTTCCCTTTGTTTAGGAACATACCCTTAGCCTTTTGGGGTGTCCTATAGCTTCTGCGAGCTGCATTTCAACAATCACACCCGAAATGGCAGCCGGACACTGCTTAGCAATTTGAAGACACCTTTTCCTGGTTTGTAGGACGGGGGTGAGATTCCCTCCCACATTTACAGCAGCTGTGAGTCAGGTTGCTTTGCCTTATTCACCTTGCTGTAATTCTGGGAAGTGCTCCTTCTGGTGGCCAACATAGGAAAACATGTGAAATTATTATTTAATTTTTAATACTTTCCACCATGTCGAAGAAAAAAAAAATACAGCAAAAAACTTAAAAAATATAATAGAAATAAGTAACTTACTTAGAAAAAAAAAAGGTTTCATTCGCGACACATACCCTTTAGGCCTTATTTACACGGACATGTCCGTTTTGCGCGTGCAAAAAACGCTGCGTTTTGGGTGCGTGCAGCGCGAAACACGGGCAAATATAGGACATGTCATGAGTTTCAGGCAGCGCGCATACGCTGCGTGAAATCCACTGACAGTCTGAATGGCCCCATTCATTAACATAGGTCCGTGCAACGCGCGTGATTTTCAGCACGGACGTAAAACACGTTAGAGTGAATAAGGCCTTAATGGCAGGGAACGGTGCTAGCTCCGCTCCCTGCCATTAACCCCTTAGATGCCGTGATCAAAAGCGATCGCAGCATCTTAGAGGTTTGTAGTGATCGGCATCGACACAATGTGATCGTGAGGCTGCCGATCGTTGCTATGGCAACCGAAGGCCTATTAATGGCCTCCTGGTCTGCCACGTATGATAGCCTATTATGCCACACCCGCAGATGGGACCTAATAGGCTTGCTGTCAGTGAATGACTGACAGCTCTAATGCATTGCACTATGTGGGTAGTGCGATGCATTACAGTAAAGACCAGCGGTTCAGGCCCCCAAGTCTTCTAGTGGGACAAAAAAAAAAGTTGAAAAAAGTTGAATATAAGTGTAAAAAGAAAAGTTTCAAGTGAATAAAAACAAACACTGCCTTTTTTCCTATAATAAGTCTTTTTTTCTAGGAAAACAATGAAAACTTTAAAAAAGTACACATTTTGGTATCGCCGCGTCCGTAACGACCCAATCTATAAAACTATAATGTTATTTTTCCCACAAGTTGAACACCGCAAAAAAAAACAAAAAAAAACAATGCCATAATCACTATTTATTTATCACCACCTCTCCCAAAACATGAAATAAAAAGTGATCAAAAAGTTGCATGTACCCCAAAATAGTACCAATAAAACTACAACCCATCCTACAATAAACAAATCCTTACACAGCTTTTTTGACTGAAAAAAAAAAAAGTTCTGGCTCTCAAAATGTGCAGTGCAGGGGCGTAACTAGGAAAGACTGGGCCCCATAGCAAACTCTAGACTGGGGCCCCCCCAGGTGCCACACGCAGCCTCCCTTATAGATAGTGCCCCCTGTAGATTGTGCCACACAGCCCCGCATGTAGACAGTGTCACACACCACTTGTAGATAGTGCCCCCAACCTCCCCCTTGTAAATAGTGCCATACAGCCCCCCTGCATATATCGCCATAAAGCCCCCCTATATATAGTGCCACACAGCCCCCCTGTATATAGTGCCACACAGCCCCCCTCCCTTGAATATAGTGCCACACAGCCCCCCTTTGTAGATAGTGCCACAAACAGACCCCTGTAGATTGCGCCACACAAAGCCCCCTGTAGATAGAGCCACAGCCCTCCCCCTTGTAAATAGTGCCATACAGCCCCCCTAGCAGATAGTGCGACACAGCCCCCCTTAGTAGTGCCACACATCCTCTTGTATATAATGCCACAAAGCTCCCTCTTGTGTATAGTGCCACACAGCCCCCTCTTATATATAGTGTCACACAGCCCCCCAAGTAGTACAAGGCAATGGCGCATCCGAGAAAGTTGTATCAGCCAGGGGGATGTCAATCAAACCTGGAAAGGTGGGTTTGGAGGCAGGACTACGTGACTCTTCAGGATAGCTGACCTGACGAAGGGACCAGTCCGGTCCAGAAACGCATCGTCGTTTGAAATAAAGATCTCCTTGATCAAACTTAACTGGCCCTGTTCCTTGTCCTCCTGAGCCTGGCGCCGATACCCGATACTATACTGCTTTTTTCCTGCTCTTTTATTTTCTACTTAACCTGTCCCCGGTGCTAAGGCATTAGTACCGAGGGACTGCAGTGGGTGGCGGCCTATACCATTTCACTCCACGCATAGCCTCGGAGGAGCGCCGTTGATCCCGCACCTTTTTCCATTTTGCAACTCTCTTCAGGATAGCGGCACCGAACTATGACCCTTTAATGAGTAATTAGAATATATAAGTAGTAGTATAGAGGGAAAAGGGAAATGGGAGGAAACCTCCAGCTCACCGATCTGACACTCCTGTGTTGGTAATCGCCCGGGTCAGCCGCGACGGCACACGGCAGCAGTAGCAGAAAAAACCAGAAATGATCCAGCGATAGTGATACAGCCATGACTAAGAGCACAGCCTAAGTGCTTGAAACGCGTAGGCTAATCTATTGCCGCATCATCACTTTGTTTTTCCTCCTGATGTTCTATTCCAAGCTCTGACAGCTTGCATTTCAATAAAGTGGAAACCTAGTTTTTTCCCATTTTTGATATCACTATCGCTGGATCATTTCTGTTTTTTTCTGCTAATTAGAATATAGTGTGCGCTGTTTTAAAAGTTGATTTTATAGATTTTGCTGCATCTGAAAGAAACATACATTTGGAAATATTGTCAGGTCATGTATTACCACATGAGGTTAAAACTACCAGACAGGATCCCATTAAATATACAATGAATTGAAAACAATTCCATCTGCCCTGCAATTTTGTTATTATAAATATATTCTATATAATTACAGCTCCAGAACCAAGATCTGACATATACAGCTCCAGAACCAAGCTCAGTACATAAATACAGCACTAGAACCAAGCTCTGACATATATATAGCACCAGAACCAAGCTCATACATATACACAGCACTAGAACCAAGCTCATGCATATATACGGCACGAAAGCCAAGTTCAATACATATATACAATACCAGAACCAAGCTCAGTACATAAATACAGCACAAGAACCAAGCTCAGTACATATATACAGCCCCAGAACCAAGCTCAGTACATATATACAGCACCAGAACAAAGCTCATGCATATATACATCACCAGAACCAAGCTCAGTACATATATACAGCCCCAGAATCAAGCACAGTACATATATACAGCACCTGTAAATGATCTGCCAGGCACAGCTTCTGTGTCCACGCCCATAGGTAATCAGTCTGCACGTGCTTCTATGTCTGTGAGACTGACTCCATCTTCCACCACTCAGGATGGCAGGCTTAGGAGTGGGAGAGCCCATCACAGCCTGGCCAGACGGAGCTAGCTCCCGCCCTCTATTTATACCTGCCTTTCCTGTTCCTCCTTGCTTGTGATTCTTCTCTGTTGGTTTCCTGGCCCTGCTGCAGCTTCTTGAACTACTTATCCTCTGCTTGTGATTGACCTTGGCTTTTCTGACCACTCTTCTGCTCTGCGTATTTGTACCTCGCTCATCTCCTGGTTTGACTCGGCTCGTTCACCTCGCTTGTTGCTCACGGTGTTCCGTGGGCAACTTCCCCATTTCCCTTGCTTCTTTGTACCCTTGTCTGTTTGTCTGTCGTGCACCTATTGAGTGTAGGGACCGTCGCCCAGTTGTACCCCGTCGCCTAGGGCGGGTCGTTGCAAGTAGGCAGGGACTGAGTGGCGGGTAGATTAGGGCTCACTTGTCTGTTTCCCTATCCCCATCATTACAGCACCAGAACAAATACAGCTCAATTTAGTGCAACCTCTGCCGTATAAGTTTGTACGGCGTAAAACTACAGCTCCCAGTATGGTCCGAACAATGGTAAGGATATGCTGGGTGATGCGGTTTAAAAAAAAAAAAATCATACCACCCATCATCTCGCTGCAGATCATACAGTGGCTACAGTGCTGAATAGAGGCAGAATAAATATTTACATTAAGTGAAACGCCAGTGACGTCTCAAATTCTAGTTCTTTTTCTTCTCCCTCCGGTCCAGACCTCTATGATGGATTTCTCCCGGCCACGACCCATTTCTGCAGTTTTCAGCTAAGATGTCTTCAGCTTCTCACTTTTAAAACATTTCTGCACCTATATACAAATTCTCAACACCTCTAAATATAATAGCGACATACACTGCACCTCTAACTATAAATAACGCCATACACGGTGTCCCTGATTATAATAGTACCATACACTGTGTCCCACACACAAACACCGTGCCCCCTGTATATAGTGCCCCCAAAGCCCCCCTGTAGATAGTGCAGCTGCAAATGCGGGCATGGCACCCGAAAATCATTGCAGAAAAACTTGAGCTCAAAAAGCCAAATGGTTCTCCTTCCCTTCTGAGACCTGCCGTGTGTCCAAACAGCAGGTTTTTTTTTTAACCACATATGGGGTATTGCCGTAATTGTGGGGGCTGCTGATGTTTGTAATGGCACCCGGGGGCCAGACAACGGCCTCCGGGTCTGCCATGTATGCAAGCCTATGAGGATCAGCCTCTGGCTGGTCCTCGTAGACTAACTGTCAGAGTGACTGTGACGTCACACTGACAGTTGGAATACGTTACACTACCTAGGTAGTGTAATGTATTCTAGCAGCGATCAGAGCTGCAGGTAAAAAAAGAAAGTGTCAAAAGTAAAGAAAAAATGTAAAAAAAAGTTAATAAAAATGTTTTACAAAAGTGTAAAAATAAAAGATTTTTTTTTCGGAAAAAATTAAACCGTTAAAAAACAGTACTCATATTTGGTATCACCGCGTTGGTAACGACCCAATCTATAAAACTGTAATGTTATTTTTACCGCATGGTGAACGCCGCAAAAAAACCAAACTAAAAATAATGCCAGAATCACTATTTTTTGGTCACCACCCCTCCCAAAATATAGAATAAAAAGTGATCAAAAAGTCACATGTACCTCAAAATAGTACCAATAAAAACTACAACCCGTCTCACAAAAAAACAAGCCCTTACACCTCTTTTTGGACTGAAAAATAAAAAAGTTACGGCTCTCGGAATATGGTGACACAGAAAATATTTTTTTTTTATAAAGAAGCGATTTTATTGTGCAAACGATGCAAAACATAAAATAACTACACTACCGTTCAAAAGTTTGGGGTCACCCAGACAATTTTGTGTTTTCCATGATTTTTATTTGAAATAATAACTTTCTCCTTCAAACTTTGCTTTCGTCAAACAATGCTCCATTTGCAGCAATTACAGCATTGCAGACCTTTGGCATTCTAGCTGTTAATTTGCTGAGGTAATCGGAAGAAATTTCACCCCATGCTTCCAGAAGCCCCTCCCACAAGTTGGATTGGCTTGATGGGCACTTCTTGCGTACCATACGGTCAAGCTGCTCCCACAACAGCTCTATGGGGTTGAGATCTGGTGACTGCGCTGGCCACTCCATTACAGATAGAATACCAGCTGCCTGCTTCTTCCCTAAATAGTTCTTGCATAATTTGGAGGTGTGCTTTGGGTCATTGTCCTGTTGTAGGATGAAATTGGCTCCAATCAAGCGCTGTCCACATGGTATGGCATGGCGTTCCAAAATGGAGTGATAGCCTTCCTTATTCAAAATCCCTTTTACCTTGTACAAATCTCCCACTTTACCAGCACCAAAGCAACTCCAGACCATCATATTACCTCCACCATGCTTGACAGATGGCGTCAGGCACTCTTCCAGCATCTTTTCAGTTGTTCTGCGTCTCACAAATGTTCTTCTGTGTGATCCAAAAACCTCAAACATTCGTCTGTCCATAACACTTTTTTCCAATCTTCCTCTGTCCAATGTCTGTGTGCTTTTGCCCATATTAATCGTTTCCTTTTATTAGCCAGTCTCAGATATGGCTTTTTCTTTGCCACTCTGCCCTGAAGGCCAGCATCCCGGAGTCGCCTCTTCACTGTACACGTTGACACTGGCGTTTTGCGGGTACTATTTAATGAAGCTGCCAGTTGAGGACCTGTGAGGCGTCTATTTCTCAAACTAGAAACTCTAATGTACTTGTCTTGTTGCTCAGTTGTGCAGCGGGGCCTCCCACTTCTCTTTCTACTCTGGTTAGAGCCTGTTTGTGCTGTCCTCTGAAGGGAATAGTACACACCGTTGTAGGAAATCTTCAGTTTCTTGGCAATTTCTCGCATAGAATAGCCTTCATTTCTAAGAACAAGAATAGACTGTCGAGTTTCACATGAAAGCTCTCTTTTTCTAGCCATTTGGAGAGTTTAATCGAACCCACAAATGTAATGCTCCAGATTCTCAACTAGCTCAAAGGAAGGTCAGTTTTATAGCTCCTCTAAACAGCAAAACTGTTTACAGCGGTGCTAACATAATTGCACAAGGGTTTTCAAGTGTTTTTTCTAATCATCCATTAGCCTTCTAACACAGTTAGCAAACACAATGTACCATTAGAACACTGGAGTGATGGTTGCTGGAAATGGGCCTCTATACGCCTATGTAGATATTGCATTAAAAACCAGACGTTTGCAGCTAGAATAGTCATTTACCACATTAACAATATATAGAGTGTATTTCTGATTAATTTAAAGTTCTAAGCCTTGTAACGTCCTAGAAAAATAAAAGGATGTTCAAAATACAATGCAAATATAAAGTATACATATGGGAAATGGTCACTAGTGACTATTTTGTGTGGTATTACTATCTGTTTTACAAGCAGATACATTTAAATTTAGAAAAATGCATATTTTCTCTAAATTTTGGTGTTTTTCACGAATAAATATTTAATTTATCAACCAAATTTTTCCACTATCATAAAGTACAATATGTCACGAGAAAATAATCTCAGAATCGCTTGGATAGGTAAAAGCATTCCGGAGTTATTACCACATAAAGTGACACGTCCGATTTGAAAAAAATCGGATGTGCCACAAGGCCAAAACAGGCTGTGTCCTAAAAGGGTTAAGCCCCGCCTTAATTGTGGACGTTGTCAATCAGCTAGCGGCCATTACTAAGGCGATAATAATAAAGTTTAAAAAAATACAAGGACATAGAAAAAATATTTTTTTGAAATGAAAAACCCCCACACAACCCTCATTAACCATTTTATTGAGATTAAAAAAAGCCGTAATCGAAGTAGTCCTCGAATCCGACGTAGTCCAACTTCCAAACCTGTAAAAAAAACACACACAAAAATAATTGGTAAGACATAAAAAAGCAAAACAATTCTTATACTTACCTTTCCTAGTCCAGCACTAGAGCCGCAATGTCAGCGAGCTGGGCCCTATATCTAATCCTATCTTGCGTTATACTGTCTGCTGAGCCACTGTATCTAATCCCATCATGTGTGATACTGTCTGCTGAGCCTTATATCTAAGTGTCATGAACAAATACACAGTAAACAGTGAGGTCCCTGTTCTTCCCAAAATTCTCTGTCCCTACCTACTTGTACGACCCGACCTAAACGACGGCGCACAACTGGGCGGCGTTCCCTATACTGGTACAAGTGAAACTGACAAACAGATAAGACAGAGACAGTACGAAATAACAAAGGGTAACCTGGGAAGTACACGGAGGGAGAGGCAGGGCAATTGCGCCGCGGACAAGTACGGGCACAAAAGGTGGAGTCAGGTAGGCAGGGTCAGACCAGCAGAGTGCAGAAAAAACAAAAGTCAAAAGGCAAAGAAAAGTCAGGAGTCCAGACCTGACGCTCCTGAGCTCCTATTGGCTGCAGACTGCAACAGTCTGCCAGGCTGGGCGACGCCCGAGCAGGTAACTCTCGATGTCCTGGAGACCGAGGGAGCCGCAGGCAGAGAGTACGTGACACTAAGCCCATCATGTGTGATACTGTCTGCTGGGCCCTATATTTAAGCCCATCATGTGTGATACTGTCCATAGCTATAGGGTCGTAGTGCTATAGATATGCCAGAGGTGTAGCTAGGTTCTCCAGCACCCGGGGCAAAGATTCAGTTTGGCGCCCCCCCTCAACCTCTTACCCATCTCCTTCCCCCTCGCCATGTTTGTCTTCTCTACCAATCAATGACGTGTCATTTCTTTTCCACATTTATTTTTTTATGTAACTCGAGCATAAAAAATATTTGTACATTTTACAAGCAATATAGTTCTATACACAACGCCAGAACCAAGCTCATTACATATATACAGCACCAGAACTAAGCTCATTACATATATACAGCACAAGAACAAAGCTCAGTACGTAAATACAGAATCAAAACCAAGCTCAGTACATAAATACAGCTCCAGTACCAAGCTCTGTACATATATACAGCATCAGAACACAGCTCATTACATATATACAGCAGCAGAACACAGCTCATTACATATATACAGTACCAGAACAAAGTTCAGTACATAAATACAGCTCCAGAACAAAGCTCAGTACATAAATACAACACCAGCACAAATACAGCTCAATTTAGTGCAACCCCTGCCGTATAGGTTTGAACTAAATTGTTTCCAGCTCCCAGCATGGCCCGAACAATAATAAGGATATGCTGGGAGTTGCTGTTTCGCAAAAAAAAAACATATGATAATCATACCACCCATCATCTCGCTGCTGATCATACAGTGACTACAGTGCTGATTAGAGACAGAATAAACATTTACATTAAGTGACTCACCGGTGACGTCTCAGATTCTAGTTATTTTTCTCCATCCGGTCCAGACCTCTATGATGACTTCTCCAGGTCACAGCCCATTTCTGCAGTTTGCCGCTCAGATGTCTTCAGCTTCTCACTTTACCAACATTTCTACACCTATAAACAAAGATAAAGTTCTAATTATACCACACACTACGCCCCTAAATATAATAGTACCATACACTGCACCTCTAATTATTATAGTGCTATACACGGTGTCCCACACCGTGCCCCCTGTAGATAGTGCCTGCCAGAGCCCCCCATATAGCCCAGCCCTGTATAGTGTCCCACATATAGCTCCCCCTATAGTGCTCTACAGATAGCCCACCCCTGTATATAGTGCTCCACATATAGCCCACCCCTCTATATAGTGATCCACAGATAGCCAACCCCTGTATATAGCCCCTGAAGATATACACCTCTGTATATAATGCTCCACATATAGCCCATCCCAGTATATAGCCCGCCTGTAGATAGAGCCCCCCCCCCCCCCCCCCGTAGATAAAGCCACCCACCCTGTAGATAATGCCACACACTTTTGTATTAGGATAAAAAAATAAACTATACAAACTCACCTTAATCCCGTTCCCACGCCGTCCGGCGGCAATGGAAACCTGCTCTCTTCTGCGCATGTCTCCTGGGGTTGAACAATGCAAGCAGCGCGATGAAGTGATCGCGCTGCTTGCACCTATGAAAGGCACGGATTGGCAGGGCAGAATGACAGTCCCTGTCAATCAGCGCCTTTCAACGACTTAAGCGGCACAAAGTATCGTGCTGCTTCACTTGTAGAAAGGTGCTGAATGGCCAGGCACGGAGCGTACCCGGCCATTCATTGCTTCTAATTGTACCTGTGTCCTATAGACGCAACTATAATTAGGGTATGTTCACATGGCCTATTTTCAGACATAATTCGGGCGTTTTACACCTCGAATCACGCCTGAAAAAACGGCTCCAATACGTCTGCAAACATCTGCCCATTGCTTTCAATGGGTTTTACGATGTTCTGTACAGACGAGGTGTATTTTTACGCGTCGCTGTCAAAAGACGGCGCATAAAAAGACACCCGCCTCAAAGAAGTGCATGTCACTTCTTGGGACATGATTGGAGCCGTTTTTCATTGACTCCATTGAAAAACAGCTCCAATTACGTCCGTAATGGACTCTGCAAAAAACACGGGTACTTGCAAAAACTTCTGAAATTCAGGAGCTGTTTTCGCCTCAAAACTGCTCCGTAATTTCAGACATATTTTGCGTTGCCGTGTGAACATACCCTTATAAGTGCAGGAGGGGGTGGCGGCGGCAGCTGGTTTCAGTGGCGCCACCGACCCCTCAGAGGCAGCAGGCCGCCATCATGGACTGTGCAGCCCTGGCACCGCCCTCTAAATTGCACCCATGCCCCGCCCCAGCTACACCCCTGGATATGCTGTCTCCTATATACACTTTTTTTTGGGGGGGGGGGGGGTTATACGTATTGGGGCTATTTCCCCTGAAGTTTTAAGACCTTAGTGACGCCCCTGGCTACTAGTGCTGCATTGTTGGGTCACCTAGCGATGCAGCTGAAAGCTACAGGCCTTCGGCCATGAGAAGTTGGGGGGGGGGGGGGGGGCAAGAAGAATATTTGCAGCTACGCCTCAGCTAATGCCCTTACCCAGCAACATGGCCCCTTCACCGTGTGCATGAGATTGGGAGTTTAGTGGTCCCCACCAATGTTATCTCGGACAGGATTTATCCACTCAGTAATCATATTGAACACTTCTCTAGCATTAAATAAAAGTAGTGCGGAACTACTATTATTTTGTTATTTGAGAGCGCGACTCCCCAGCTCTACGCATTATTCCGCATTGCCACCAGCATGCCGTGTTACCGAACACCCCCTCTCCCCTCTTGATTGACAGTCTGTTACAACCATTCCCGATATACCGGATGGGCGGGACATTTCCTGGCGCCTAACAAACAAAACAAACAAAAACTACGTTCCTCTGGCCAATTGCCGTTTGTTTCTCTGTGATTGGCAACATAATCTACCAATCACAAGCCTAGCTCGGTTATAAGGGCTGCCTTTACGGCCGGGGTAACGATCTCTCTTTAAGATGGCGGCGGTGTCCTCGGTAGCGGCACTGCGTGGGGCTGATTACGAAAACGGGCTGCGCGGTGGTGCGGGGTCAACCGGTGGCGGCCAAGATGCTGGCGATGACGAACCCATGGGTCGAGTAGGGCTGGATCTCGACCTGGAATTGTTGGGCCCAGGCAGACGAATTCGACGGATAGGGGGCAGAATAACAACAGGGAGGAGATCCGGAGGACGGGGGAGCACAGAGAGCGGAGGTACCGGCGCACTGGAGGAGTTAGAAGAAGAGGAAATGGAGGAGGATGATCCCGGAGAACTCGGGGAAGACCCTGCAATTGAAGACCCGGTAAAGAGCTGAGACTGCTTAGGCCTATGCCAGAGAGGGGGAGGGGCTGAGTGAGCAGGCGCAGGTAATGGAGTCATAGCATGGGGATGTAGGATCGGGCTCCAGCCATACCGGCTCTGTTATATAACGTGTTGTGACGTCAGACGCATTAATATGTGCTTTAGGGATTCACAGTGTATTTAATATTCCATCCATATAGATTATTATTTTGTGATGTGGTTTCCTTGCCACTGGCTGCCTATGTTGTGAGGTAACATTGCCTGTTCTCTCGCTCAGCTTCCCCTCGCTGCCTTGTGAGTAGGGCCTTGTTCACACGTTGCGTTTGACATGGGTTCTGGTGCGAACTCTGGAGACTATCTGCGTAACATGTTCCCGCAACCTCGTTTTACATGCAAATTGTTTCCACATGGATTTTTGCTTGTGGTGCAGGGAAAAAAAATCTGCGGAATGTAGAATACTACTTCCTGTGGATTCCGTACCGGGAAGCCGGTGGTTTTCCATGTGCAGATTAGCTACATTGAATGGGAATAATACACATGTAGATCCACTGCACACTGTTAGAAATATAAGGTTCGCCTCAGATTTTTGCTGCGGAATCTTCTCTAAATACAGATTGGCTTTGCCCATGGCAAATCTGACCTGTGTGAACGCAGCTGTAGACTAATTTGCAGCACAATACTGAGGGTGTGTGCGTTTGGTTAAATGTAGTTGTTGGACTGGGTGTTGTGTGGTGCAGAGTTTGAGTATAAGGCATGAGTCTTTCCATTGGTAAGTGCGGGGTGTAATGTGGCTGGCGCTAAGGTTTTCTGAAGGATTATACTGAATGTCTTTGTCATACAGGAGTTGGAAGCCATCAAAGCCCGTGTTCGAGAAATGGAAGAGGAGGCAGTCAAGCTAAAGGAGCTGCAGAATGAGGTGGAGAAACAGATGAACATGAGCCCACCGCCCGGCAATGGTAACGCATGCATCAAACACTTAGGCCTCATGCACACGAACGTGCTTTTGCGGCCGAAAGTCCCCATGAGAATTGCGGCCCCATTCATTCCTATGGGGCCATGCACACGACCGTGGATTCCATGGCTCAGGAGCCCGCACCGCAGAAAGAACGGACATGTCTTATTACGCCCGTGTTCTGCGGTCCAGGCTCATTGAAAATCAAGGACGCGGCCATGTGCACGGCCCACGATTTGCAGGAGGCTCGCTGCCGGCCGACCCGAAAATCACGGCCGTGCACATGGCTACGGTCGTGTGCATGAGACCTTAAACTTTGTCAAGGCTTTCAGGTTTTTTTTAGATGCTGGATCGATAGTTTATAAGACTGGCTGGAGAACCTCTCTGAGGGATTCCAATCGTGAGGAATCAATGGTTCCAAAGATTGACCTTTACGTTAAAGTGCAGCTCTCCTCGAGGTTTAGCGCTGATTGTCGGAAGCTCTGCAGGGGAGGCAAGGTGGGCTGCTTGCTAAGGTAACAATTGGACAGGAGTCCTAAGGCGCTATTACAGCGGCCGTTGCAGCGAGCGCTGATCAATAAGACATCGTTGATCGGCGCTCGTTTGCTCCTGTCAGAAGGAGCTATGGATGGGGGCAAGCAGTCGTTACTCCGATCGCTAGTGCCCATACATTATCCTCTTGGCAGCGCATCTCCCTGTTTGCACAGGGAGAGGTGCTGCCGACAACGATATTTCACTTTATTTTTAATTATACGATCATCAGATGATGGAGCGTTTGCTCGTTCATCTGCTGATCGCTGTTTACACAGGGCAACAAGCGTTCTATGAACTCCTGTCTGCCCGATAATCGCCCAGTGTAACAACCCCTTTATGTACATAGGATTTTTGCAGTTGAGGACATAGCAAGTCTTTCCTCCCATGCAGCCTCTCCCTCCATCAGTTCTGAACTTCAGACGGGAGAGCAGTTTCTCTTATGTCCCTTTCATTTTATAATATGTTCTTTAATAATTTACTTCACATTGGACTCCATCTTTGGAGCAAATTTTTCAGTTTGAAGATGAAATTGGTGTATATAAAATTAGAAAATACTGCTTAAAGAGGCTCTGTCACCACATTATAAGTGCCCTATCTCCTACATAAGGAGATGGGCGCTATAATGTAGGTGACAGCAGTGCTTTCTATTTAGAAAAACGATCTATTTTCACCACTTTATTAGCGATTTTAGATTTATGCTAATGAGATGCTTAATGCCCAAGTGGGTGTTGTACAGAGGAGTGTATGATGCTGACCAATCGGCGTCATGCACTCCTCTCCATTCTTTTAGTCAGCGCATAGGGATCCTGCTAGATCCTTATGTGCTTTCTTATACTGACACCATAACGTTACTGAAGTGTCCTGACAGTGAATAGACATTCCACAGGATGTCTATTGACAATCTCTGCACTTCGTTACTCTGTGGTAGTTACAGCAGAGGAAGCGTAATCTCCCTGTAACCTGTCATTTACAGTGTGATCTTGCGAGATTACGCTTGCTCTGCTGTAAGTACCACAGAAACGTTACCGAAGTGTCGGGATTGTGAATAGACATCACGTCCTGGCTTGAAGGAATGTCTGTTCACTGTCAAGACACTTCAGTAACGTTATTGTGTCAGTACAAGACAGCACATTGTGAATAACGCAGGATCACGATGTGCTAAGTAAATGAATGAAGTGTATGATGCTGATTGGTCAGCGTCATACACTCCTCTGTACAACGCCTGCTTGGTCTAAATTAAAAATGACAACTTGGGCTTTAAGAAACTAATTGGCATAAAGCTATAATCTCTAATAACGTGGTAAAAATAGATTTTTTTTCTAAATAAAAAGCACTGCTGTCACCTAAATTATAGCGCCCATCTCCTTATATAGGAGATAGGGCACTTATAATGTGGTGACAGAGCCTCTTTAAGGTCAAAAAAGGACTGTCCGTTAATAGAATGTTAGGCCCTATTTTTTTTTTTTTCACGGCAGCAACACTGCTGCATTAAAATCAATACATGTCCGTGGGACTATTCACCCAGCCAATGTTTTTCCTTTTTTTTTTTTTTTTTTTTAATGGACCGTGGAAAAAATAAGACATCCTATTTTTGCCTGTTTTCTCAGATCTTTCAATAGACTCGTGGTTCCGTACAGGTGCAAATCGGCTGTAAAAAAACAAACAAAAAAGCTGTTTTTCACGGCAGATTTGACCCCCAGCCGTGTGAATAAAGCCTAGCAGGATGAGTACATGATCAGTAAATAAAACCATACATGTAAAAACTAATCCTATCTATCGCATAGGGGTCCCCAACATTTGTCCCGCCTGGGATAAATGAGTGCTGGCCGGTCATGTGTATTATAGGAGTTACTTAAACAGCTAAGCAAGCCTGCTCAGCTGTTTCCATAACGACCTTAGACTTGAAAAGAGCCATGCATGGCAACCTCTGTTTATTCTCCACCTATATGTAGTGGCTGCTTTCTCACCTGGCAGGCCAGGGATTGGGAGGTGCTGGGACCTAAATCTATCAGGCATTTATGGCATAAATAAATGGATATGACCCTTTAAAAAAAAAAATAAAAAATGTAATTCTAAAGTAAAGCTCTACCTTTCAGCCGCTTAAAGCCGCTTAGGGTATTGCAATGCCTACAATTTCCCATTAAACTTGTATTTGCTGACTTGCCCATGAATACCTGGGTCATGAAGCAAGTTTCCTGTATGCAGTTAGCAGAATGCAAACTTCTAGTTTCTACTCTGTATGGTATAAGTAGAGGCTGGCATTTACAATGTGTTTATGGGCATTACCACACACTGCCAGCGCTGACGCTGACAAACTGCAGGCAGTCTTCACTAAAGCTCTTATGGTTTTCTTCAGTATGGCAAAGGGACCTGTCAGAAAGCATGACAGTAGCTCAGGACAGCTCTGAATATTATTGTATGTGGAATGCTCTTGTCACTATTTTAGGTTTGTTTCCGCAATGAATTTCTTGGAAGCATCAGCTGAACTAATGCTTTGTTTCTTGTATCACTGCAGCTGGTCCAGTTATCATGTCCATAGAAGAGAAGATGGAAGCTGATGCTCGATCAATTTATGTAGGAAATGTAAGTGCTTTATGTTTGTGAATCGCTTACTGTATTCAACCTTATGGTTTACAACACACAACAGGCTTTATGTATTAGAATTGTTTGAAAGTGGCCCATTGCACTGCAGCCAGACTTAAAGAGGCTCTGTCACCAGATTTTGCAACCCCTATCTCCTATTGCAGCAGATCGGCGCTGCAATGTAGATTACAGTAACGTTTTTATTTTTTAAAAAACGAGCATTTTTGGCCAAGTTATGGCCATTTTTGTATTTATGCAAATGAGGCTTGCAAAAGTACAACTGGGCGTGTTGAAAAGTAAAAGTACAACTGGGCGTGTATTATGTGCGTACATCGGGGCGTTTTTACTAGCTGGGCGTTCTGACGAGAAGTATCATCCACTTCTCTTCAGAACGCCCAGCTTCTGGCAGTGCACAGACACAGCGTGTTCTCCAGAGATCACGCTGTGTCGTCACTCACTTCCTGCCCCAGGTCCTGCATCGTGTCGGCCACATCGGCACCAGAGGCTACAGTTGATTCTGCAGCAGCATCAGCGTTTGCAGGTAAGTAGCTACATCGATTTACCTGCAAACGCCGATGCTGCTGCAGAATCATCTGTAGCCTCTGGTGCCGATGTGTCCTCGCTCGTCTGACACGATGCAGGACCTGGGGAAGTGATATCACAGCGTGATCTCTCGAACACGCTGTGTGTCTGCACTGCCAGAAGCTGGGCGTTCTGAAGAGAAGTGGATGATACTTCTCGTCAGAACGCCCAGCTAGTAAAAGTAGTAAAAACGCCCCGATGTACGCATATAATACACGCCCAGTTGGACTTTTACTTTTCAACACGCCCAGTTGTACTTTTACAAGCCTCATTTGCATAAATACAAAAATGGCCATAACTTGGCCAAAAATGCTCGTTTTTTAAAAATAAAAACGTTACTGTAATCTACATTGCAGCGCCTATCTGCTGCAATAGGAGATAGGGGTTGCAAAATCTGGTGACAGAGCCTCTTTAAGGTCTGTTCACACAGTGATGTGTTTTGACATCATTGTGTGAATAGACCCTAAAGCCTTTAAGTGAATAAAATTAGAGCTTTGGTTGGTGTCCAACAACAATTCCCCTTGTTTTAGACCATTTTAATACAGTAGTTTGTTTTGCGCTGCAGATTGTTAGAGAAGCATTTTTTTTATTTATTTTTTGCCATTAATTAATAGTACAAGGAACTTGCATCCCCTGACTCTATGCATTGATCAGTCACACTCTATTCACGGATTGCTTCATGTGTACTAAATCTGAAAAGGAGACAAACTTTTCAGCTTTACCGACAGATATGGTTACAATGGCTGCCCATAGATGTCTATGGAGAGGGGAGGAGCTGGGAGCTATTGGAGGAAGAGGCACATACACACTAAGTCTGCGGTTTCTAGTTAGGCCTCATGCTCACAAACTTGTTTTTGCTGCCGTAATTCACCCGCAAACCTGCTGGGAATTGCGGGCACATGCACACGATCGTGGTTTCCATGGTCTGTGCATTGGCTAGGAGCCCAGACCGCAAGAAGATGGGACACGTCCTTATGCAGTCCTCGGCCGTCCGTGCCACAGTCACAGGCCGTGCCCACGGCTACGGTTGTGAGGCGCCTTAGTGTTCTTCTGTCTCACCCAGTACTGGATTCACAACCACACTGAGTACTGCTGTATAATGTCCTCCATGAGTGGGGAGCAGGTTCTCTTCTGTGGCAGTATAATGGGAGACGACATAGCAGCTGGTCTCTGCCCCTTCTGGAGCTGAGCTTAGGGACAACGCGATTAGAGATGGAGCCTGCAGAAGGGAAAACTGGTAAAAAAAAAAAAATGCAGGTACAGTCCTGTAATGTTCAGAAATGTTTTTTTATTTTTTTTGTAATGTACACGCCAGGGCTTCTGAATATTTGCTTAAAGAGGCTCTGTCACCAGATTTTGCAACCCCTATCTGCTATTGCAGCAGATAGGCGCTGCAATGTAGATTACAGTAACGCTTTTATTTTTAAAAAACGAGCATTTTTGGCCAAGTTATGACCATTTTCGTATTTATGCAAATGAGGCTTGCAAAAGTACAACTGGGCGTGTTGAAAAGTAAAAGTACATCGGGGCGTGTTTACTACTTTTACTAGCTGGGCGTTGTGTATAGAAGTGTCATCCACTTCTCTTCACAACGCCCAGCTTCTGGCAGTGCAGCACTGTGACGTCACTCACAGGTCCTGCATCGTGTCGGCACCAGAGGCTACAGATGATTCTGCAGCAGCATCGGCGTTTGCAGGTAAGTCGATGTAGCTACTTACCTGCAAATGCTGATGCTGCTGCAGAATCAACTGTAGCCTCTGGTGCCGACACGATGCAGGACCTGTGAGTGACGTCACAGTGCTGCACTGCCAGAAGCTGGGCGTTGTGAAGAGAAGTGGATGACACTTCTATACACAACGCCCAGCTAGTAATAGTAGTAAAAACGCCCCGATGTACGCACACAATACACGCCCAGTTGTACTTTTACTTTTCAACACGCCCAGTTGTACTTTTGCAAGCCTCATTTGCATAAATACGAAAATGGTCATAACTTGGCCAAAAATGCTCGTTTTTTAAAAATAAAAACGTTACTGTAATCTACATTGCAGCGCCTATCTGCTGCAATAGCAGATAGGGGTTGCAAAATCTGGTGACAGAGCCTCTTTAAAACAGTGAATTTTCTGTTTGGCTATGGTCACATAACATGCCCTTCACACCACGTTCATTCCCTACATTTATCATGTACATCAGGAAAGCTCCCAGCGTACACGCTAAACATGTACATGGGTCTCCAATTAGCCCAACAGTGTCCTTTTGGTCTCAGTCGGGCTTGTACCCATATTGTTGTTTTTTTTTTAGCATGTAAAAGTATAGTAGACTATTCTATTTCACCCAGCAAGTTCATACAAAAGAGCTGCGTGGCATGTTTTTTTTAACATGGGCGCATTTGGGTGACATACGTTAAACGTATACCATACAGTGGCTTAAGTCATGGCTTCTTTACTAGTTTTTCATGATGTATCTGTTAAACCGATACCATGTTAGTCTATGGGTGACTGATGCCTAATCGTGGCATCCGTCCCTCAGACTACTAGTTTTTCATGATGTATCAGTTAAACGGGTACCACTATAAAGAAGTTCATGACCTATCCCTTTAATGGATACCTCTATAATCATGGAGAAGGATGCCACTGTTGGGGAATCTGTAACAGCCTTAGTTTAACATATACAGATTTTTCCCGCCATGTCAAACGCAGTGTAATAAATGTGATGTGAAGGCGGCCTAATTCAGATAGTTTTTGTTCTGATTTCCCAATTTGATGTATCTGCAGGTTGATTATGGGGCAACAGCTGAGGAACTTGAAGCACACTTCCATGGCTGTGGCTCTGTGAACAGGGTAACCATTCTTTGCGACAAGTTTACTGGTCACCCAAAAGGGTAAGTACTTACGTTATTTTTCGGACTATAAGACGCACCCAGGTTTTAGACCACAGAAAAAAGTGAAAAAAAAAGTAATTTTTCCTTTTTACAGAAAGAACTATCGGTTAAAAAATAATTTGTACAGTTTCACCACATAACTTATATTTTTTTTCATCGTTTGAGCGGTGTGAGGGCTTATTTTTTGCGGGATGAGCTGTAGTTTTTATTAGCACTTTTTTTGGTATATAATTTTTTTTATCCCTTTTTTATTTAATTCTTTTTAGCGCTATGGTGACACAAAACAACTATTCTGGAGTTTTACATTTATTTTTTTATGCTGTTCACCCAAATAATGCTATGTTGTAATAGATTTGGAGTTTTACAGACCGTGATACCAATTTTTTTATTTTTACATTGTGCTTCAGGAAATATGGGAAAGTTTTTGTTTTTTTTTTGTTTTTTTTTTTTAACTTTAAAAAATGTATTCTCCTGAATTTCTTATTTTTTTTACACATTTTTAGTTACCCCTAGGGGACTTGAACAAGCAATCATTAGATCACTGGTGCAATACAGCGATGTGTTACGGAAACAGCGTAACTCGCTGAGCAAAGCGGTTTCCGTAACTCCCATGGTAGTGAATGTGAGTTACGGAAACAGCGTAGCTCGGCAAGTTGCGCTGTTTCCGTAACTAGACTGTTTTAACCAGGAAGTGACTGGGAGACAGCGGAGCCGGGTAAGATAGCATGGTATTTAGGGGGCCCCGTACTAGAGATAGGTGCGGGTCCCAGAGGTGGGACCTCACTGGTCGGGAAGGGGTTAAGTAAGAAGCGGTCAGGGGGTCCAGCTCTGCCGAGTACCTTGACTGCCAACTATGACGCAGGGACTCTTTAGCAGGATTTATTCTTGCTAAAAACTGCATCTTATAGTCCGAAAAAGACATTAGTTACTCAGGCTTTTTTTTATCATGCTTAAATCATAATGTACCATGGTTAAAGAGGCTCTGTCACTCATTTATTAATGCCTATCTCCTAACTAATCTAATAGGTGCTATGATGCTAACTATAGTGTAAATTGTTTCAAAATGTTTATTTGCAAAGTTATGTGCATTTTTCTAAATATGCTAATTTGGCTGTACTTGCAAAATTGGAGGTAACTTTCTTTGCACTCTGGGTGGTGTAATGTTTTCTGTATGACACTGTCCAATCGGCATCAGAGTTCTCCTCTTCCCAGCCCCGCAACACAGTGTGATCTTGCGATTGAATCGGAGATCACGCTGGGATGATAAGAGAACTGTATGAAGCTGATTGTACAACATCCTACAGAAAACATGCAATCCGCTTCAATTCTCCTCTTCCAGGCAGAGCGTGATCTCCGCTTCAATCACGCTGCATTGCTGGGAAGAGAACTGTATGACACGGCTTGGACAATGTCATACAAAAAACACTACACTGCCCAGAGAAGTTGCCTCCCGTTTGGGAAGTATAGCCAAATTAGCATATTTTGAAAAAAGCGCGCAACCTTGCAAATCATTTTGCAACACAATTTACACTAGTTATCAGCATCATAGCACCTATTAGATTAGTTAGGGCATTGATAAACTAGTGACAGATTCTCTAAGTTAGCCCTACAGGATGTGGGCACTTTATGAACCATACAACTGCTGAAGTATAAGTCAGACAGCATATTCGTGTATGGCTATATCTCACCCTGGGCTGTTTGGTTGGCTATGGTCCTGGAGATTTGCTTTTTAGGACTGACTTCTGTACAAACTTAAAGAGGCTCTGTCACCAGATTTTGCAGCCCCTATCTGCTATTGCAGCAGATCGGCGCTGCAATGTAGATTACAGTAACGTTTTTATTTTTTAAAAACGAGCATTTTTGGCCAAGTTATGACCATTTTCGTATTTATGCAAATGAGGCTTGCAAAAGTACAACTGGGCGTGTTGAAAAGTAAAAGTACAACTGGGCGTGTATTATGTGCGTACATCGGGGCGTGTTTACTACTTTTACTAGCTGGGCGTTGTGTATAGAAGTGTCATCCACTTCTCTTCAGAACGCCCAGCTTCTGGCAGTGCAGCACTGTGACGTCACTCACAGGTCCTGCATCGTGTCGGCACCAGAGGCTACAGATGATTCTGCAGCAGCATCGGCGTTTGCAGGTAAATCGATGTAGCTACTTACCTGCAAATGCTGATGCTGCTGCAGAATCAACTGTAGCCTCTGGTGCCGACACGATGCAGGACCTGTGAGTGACGTCACAGCGTGATCTCTGGAGAACACGGCTGTGTCTGCACTGCCAGAAGCTGGGCGTTCTGAAGAGAAGTGGATGATCCTTCTATACACAACGCCCAGCTAGTAAAAGTAGTAAACACGCCCCGATGTACGCACATAATACACGCCTAGTTGTACTTTTACTTTTCAACACGCCCAGTTGTACTTTTGCAAGCCTCATTTGCATAAATACGAAAATGGTCATAACTTGGCCAAAAATGCTCGTTTTTTAAAAATAAAAACGTTACTGTAATCTACATTGCAGCGCCGATCTGCTGCAATAGCAGATAGGGGCTGCAAAATCTGGTGACAGAGCCTCTTTAAGTACTTTGTAATATAGGGCCTGAAGTATTTTCAGTGAACTTTCTGAAAATCTGTAGAACTGTTGCAGCTGTCACTTAGCGGGGGTCACTCTTAATATATATTTTTATTTTTTTTGTATATATGGATCTAGCCAGTAAAAGTGGCATTTATAATTAGTGAAAACTGCTGCTCATAGCAGCCGTTTAGATCCGTTTTAGTTTTGACCCCTTGGCAACATCAAACGTACGATTACTTTGGATGTACGCTATCCTAACATGAGCCTGCACAATAAGCGGCAGGTGCCAGCTGTTTCAAACGTCGAACACCCACATGCAACGTCTGGGATCGAAGAGCACTCCGATCCTAGGTGTTAAACCTCAGATTCTGCAGTAACTGCGACCATGGCATCGGAGTGGTTTCACATGGAAAAATTTAAATGGTGGACAAAGAAAATTGTCGTCTCTGAGGGCCTCGTGTCTGGTTGCTATACTTCGACCTCAAAATTGTTCCCAAATTAGTTTTTGCCGTTTCATTCCAGAGATTGAGGTCAGATTTGGCTAGTTTGTGCCAAACCGATCTGCATCCATTCGATATCCGACCAGGCCAAAGTTCAAGGCAGAGACTGTCTTGTCAATTTGTTTTTAACTTCTGTTCTCGTCCTCCATAACTACAACCTTCCGTCAAACCGTGAATGAGTAATTGTCCAGAAAATGTCTGTCAAATCCGTAATGTATGGCCAGCGGTTTCAACAAACAAACTTTAAAGGAATCTGTGACCAGACTTCACAATACAAACTGCATACATTATTGAATAGATCTTGGAGCTAACGAAGCTGGTGGACTTTGAAAATTGATACCCGAATTACTGTAAAATCTTTTTCAAAATTGACGCGCCAAATAAAGTATGTGCATTAAACAAAGTATATGTTTGATGTAATATCTCCACCCGCCTAGAGCTGACAAGCTCTGATGAGTGTCCCACCTCCCCCACTTGATGCTGAAATCTCATACATGCTCCTTGCAAGCTGTAGTCTCTCCTTCCAGCACTAGTTTAGTGTGAAATTACAGCTTCTAATTCCATCTGCTGCTTTCTTTTACTGCAGAACATGGATGAAGGCAGCTTTTACGGAGTATGTGAGATTTCAGCATTGTGCAGGGAAGGAGGTATACTGTTAAGAGGTTGTCTGTTCTAGGTGGGAGAAGGTTGCTTATTTTAATGAGACCAAGTATATGCATAATGTAATCTCATTTTGAGACCATGTACATGTATCCGGCAAGAAGACTTTAAGAGGACTATGCAGCCATTCCTGGACCTGGTGAAGCTGGTGTGCTTACTTTAAATATCCATATAAGAAATCTGTTTAATAATGTATGTAGTTTGGTTATGTCCTTAATTGCATGGAGGAAAATAGAAGCGAATGTGCCTCAGACCTCAAAATGGTCTTGACGGGAAACTATAGCAGTTTTTCTGTTAGACCCAATCTCCTTGCTTTTATTTTTACCAAAGCGGAGATTTGGTTGCTGTGGGCGATGCTATTTATAAATGAAATCCCATATACTTAACGCTGCTTCTCCTATTGTCCGATGTTCAAGAAATTTGTGACTTGATTCACTGGCAGCAGTGCCAGCTTTTTAAAATAGGTTTGCATAGACTCATTTATATTCTATAATGTGCGCTAAACATGTCAGTATCTTGCCCATTAAAGATGAGACTTTAAAGATCTGTCACCAGTTTATTAATGCCCTATCTCCTAATTAATCTAAAAGGCGCTATGATGCTGATAACTACAGTGCGGTGTAATCATTTTGTCAAACGTTCATTTGTAAAGTTATGGGCGTTTTTCTAGATATGCTAACTTGGCTTTACTTGCCAAATGGGAGGTAACTCTTACTTCTCACACTGGGCTGTGTAATGTTTTCTGTGTGACTGTCCAATCAGCATCACACAGTTCTCCTCTTCCCAGCCCAGCAACAGTGTGATCCTATAGTACATAGCTTCCACTCCCGACTGATCCTGGTTACATATGACAGATTAGAATCTGTCATATGCCACTGTTCTAGGTGGACCACAGCCGGAGATATGACTATTTGAAGTGATCCCCCTTCCCTCTAGCCTCAGTCTCTTACACTGTGTGAAGCAGCTTCATGCTGATAGGACAGCGTCAGAGGCTGTGAGGAGGCTCCACCTCAGGAGAATCGCTCGTGTTAATGCCCATTTGTCAAGTATAGCCTCATTTGCATATTTCGAAAAAAAGCTCATAACTTGTAAATTAAGAGTTTTGGATACAGTTTTCACTAGCATTTTCAGTGTGAAAGCACCTATTAGATTACTTCTGAGCCTGCACCATCACCGCGACGTACCTTCACCGTGGTTTGTGGGCACACCTTCCCGACAGTGCTGTATATATACGGCGGATGTCGGGAAGGGGTTAAGGAGAGGCGTTTGTCTTTGTCTGACTGTTGCAGCTTAGTATGTATGTAGGAATAGAGATAAAGATGAATGTTCGAGTAGTTTTGATGAGCTTAACAGAAGGAAACTTTCAGAGGCCTTTTAATGCTGTAATCTGAATATGTTCTGACTCCATTTACTGAAATCTAATATCCCCATGTTTTCTGATGACTCAACTGCTGCTGTTTGGGAGTGCTTCCTCTATGAAAAGTATGTGGTACTGAAATGCAACAATATTTGGAATCCTTAATTTAGTGTTCTGTTATTGCAGGTTTGCCTACATTGAATTCTCCGATAAAGAGTCAGTCCGGACATCCATGGCACTAGATGAGTCTTTGTTCAGAGGTCGACAGATAAAAGTAAGTTAATGCTAATTTTGGTAAATATAGTTACAACTAATTTTAAAGAGGACCTGTCGCCTTTACTGACCTTTCAATTTTAGTAAATGCTTATGTTCCAGAATTATTTTTATGTCTGAATAAATTGACGACTGGGTGTTAAAACTGCTAACCAGGACAAGGAGTGGTGACTTGAGGCTGGCCCCAGTAACCGCTATGGCATATAGTTTTTTAGGTCCGTTTAATCATCTAACATTTAAAAACCTATATATTTCTGGTCTAGTTTTTTTTTTTCCACTTATGCCAACTTGTCTCAGATGCTGGGTCATTTTGATTTAATGGATGCCATTGATTTGAAACTATTTGCGGTATTGTTTTGCTCTAACTGACAATTTTCACACCATGTTTTCTTTAGTGTATGACAGTGCATAAGACATAGGCCACTTTGCTGCATTCTTCTATACAGTGGGTCGCCGCAGACTAAGTTTTGCTTTACAGTAAATAAAGATATCCCTGGGTACAGCCATATTGGAGGGGAAAAAAGCAACCTTTATTTCCTCTACAGACAGCACAGCAGCGTATGTGTGCTATAGGGTGGCTTTACACTTAAACGCCACACAAGCTTTTTGTGATTTTTGGATAAATGCCGCAGCCCCAAAAAACTACCATATTTAATAATTTAATATTTATGGCCGCAGCAGCGAAAAAGTAGCCTATTTATTATAAATGCTGCGTGTGAAGCCTTTTATATGGCAGCTAATATAATGGGAGTCCATTGAGAGAAATCTCAGGATAGTCATCAGGAAGAGATGAATACAGCCCTCCCCCAGATACCAGGCAGTGACAGGGGAGATGCATGCAGATCCTTATCTGTATTGTATGGTGTTACTATCCTGACCTATATTGGCCTTGATCAGTACAATAAAGCTGTCATTAACTCGTCCACCCTCTGAGATGACTCTGCTAATGCTGAGCCTATGTATATAGCAAAGCTGACAAGTGCGCTTTTGGAAACTGCTTATGACTTTTCAAGGGGCCAGTGTGAAAACAAATAGACTTTAAATTTTTGAAACATTTTTAAGTGAATATCCATATAAAGAGATCATTAATTTTTTTTTTTTTTCAGAAATGTTTTTCTAATGTCTCTAATTCTATGGTTAAACTTGAATGCATACTTTATTTATACATTTTGGAAGATATTGTACATCTGAATAAACAATAAAACTTTGAAGACACAGAATGGAGGGTATAACCCTGTATTTGACATGTATATGTAATATGTACGGTTTTTATTCCTTGACGAGACATACAAGGATTTGGACTCCAAGAATCCGAAATAAGAGTTGTACAATACAATTAGGTGCTGTTTGATCTTGCTGTGTGTGCATATATGTCAAGTGTTTTTTTGTTTTAACAGGTGGTTCCCAAAAGGACTAACAGACCTGGTATAAGTACAACAGACAGAGGCTACCCGCGGGCAAGATTCCGAGCTAGAGCATCATCTTATAGTTCCCGTTCCAGGTTCTACAGTGGCTACACAGCAAGGCCTAGAGGACGCGTGTACAGGTCTGGGGAAGGGTTGAAGTAATGGTGGATCTACTGTCTGTGGGAGTGGGGTATATATGTTCTTGCTATGTTTTTTGCTTACACTAGGCTTATCTCTTTCAGGGGACGGGCTCGAGTGACGTCATGGTATTCTCCTTACTAAAAATATATCTTTAGGAAGAACTGAAAGGCAAAAACACAAAAAATGAAAAAAAAGAAGACTGGAATGCATTTTAAGAGAATTAATAACATGAGGGCCCCGGTGGGCCATCTCTCATTTGCTTATATGCCCCTATGTACAGGCTTCAAACACTGTCTTAAGATGGGTTTGGTAGGCCAGGTTCCTGAGGTTTCATGTATCTTGGGGATTATAGGTGATTACAGTCCTTAATCTTATTCTCAGTGTGTTGAGTGTATGACTTGTCCCTGGGTTACACGGGGGTCTGATTGTTCCATGTTGGGGAAGTTAATGGGTTATAACAAATGTACACATTGAATGGTTCCCAGTGTAATATTAGATATGGGGAGGGAGGGTGATGTCTGCTAAACATCCTGCTGTTTTCTTTTTTTTTTTTTTTCTTTTTTTGCGTGTTTTTATCTTTGCAGGTTTCTTTCTATGGGAGAAGCTTGTTTCCCGGAGAGACTCCGCTGCCCCCTCACAAGAGCCTTTTCTTTAGTTTTATTCTAGCTCAGATTCCTGCAAACTGTTGAAGAAACAAGCTGGGCATCTTTTTGTTTTAGAATGTTTTTTATTTTATTTTTGTTCCTTGAGTTTTTTTTAAATAAATATAGTGGCAGGCAGGGAAAAAAAGAAAAATAAAAAAAGATGGTAAAACAGATATTGTCGTCTAATCTGTAAAAGCCGTGGTAAGATGTTTAAGAATGCATATTGCAGACTTGAAGGGCTTAAAGAGGCTCTGTCACCAGATTTTGCAACCCCTATCTCCTATTGCAGCATTTTTGGCCAAGTTATGACCATTTTTATATTTATGTAAATGAGGCTTTCTAAAGTACAACTGGGTGTGTATTATGTGCGTACATCTGGGCGTTTTTACTTCTTTTACTAGCTGGGCGTTGTGAATAGAAGTATCAGCCACTTCTCTCCACAACGCCCAGCTTCTGGCAGTGCAGACACACAGCGTGTTCTCGAGAGATCACGCTGTGACGTCACTCACTTCCTGCCCCAGGTCCTGCATCGTGTCGGACAATCGAGGACACATCGGCACCAGAGGCTACAGTTGATTCTGCAGCAGAATCAGCGTTTGCAGGTTTGTCTGGTGTAATCATGACCTAAACTCTGCCCATCTAGAGCGGACAAGCTCCTATCAGTATGCCTCTGCTGCACCATGTTGAAATCTCACACATACTCAGTATGAGCTAAAAGTCTCCCTGGCTCTGCAGTAAAAGAAAGCAGCATATTGAGTTAGAAGCTGTAATTACTCACTAAAACTACTGCTGGAAAATAGGCTCAATGCAGAGCCAGGGAGACTGGCTTGTCCTGAATGTGTTTGGCATTTTAGCAGGGTGCCTTTAAGGAGGTAAACTGACAGAAACTTGTCAGCTTTAAGATTAAGGGTATGTTCACACACAATCATAAATGGCTGAAAATGACGGAGCTGTGTTCAATGGAAAACTGCCTCTCATTTTCAGCTGTTTTTGTAGCCGAAAATGTATTTTGAGGTGTTTTTTTGGAGCGTTTTTTTCTATTAACACAGGGGGAAAACAGCAACAAAAATGGCTCAAGAAGTGACATGCTCCTTTTTACAGGGGGCTTTTTACACGCAGTCTTTAAAACCGCAATGTAAAAGCCACCTTGTCTGATGAAAATGCTGTTTTTCCCATTGAATTCAATGGTGTGGTGTTTAGCTAGCGGTTTTCAAGGCGTATTTCGAGGTGTTTAGGCCCTGAAATACGCATGAAAACTCTACTTGTCAGCATACCCTAAGAGCTTCTAAGTCCAAGTGTATTCCTAAGCTATAAGCTAAACTCTGTCTCTAGCTGGTCTAAAATGCTAATTTTATTATCGGGGTGGGGAAGGGGGGGGGTCCAAGAGACATTATTTTTTGAAAGTTAGAGGCTTTGTCACCAGATTATCAAATCTCCTATTGCATGTGATCAGCGCTGCAATGTAGAGAACATTTTTGGCTAAGTTATGAGCTATCTTATATTTATGCAAATGAGCCTTTCTAATGGACAACTGGGAGTGTGTTTTCTCTTAGTTCCAACTGGGCGTGTATTGTTTGTCAGCATCATACACTTCTATTCACAACGCCCAGCTAGTAAAACAAGTAAACACACCCAGATGTTACAAACACAATACACGCCCAGTTGGAAATAAGAGAAAACATACTCCCAGTTGTCCATTAGAAAGGCTCATTTGCATAAATATAAGATGGCTCATAACTTAGCCAAAAATGATCGTGTTTTTTAAAAAAATATATATTTTTTTATGGTTATCTACATTGCAGTGCCGATCACATGCAATAGGCGATAGGGATTTGATGATCTGGTGACAGAGCCTCTTTAACCCCTTAATGACCGCCGATACGCCTTTTTTACGGCGGTCATTAGTGGGCTTTATTCTAGAGCGCCGCTAGTCTACGTCGCTGCTGTAGAATAAAGTAAACAGAGCAGGGAGCCGTGAAATCTCCCTGCTCTCAGCTGCCAGAGGGGGCTGGGGGCATTCCCTGCTCTACCGGGTGAGATCAATATTAGTATCGATCTCAGTATCGATCTCAGTATCGATCTCAGTATCGATCTCAGTATCGATCTCAGTATCGATCTCAGTATCGATCTCAGTATCGATCTCAGTATCGATCTCAGTATCGATCTCAGTATCGATCTCAGTATCGATCTCAGTATCGATCTCAGTATCGATCTCAGTATCGATCTCAGTATCGATCTCAGTATCGATCTCAGTATCGATCTCAGTATCGATCTCAGTATCGATCTCAGTATCGATCTCAGTCGTTTAACCCTTCAGATGCGGTGCACAATAGAGAGCACCGCATCTGAATGGTTTTGGAGAGAGGGAGGGAGCTCCCTCATCTCACTGACACCTGGCGATAAAATCGCCGAGTGTGTCTTCTATGGCAGCCGGGGGTCTAATAAAGACCCCCAGGTCTGCCTGGAGCGAATGCCTGCTAGATCATGCCGCAGGCATGACCTAGCAGATGCCTGTCCGTTTTAAACGGACAGGCAGTAATACACTGCAATACAAAAGTATTGCAGTGTATTATCATAGCGATCGGAGGATAGTGAAGTCCCCTAGTGGGACTAGTAAAAAAGTTTAATAAAGTTAATAAAAAAAATAAGTGAAACAAAAAAATGAAACCCAGCTTTTCCCCTTACAAAATGCTTTACTATTAAAAAAACTACAATAAAGCAAAAAAGTTATACATATTTGGTATCGCCGCGTCCGTAACAACCCCGACTATAAAGCTGTTACATTATTTAACCCGCACTGTGAACGCCGTAAAAAAATAAAATAAAAAACAATGGAAAAATTGCTGTTTTCTGTTAATCCTGACTTAAAAAAAAGTGATCAAAAAGTCGCATCTACTCTCAAATGGTACCAATAAAAACTACAAGTCGTGCCGCAAAAAACAAGACCTTATACAGCTATGCCGACGCAAAAATAAAAAAGTTACAGCTCTTCGAATGTAAAAAATGGCTTGGACATTAGGGCCCAGAATGCAAGCAGGGGGAAGGGGTTAAGTATCCGATGTTTTTAAAAAAAACTTTTAACCATTACTGCCAATGTTTTCACAGCGGTCGTGAAGTGTTCTTATGCCACAGCGCTACCTTTCCACAGAGCAGTCATAAGCCCAGCACAGGTGTCTTGTGCCAAACGGTCTAGACAGTCGGTCTCCTGTTCTAACCGGTTGGATGGGAGTTACGTTTAATCTTTGAAACCAATAAGACTGGAAGTTTAGGGGGTTAGAAAGCAGAGGGAGTGGGCTCCCTCTGTCACCCCATGGGTTTCCATGGCAGCAAGGGCCCACTGGTCTGCCAACAGTATATGCCTATTAGGCCTTTCCAGTATTGCAGTGTATTATATAGCAATTAAAGAATCGCATAGTGAAGACCCATATGGGGGACTAAAGCAATAAAATGGATCAATAAAGCTTGTAGTAATGAGAAAAAAAGCAATTAAAAGTCCCATGTACCCCAAAATGGTACCAATAAACACTACAAGTTGTCCTGCAAAAATAAGTCCTCATACAGCAATGTCAGCGAATTAAAAAATGTTATGGCTAATAATGATTTTTTTTTAATTTTTTTTTGCCATGTTCCAAGTATCATGCAAAAGGGGAAAAACATAAAAAAACTAAATTGGTATAGTTGTTACAACCTGCAGAATAGTTCTTTATACGATATGGTAAACAGTGAATTTTAAGACAAAAAAATGCAGACTAACTTTCTTTTTTTTTTTTTCCTCTTTACCCCTCAAAAATCAATAAATTACATGTACCCCAAAATAGTGCATTGAAAAGTACAACTTTCCCTCTAAATAAAGCAAGTCTTCACACAGCATTGCCTAAAGGGAAAAAAAAAGTTTTCGCTTTAGAAATGCGACTGAAAAAAATTGTTTGGTTAATATAGGGATTATCCAGGTTTTTAAAATTGATGGCCTATTGTGAGTAAACTAGAGCGCTGCGGTTGTGACTCTCGGCACCCCTGATGATCAGCTGCTTCAAGCCGTGGCAGTTGTATTTTGCAGCCTTTTCATTGTTTACATGGTCTTTTTCTTTGTACTTTGCACGTACCATTAAGTTTGTGCCTGGTATTGTACCACTGCTCTAGGCATTTATTTTTACACCCCCCCCCCCCCCCTCTTACAGGCGATGTAGCCTACAGTCTGAGCGGTTTCTCTACTGGTAGGGGTATTTTGCCCAGCCGACCTAGGTGATTAGGCAAGTACCCCTTTAACCCATTCCTGACATTTAACATATCCATATGCCGAAGTCGGGTAGGGGGAAGTATGGAACGGGCTCACTGAGTGAGCCCGCTCCATACGATGCAGGTGTCTGCTGTATGTTGCGCTTCAGAGTAACGAGCGGGATCCTGCTCGTTAAATGGCGATCCCCTCTAACAGCGCATCGTGCAGTTAAATGGCGATCCCCTCTAACAGCTCATCGTGCCCCCTGCAATGCAATCGTGGGCTGGCGAGTGTTGCCTGGGTGCCTAATGAAGGCCCCCAGGTCTCCCATCTTTGTGCTCCTAGTAAGTGCGGCCTCTACATTAGTATTGCAGTATATGGTGCAAGTGATCTAATGATCGCTGGTTGAAGTCCCATAGGGGGGCTAAGAAAAAAAAGTACAAATTTGTAAAATAGTTTAGTTTTTTTTTATGTAAAAAAAAGAAGTTAAAAAAACAAACCTTTTCCCCCTAGAGCATAATAAAAAAATAAATAAACCTAATTGGTATTGCCACATCTGTAAAAGTCTGAACTATTACACTATATTATTATTTAACCCGTGCGGTGTATGCTGTAAAAAACAAAAAACCCATGTAAACACCAGAATCGCTCTTTGGCTGGAATCACATGAGCACATTACGTCCGTAATGGAACGTATTTTGGCCACTAATCCCGGACCGAACACACTGCAGGGAGCCGGGCTCCTAACGTCATAGTTATGTACGATGCTAGGAGTCCCTGCCTCGCTGCAGGACAACTGTCCCGTACTGAAAACATGATTACAGTAGGGGACAGTAGTTCCACGGAGAGGCAGGGACTCCTAGCATCGTACATAACTATGACGTTAGGAGCCCGGCTCCCTGCAGTGTGTTCGATCCGGGATTAGTGGCTGAAATACGTTCCGTCCATTACGGACGTGATGTGCTCGTGTGATTCCAGCCTTTTGGCTACCATCTGCCACAAAAAAATAAAGTGATCAAAACCTGTACAACAAAATGGTATCATTAAAAACGACGGCGTATCCTGCATAAAATAAGCCCTCATACCACTTAATCTACAGAAAAATAAAGTACTGGTTCTCAGAATTTGGTGACACAAAATAAATTTTATTATTTACACTTAGGTTTTTACTTGTAAAATATAGAAAAAGCTATATATATTTTGTATGGCCGTAATCGTATTGACCCACAGAATAACGTTAACGTGTTTTAATTGCACAGTGGATTCTGTAAAAACAAAGCGCAAAAAACAATGGAGGAATCGCTGGTTTATTTATTTTTGTTTTCTACCCCACAAATAATTTTTTCCCCCTGTTTCCTAGTACATTATATGGCACAATAAATGGAGCTACGAAAAATTACAACTCGTCCCGCAAAAATCAAGCCCCCATAGGACTATATCGACGGAAAAATAAGAGTTATGGCTTTAGGAAGGTGGGGAGGCAAAAATGAAAAATTGTTGGGGCAGGGGTTAATTAAGGAGAAATATTTGTCCTACTGTGCAATACCTGAATGGATTCACTAGTAATCTCACCCCCCCCCCCCCCTAAATTTCAGATAGTGTGTGGTGACATCCTCTATGGCAATTTTTGACTCTAGGGGAGAGCCGCCCTGCCAGTCAATCATCACGTTCCATTGTGCATTCTCAATTCCGCATACATTTTTTTGTGGTTAACCTACTTATGATATATGCCACCCTCCTGGTCAGCATCTGTGACCCCCTGCCACTCCCATCATTACCTACACCTAGTATTGTGGGGGCTGAACTGGATTAGGTCCAATTTCTATCTAGAAGTGTTGGTGACCTCGCGAACATTAAAAAGGTGAACCAAAATGCCCATCATGGACTGGGTGATCAGCCACCTCTGAACTCTGTCCTTGTTTTTCTCCTGTGGCAAGCCCCAAGAAAAGCCCAGGTCTGCTTGACTAACATTGGTTTTCCTTGTCTCTTCTGCTTCACCTCCTCCCCCAGAGTTACGGTTTGGTGCTTTCTCCTTTCCAAGGGGGAGGGGGGACCCCTTGTTAGAAGGGAAGCTTTCTGACTGTCATTCAGATCCAAGACTGAGTCTTCAAAACTGTCCACTTCTGTTGGAGCCTTGATTAGGGCTGGCTTACAGTTCTCTAACCTGGTGCCTCCTATTTCTCTTGATTCGGTTTCCTGCCTTCAGCCTCCGTGGTCCCAGGAAGATTTTCTTCTGCATTCCAAACTTGTACGGATATTTCTATCCTTTAGAAACGACACCTTCAAGACTCGCTCTAGCCGTTTGGATGTTATGTATCCCTTTCAGGAAGAGGGCTCTTCCATGTTGGATACGTTTCTGCCGGTGGACCCGCCGGTCTTCTGCCTGGCCAAGACTACTACTTTACCTATGGGGGATGCAACTTTGTTCAGGGATTCTCTGGATCGCCGCGTTGAGTCCTTTGCCAAATCTGCCTTTGAGGCTGCTGGCAACGCCTTATGTCCTATTTTTGCGATCAACCTGGGTCAGCAGTGTGAACGCTGAATGGGCATGTCAAATCTGTCATGATATTCTCTCCGGGGTTCCTGTAGAGTAAGTTGTTTATCTTTCATTTCACCTGTCTCATACATCCAAATATATGTGCAAGGCATCTCTGGACGCTGCCCGTCTGGTGAGTTATGCCTTAGCTTCTACCATTGCTTTACTCAGAACGGCAGTGCTGAAATGTTGGATACAGCTTTCATGACTGCTCATCCCTTTTCAGGGTCCAGTCGTTTTGGGGCTGGACTGGATGATATGATTTCTGACGCCACTGGTGGCAAGAGCATTCCACCTGCCCCAGAATAGAGTCAAATGTACTGCCCCTGCCAAGAAGACGTGTCCTCTTATTTGGTACTTTCACGGGTTCTCCAGCACTCAGTTTTCCAGACAACCACCAGGACTTGAAGGCCAAACTTTTCTTCAAAGCTTGTTTCTACTGGTGGCTCTGGCCTTAGACCGCCAAGGCTGGAGATGCTAAGCCCAACTCCGCCTTAAGGTTTGCACTCGCTTGGTTTGCGTGGCAGATTTCTGCACTTCAAGGATATATGGCTTTCCCACTTTTGGGATGCCTGGTTTTGGGAAGTGGTATCCTCTGTAGGAAGACTGGTACTCCATTTTGTATCCAGAGTATTTCTTCTAGTCCGCTGTTCCTCGGTCTCCCACCAGGGTGTTTGGCTCAAGGGTTTCTGTTGTGCTACTCCAAAAATTTTCTTGTGCCAAAGGAGGATGGCTCGGTTTGCCCCATTTAAGATCTCTAGTTTCTCAACGAGTACGTCAAGTTCCTCCATTACCAAATGAAGTCGCTCTGCTTGGTCATCGCTTCCATGGAACAAGGCGAGTTTCTTTCCCAAGTGGGCATTAACCCCTTCCCTCTTTGGCCGCTTTTGACCTTCCTGACAGAGCCTCATTTTTCAAATCTGACATGTTTCACTTTATATGGTAATAACTCCGGAATGCTTTTACCTATCCAAGTGATTCTGAGACTGTTTTCTCGTGACACATTGGACTTTATGTTACTGGCAAAATTTGCCCGATACATTCAGTATTTAATTGTGAAAAACACCAAAATTCAGCGAAAAATTGCAAAAATTTGCATTTTTCTCAATTTAAATGTATCTGCTTGTAAGACAGGCAGTTATACCACACAAAAATGTTGCTAACTAACATCCCCCATATGTCTACTTTAGATTGGCATCGTTTTTTGAACATCATTTTATTTTACAAGGACGTTACAAGGCTTAGAACTTTAGCAGCAATTTCTCACATTTTCAAGAAAATTTCAAAATGCTATTTTTACAGGGGCCAGTTCAGTTGTGAAGTGGCTTTGAGGTCCTTAGATATTAGAAACCCCCAATAAGTCACCCCATTTTAAAAAATGCACCCCTCAAAGTATTCAAAACAGCATTTAGAAAGTTTCTTAACCCTTTAGACATTGCGTAGGAATTAAGGCAAAGTAGAGGTGAAATTTACAAAGTTCATTATTTTTTTCCAGAAATTCATTTTGAATCCATTTTTTTTGTACCACGGAATGTTTTACCCAAGAAATGCAACTCAATATTTATTGCCCAGGTTCTGCAGTTTTAGGAAATATCCCACATGTGGTCGTAGCGTGCTACTCGACTGAAGCACCAGCCTCAGAAGCAAAGGAGCACCTGGTGGATTTTGGGTCTCCTTTTTATTAGAATATATTTTAGGCACCATGTCAGCTTTGAACAGGTCTTGTGGAACTAAAACAGTGGAAACCCCCCAAAAGTGACCCCATTTGGGAAACTACACCCCTCGAGGAATTTATATAGGGGTGTAGCAAGCATTTTGACCGGCCAGTTTTTTTGCAAAAATGTTTGGAACTAGGCCATGAAAATGAAAATCTAAATTTTTTCAAATAAAATGTAGGTTTAGCTAATTTTTTTTCATTTCCAAAAGAACTAAAGTAGAAAAAGCACCACAACATTTGTAGAGCAATTTCTCCCGAGTAAAACAATACCCCACATGTCGTAATAAACGGTTATTTGGACACACAGCAGGGCTTAGAATGGAAAGAGCGCCATTTGGCTCTTGGAGCTCAAATTTAGCAGGAATGGTTTGCGGAGGCCATGTCGCATTTGCAAAGCCCCCTAGGGGACAAAACAGTGGAAACCCCCAACAAGTGACCCCATTTTGGAAACTATACCCCTCGAGGAATTTATCTAGGGGTGTAGCAAGCATTTTGACCGGCCAGTTTTTTTGCAAAAATTTTTGGAACTAGGCCATGAAAATGAAAATTTACATTTTTGCAAATAAAATGTAGGTTTAGCTAATTTTTTTTCATTTCCACAAGGACTAAAGGAGAAAAAGCATCATAAAATTTGTAAAGAAATTTCTCCCGAGTAAAACAATACCCCACATGTAGTAATAAAAGGCTGTTTGGACACACGGCGAGGCTGAGAAGGGAAAGAGCGCCATTTGGCTTTTGGAACTCAAATTTAGCAGGAATGGTTTGCGGAGGCCAGGTCACATTTACAAAGCCCCTGAGGGGACAAAACAGTGGAAACCCCCAACAAGTGACCCCATTTTGGAACCTACACCCCATGAGGAAATTATCTAGGAGTACAGTGAGCAGTTTGACCCCACAGGTGTTTTACAGAACTTATTGGAAGTAGGCCGTAAAAATGAAAATCTACATTTTTTGAAATAAAATGTAGGTTTAGCTTTTTTTTTTCATTTCCACAAGGACTGAAGGAGAAAAAGCACCATAAAATTAGTAAAGCAACTTCTCCCGAGTAAAACAATACCCCACATGTGGTCATAAACGGCTGTTTGGACACACGGTAGGGCTCAGAATGGAACTAGCACCATTTGGATTTTGGATAGTGTCTGGGCGCCATGTCACATTTGCTGAGCCCCTGTAGTACTAGTACAGTGGAAACACCCCAAAATTGACTCCATTTGGGAAACTGCACCCCCTGAGGAATCATCTAGGGGTATAGTGAAAATTTTGATCCCAAAGGTTTTTTGCTGAATTAATTAGAATTAAGCCATGAAAATGAAAAATAATTTTTTTTTCCAACAAGATGTCGTTTTAGATCAACATTTTTCATTTTTACAAGGAATAGAGAAGAAAAAGCACCCCAACATTTGTAAAGAAATTTCTCCCGAGTACGGTAACACCCCATATGTGGTTATAATCAGCTGTTTACATATATAGGAGCATTCAGAAGAAAAGGAGCGGTATTTATCTTTTGGAGCGTAGATTTTGCTGGAATGGTTTGCGGACGCCATGTTGCATTTGCAAAACCCCTGATGTACCAAACAAAAAAGTGACCCCGTTTTAGAAACTACACCCCTAAAGGCATTTATCAAGGGATGTAGTGAGAATTTAGACTCCACAGGTGTTTTTCAGAAATGAATACGCAGTGGATGGTGCAAAGTGAAAATTGCAATTTTTCCACTGATCTGCCCATTCACCACACAAGATGTTGTGCCCCTGGAGAATGTTACCCCATAAATTGTTAAGCGGGTTCTCCCGGGTATGGTAATGCCTTACTTGTGGCCATAAATTGCTGTTTGGGCACACTGTAGGGCTAAGAAGGGAAAGACCGCCATTTTGAGCATGGATTTTGCTTGGTAGTTTTGTTTGAGTTTTGCTGGTATTCAGTTTATAATGTGGTGGCATATGTAATCTGTGCGGAGTACATCAGGGTATATGTAATCTGTGCGGAGTACATCAGGGTATATGTAAACTGTGTGGAGCACATCAGGGTATATGTAAGCTGTGCGGAGTACATCAGGGTATATGTAAGCTGTGCGGAGTACATCAGGGTATATGTAAGCTGTGCGGAGTACATCAGGGTATATGTAATCTGTGCGGAGAACATCAGGGTATATGTAATCTGTGCGGGTACATCAGGGTATATGTAATCTGTGTGGAGTACATCAGGGTATATGTAATCTGGGCGGAGTACATCAGGGTATATGTAATCTGTGCGGGTACATCAGGGTATATGTTAGCTGGGTGGAGTGTATCAGGGTATATGTAATATGTGAGGAGTACATCAGGGTATATGTAATATGTGAGGAGTACATCAGGGTATATGTAATCTGTGCGGGTACATCAGGGTATATGTAAGCTGGGCGGAGTACATCAGGGTATATGTAATCTGTGCGGAGTACATCAGGGCATAATAAGAGGGTATAATAATGGGGTAAATAATACAATTATCCATAGATGTGTGCTACGATGTGAAGCGATCCGTTATGCACAGGCCGGTGTCACACTGATAAACGGTTTTCTTTCTTATCCCCCTTCTGTAACGCGCTGCACCTTTTGGGGACTTTTTCTCCTTCGTAGTTTGGGAAATATTGCTGGGAAAGTTTTGCGCTGGTATAATACGGGCGCCCTCGCTTCCAGCGGATGTGCTATGTCCATTCCCTTTCCTAGTTCCTAAATACTAAGGCCCTGAAACTGAAGGAATGTTCCCCTCCGGCCTGCGCATTGAGATGTTATTTCATCACCGCATTACTAGTGGCATAACTTTTTTATTTTTCAGTTGATTGAGCGGTGTGCGGGCTTGTTTCTTGCGAGACGGGTTGTAGATTTTATTGGTACCATTTTAGAACACATACGACTTTTTGATCACTTTTTATTTCATTTTTTGGTAAAGGAAATTACCAAAAACAAGCAATTCTGGAATCGTTTTTTATTGGTTTTTTTTATCGGCATCCACAGTGCGCCCTAAATTACATTTTAGCTTTATTCTGCGGGTCGATACGATTACGGCGATACCAAATTTATATAGTTTTTTTTATGTATTGCGGCTTTTGCACAACAAAATCACTTTTTTTATAAAATCATTTGTTTTCTGTGTCGCCATATTCTAAGACACATAACGTTATTATTTTTGCGTGCACAAAGCGGTGTCAGGGATTATTTTTTGCGGGACGGATTGCCGTTTTTATTGGTACTATTTTGGAGTAAATGTGACTTTTTGATCACTTTTTATAGAATTTTTTGGAAGGAGATGTGACCTAAAAACAAAGATTCTGGCGTTGTTTTTCATGGTTTTTTTTTTACGGCGTTTACCGTACGGGATAAATTACATAATAGTTTTGTAGTTTGGGTCGTTACGGACGCGGCGATACCAATTATGTATAGTTTTTTTTAATTTTTACGGTTTTTCCCATAATAAAAGACTTACTATGGGAAAAAAGTCAGTTTAGCTTTATTTTTATTTGAAATGTGTGTGTTTTTATTGTTTTACCACATTTTTATTTACTTTTTTTTACTTTTCTGACTTGTCCCACTAGGGGACATGAGGGCCTGATGCCCCGATCGCTACTCTAATACACTGCACTACATACGTAGTGCAGTGTATTAGCTCTGTCAGTTATTCACTGACAGCAAGCCTATGAGGACACGCCGAAGGCGGGTCCTCATCGGCTCCCGTACAAGGCAGACTCGGACGCCATTTTCTGGCGTCCGATTGCCACAGCAACCCAGCGATTGCATCACTGGGTTGCCGATCGGGTGAAAACCTATCAGATGCTGCGCTCTATTGAGCGCAGCATCTGAGGGGTTAATCTGCCGGATCGGAGAGTAGCTCCGGTCCTGGCAGTTACAGGAGGGTGCCAGCTGTATAATACAGCTGTCACCCCGCGGTGATGGTGCCGGCTCTGCTCCTGAGCCCGCACCATCACTGCGCCGTACATGTACGGCGCTTTGCGGGAAGCACCTCCCGACAGCGCCGTACATGTACGGCGCATGTCGGGAAGGGGTTAAGGATGCATATTGATTCTTTCCTATTTGTCAGTCCCACCAGCACTCCCTGTGCTTTGCAGTGCCACCTCATCATTACCTTTTTAGTGGCTTTTCCGTTCGGTCTGGCTACAGCCCCATGAGTTCTGTTCTGAGCTAGCTGAATTAAGAGGCTTGTGATATAAGTGGAGTTATAAAACCAGAGTTAAAAAGAGGAGTTAAAGCCCCTGTAAGTACTCTTCTTTTACGTTAACAATTGTTCACTGTTTTTTTTTGTAATTGGGATAATGGACCGCCAGATTGGAGGTTTTCTTCAGTGCACTTTGCCATATGTATGCACGACTGGAGCCGGAGTTCCAGGGTGAATACCCCTGTGACAGATGTGAGCATGTTGTTCACCTGGAAGCTCGCATTAGAGATCTGAAGGAGCAGAATGCAACACTGAGGGTGATAGGCAATCTTGAGCGAAGCATGCTACTGACTTAGCAATCAGTTAGTGGGGTAGAACTGGAGGGTGAAGACATGGGTCAGCATGATCAGGCAAGTAGCTGGGTTAATGTAGTTAGGAGCAATAGAAAGGGGTCCAAGAAAAAGAAGGCCAATCCTGTTCCTGATCTTCCAAGCAAAATTGCCAAGTTGGGGTATGATGCGAGGGTGTCGGTCTCCGAAATGGCAGCCCTAGTGGATACTGATCTCTGGAACAGCCGGGAGAACAGCCCAGCTAGTAGTCAGTGGGATGGTAATGCAGGTAAGGCAAGACAATTGGTAGTTGTAGGGGATTCTATAATCAGGAAGACGGATAGAATAATTTGTCGCCAAGACCGGCTCAACCGGATGGTTTGCTGTCTCCCTGGTGCCAGGGTTCGGCATGTGGTGGAACGGGTGCATAAATTACTGGGAGGGGCTGGTGATGATCCAGCTGTTGTAGTCCATGTAGGTACCAACGATAGAATAAATGGTAGGTGGAGGAGGCTTAAAGAGACTCTGTCACCAAATTATAAGTCCCCTATCTCCTACATAAGGAGATGGGCGCTGTAATGTAGGTGACAGCAGTGCTTTTAATTTAGAAAAACGATCTATTATTACTACGTTTAGGAGTGATTTTAGCTTTATGCTAATTAGTCTCTTAATGCCCAAGTGGGCGTGTTTTTACTTTAGACCAAGTGGGCGTTGTACAGAGGAGTATATGACGCTGACCAATCCGTGTCATGCACTTCTATCCATTCATTTAGTCAGCGCATAGAGACACTGCGTTGTTCACTATGTGCAGTCTTATACTGACATATTAACGTTACTGAAGTGTTTAGATAGTGAATAGACATTCCTTCCAGCCGGGACGGGATGTCTATTCACAATCCCGGCACTTCGTTAACGTTTCTGTGGTACTTACAGCAGTGCAAGTGTAATCTCGCGAGATCACGCTGTAAATGACAGGTTACAGCGAGATTATGCTTTGCTCTGCTGTAAGTACCACAGAAACATTAACGAAGTGCCGGGATTGTGACTAGACATCCCGTCCTGGCTGGAAGGAATGTCTATTCACTGTCTAAACACTTCAGTAACGTTAATATGTCAGTATAAGACCGCACATAGTGAAAAACGCAGTGTCACTATGCGCTGACTAAATGAATGGAGAGAAGTGTATGACACTGATTGGTCAGCGTCATACACTGCTCTGGACAACGCCCACTTGGTCTAAAGTAAAAACACGCCAACTTGGAGATTAAGAAACTAATTAGCATAAAGCTAAAATTGCTCCTAACGTGGTAAAAATAGATCGTTAAATTGTTAGTGGTTTCCGAAAAAAATAAAATGTGCCTAAATATAAAGAACCAGTCTCTGTTTAACCCCTTAAAGTCCAAGTCATTTATTGTCTTTCGTTTTCACACTCCGCCTTCCTAGATCCATATGTGTATGTGTATATCCGTGTGTGTGAAAGATTATTTCTTGCAGGAAGAGTTGTAGTTTTTATTGGCACCATTTAAAGTACCATATAATGGGTGAATTGAAAAAAACTGATTCCTCCATAGTTTTTGGGTTTAGTTTTTACTGTATGTATATATTTATCTTATCTTAAGGTAAAGGTAGATTTAACATCTCATTTTACCTTTAAGATGAGGTAAATATATATAACCACAGAACCAAGCTCCGTACATAAATATACAGTGCCAGAACCAAGCTATTATAATCAGTCGCTATAGTAATCGTATCCGCGTCCCAAGAACGTGGATACAATTGGGTGAGAGGTCTCGCTTCACCCCGGTTCTCTGAACCGACTGTAATTTTAAAAACCGGTTTGTGAGAATCGGGGCGAACTGGCCCCCGTTTCAGCCCTGGGCACGTGCCCAGAGTGCCATCATTATAATCCACACTTGACCTGGATGGTGTCTGTGCCCTGCGGACTTGCGTTTCACTCGCTGCTTCCGGCCACAGGTCAGATTCCTTGTTTATCCTCCCGCAAGGTCCCAGGAAGGAGTTGGTGGTCTCTAAGGCCACTATTGGCTTACCAGGTTTGGGATAAAGAACCCCCTATTTGGATTACGGCTCATTCTACCAGAACGGTTGGGGTTTCCTGGATGTGATCAATCTGGCTTCTCTTCAGGTGTGCAATGTGGCTACCTCTCCTTGCACACTTTTGCAAAGTTCTATCCGGTGCACCCTTTTGCTTCTGCAGATGCTTCCTTTGGATACAAGGTTTTGCAGGCATCTGTGGAGTAGATGACCACGCCGTTTATTTCTATTTCCACCCCTCAGAACTGATTTAGGACGTCCCACGGGCTGTGTACCCTAACGTAACGAACGAGAAAACCCTTTTACTCACCATAAAATTATTTTCTTGTCCAGTTAATTGTGAGACCCAGCTCCCACCCATTTGTTTGTTCAAGGTTGTCAGTTGGGGGATTCTGCTCTATCATTTTGACTTACCTGGTTTCTGCTTCTACTGCTTACGGACAGACTGAATTAGCTCAGTGTCTGTTGGTGGGGAATATCCTGTGAAGAGGTGCTACAAGTTTGTATTCTTAGTGTCAAGCCTCCTAGTAACAACCGTATACAGTATAACCCACGGTCTGTATCCACAATGAACTGGACGAGAAAAGGATATTACGGTGAGTAATCCAAAAATCTGTTTATGCTGAACTTTGTATAAAATATCTATTTTTTTTAAACCCCAGTATTTGTTTAGTGTAGCGTCCATGGCCTCGGGCCGTCGGGTTTACTCACCTCCTGATGCCCGCAGCCATGGATCCGTGAGCGCTGGTCCCCATCTCCTTCCTAGGAGACTCCAGTGCTCACTTCCGCTCCGTTCTGCTGTGTCCCGTAGGGTGCACGCACACTCGTGCCTGGCCTTAAAGGGCCAGCACGCGCACATAGGAAATCGTCAACATCATCAACTGCCACGATTTCCTGGTTTATAAGAAGGCCCCAGGCCTTCTGATCCTTGCCTGAGCGTTGTTTGTTTTCCCAGTCTATCTTGCAAATGGTCCCTTAGTGTTTCCCGTTCCAGTTCTTACCCATTGTCACGGACACAGGGTATGTGGACCCACTAGGCCGCTCCGCCGTAGCGGGAAGGCAGCTGACCAGGTCACAGTCTATGCGAAAGTCAATGGCAGACAGTAACGCTTGGGTACCTGAAATAGTCCAGACGGTGGCTGTGGCTTCAGCACGGATGGAGGCAGGTGGCGCCAGACGTGGCGGGCAGTATTCGATGAAGCAGAAGACACTGGACGTGGCAAACGATACTGGACGTGGCAGAAGACACGACTCCAACGCTGGTAGGCACAGGAACTGGAACAATACGGAATACAGGAACGGGTAACAGGGCACGGGTAACAGCTGGAACGGGGAAACACTAAGGGACCATTTGCGAGACAGACTGGGATAGACTAACAAAGCTCAGGCAAGGTTCAGAAGGCCTGGGGCCTTCTTATAGACCAGGAAATCAGGGCAGTTAATGATGACGACGATCCTTTTGTGCACGCGCTGGCCCATTAAGGCCGTGCGCGTGCGAGCGCGCGCACCCTACGGGACACAGCAGGACGGAGCGAAAGTGAGCGCTGGCGTCTCCTAGGAAGGAGACGGACCAGCGCTCACGGATCCATGGCTGCGGGCGTCGGGGGGTGAGTAAACCCGACGGCCCGCGGCCATGGACGTTGCAGTATCCCCCTCTTATGCCCCCTCTTCTTGGGACCAGAGCGAGAAAGGAACTTTTTAATGAGAGCAGGAGCACTGAGGTTCTCTTCTGGCTCCCAGGACCTCTCCTCAGGACCAAACCCTCTCCAGTCCACCAAATAGAAAGTCCAGGATCTCCTTTACCTTGAATACATCAGAGGGGCTGCTGGGAGCAACTGTGGAACTAGAAGTCTTGCTGTAGCGGTTCAGGACCACTGGTTTCAGGAGGGACACATGGAAGGATTTAGGGATTCTGAGGGTAGGAGGCAGCCGCAGTTTATAGGAGACAGGGTTGCTCTGTTGCAAAATCTCGAAAGGACCAAGGAACCTGGGAGCGAACTTGTATGAGGGTACCTTCAAGCGAATGTTCCGAGAGGACAGCCAGACTTTAGTCCCCGGAAGATACTGAGGCAGCTCTCTTCTCTTAGTATCTGCCTTTCGCTTCATGCGATCTACTGCCAGCAAAATAGAGGACCGGGTCTGTTGCCAGATTTGCAGGAAGTCCCCATATGCAGAGTCAGCAGCGGGTACCTGAGATGGAGTCGACACAGGAAGAGGGACTCTGGGATGTTGGCTGTACACGATGTGAAACGGAGTGGAGGTGGTGGACTCACTTGTGTGGTTGTATGAAAACTCGGCCCATGGAAGAAGCTGTACCCAGTTATCGTGCTGTGAAGAGATGAAGTGGCGGAGATAATTTTCCATGATCTGGTTGATCCTCTCAACTTGCCCATTGGATTGGGGGTGATAGGCAGAGGAAAAGTCCAAACTCACATCCAGGAGTTTACAGAGGGCTCTCCAGAATTTAGAGGTAAACTGAACCCCCCGGTCGGACACAATGTGAAGAGGCAAGCCATGCAAGCGAAAGATGTGCTGAATGAAGAGACTCGCCAGTCGGGGAGCAGAAGGTAGGCCGGTCAGCGGGATAAAATGTGCCATCTTAGAGAACCGGTCCACCACCACCCAGATGGTGTTGCATCCTGCTGAGGGAGGAAGGTCTGTGACGAAGTCCATTGCGATGTGCTTCCAGGGGGCACTGGGTACAGGCAGAGGTTGAAGCAGGCCGGCAGGCTTGGAGTGAGTCACTTTGTTAGAGGCACACACCGTGCAAGCAGAGACAAAGTCCAGAACATCTTTAGGTAGCGTGGGCCACCAGAAGTGACGGGCAATCAGGTCTTGGGTTTTACGGACACCAGCGTGCCCAGCTAGTTTAGAACTGTGTCCCCAGCGGAGAATTCTTTTTCTGTCTGAAGGGACTCCACCGTGTCTTCCGTCTCAAATGATCTGGACAGGGCATCGGCCCTCACATTCTTGTCAGCGGGACGGTAGTGGAGCAGAAATTGGAAACGGGTGAAGAACAGCGACCACCTGGCTTGACGAGGATTCAGTCTTTGAGCGGACTGAAGGTAGGTGAGGTTCTTGTGGTCGGTGAAGATCAGGATGGGGTGAGCTGCGCCTTCTAGAAGATGTCTCCACTCCTCCAGGGCCAATTTGATAGCCAGTAGCTCCCGCTCTCCAATGGAGTAATTGCGCTCAGCAGAAGAAACCAGTCTTGAGTAGTAGCCACATACCACTGCCTTTCCTTTGGAGATCCTCTGGAAGAGAAGTGCACCTGCACCAACAGAGGAAGCGTCCACTTCTAGTGAGAACTGCCGAGATACGTCAGGGTGATGGAGGATTGAAGCTGAAGTGAAGGCTTTCTTGAGGCTAATGAATGCAGACTCTGCCTCTGGAGTCCACACCTTGGCGTGCACACCCTTCTTGGTAAGGGTAGAGATGGGAGCCGTCAGAGAAGAAAAGTTCGTAATAAACTGCCGGTAGAAATTGGCGAATCCCAGGAACCGTTGTATGGCCCTTAGGCCTTGAGGACGTGGCCATTCCAGGACAGACTTTAGTTTCTCAGGGTCCATCTTGAGGCCTTGATCCGAGATGACGTAGCCCAGGAAGGGCAAAGACCTCTTTTCAAAGGTGCACTTTTCCAACTTGGCATACAAGCGATTCTCTCTTAGTCGCAGAAGAACTTGGCGAACATGCCTCCGATGGGTCATCAGATCTGGGGAGAAAATTTAAATATCATCGAGATAAACTACAACACACATATAGAGGAGATCTCGGAAGATATCATTAACAAACTCCTGAAATACTGCGGGAGCGTTACACAGTCCAAAGGGCATCACTAGGTATTCGTAGTGCCCATCGCGGGTGTTAAATGCCGTCTTCCATTCGTCACTCCGGCGAATCCGGATTTGATAATAAGCCCCCCGCAGATCTAGCTTAGAAAATTTTTTGGCTCCTCGTATGCGATCGAAGAGCTCGGAAATAAGTGGCAATGGGTATTTGTTCTTGACCGTGATCTGATTGAGACCACGGTAGTCAATGCAGGGTCGAAGAGATCCATCTCTCTTTTTAACGAAGAAGAAGCCTGCCCCCAGCCGGGGAGGAAGATTTTCGAATAAAACCCCTCTCCAAGTTCTCCTTGATATAGGCTGACATTGATAAAGTCTCTGGCAAGGAGAGAGGATATACTCGTCCACGGGGAAGAGAAGCATTGGGAACCAATTCAATGGGACAGTCATAATTCCGATGTGGAGGCAACGTCTCAGCCTCTTGTTTGCAAAAGACATCCGCAAAACTGGCATACTGAGATGGTAGACCGGAAAGTGACTGAGGCAGAGGGATCACAACAGGACGGACTTGTGACAGACAATGGCTATGGCATCTGGAACCCCATTGAAGAACCTCTCCAGAATTCCAGTTAAGTGTCGGGGCGTGTAGACGGAGCCATGGCAGACCCAGCAGGATAGGATTGATAGCCTTGGGTAGTACCAGGAAGGTGATCTGTTCTGAGTGAAGAGCTCCGACCCGTAGTGTCAACGGCTCTGTGATGAGCATGATCGGATCAGGCAATGGTAGACCATTCACAGAGGCAACAGCCAGGGGTCTCTCCAGACGGAATGTGGGTAGACGAAAACGATCCACTAGATCCTGCTGGATGAAATTAGCAGCCGCTCCAGAGTCAAGATAGGCGGAGGAAGGATGTGATGTCTCTCTGGTAACGATGGCCACAGGAATCGATAATCTGGAAGAGGTCTTAACGCTTGGAGACGTTCCACCTAGAGTTGCCTCTCCAATCAACCCTAGGTACTGGAGTTTCCCGGTTTCTGTGGGCATTGGCGCACAAAATGACCCTTGAGGCCACAATACATACAAAGTCCAGAGGAGCGTCTGCGCTGCTTCTCCTGTTCAGATAACCGGACTCTGTCTACCTGCATGGGTTCTTCAGGTAGCGCACTAGGAGTGGACAATAGTGGTCTCTGGACTGATGGTGCTGGTCTGTGGAACCGGCTCTCCTGTCGAACCTCTTGAGAGCGCTCCCGGATTCTCATATCAACCCGGGAGGCTAACAGGATGAGGGCATCCAAGGTAGAAGGAAGGTCGCGGGCTGCCAGTTCGTCCTTGATGTGAGAGGACAGCCCCTGCCAGAAGGTCGCCACCAGTGCCTCATTGTTCCATGCCAGCTCGGCTGCTAGGGTACGGAAGGAGATAGCATACTCCCCTACTGTGGAGCCCTCTTGCTTGAGGGTCAACAGAGTGGCTGCGGCAGAGGATGTTCGACCCGGCTTCTCGAACACGGCACGAAAGGACTGCAGGAACAAGACTAGGTCCGCGGATACAGGTCCTTGTTGCTCCAAGATTGGGTTCGCCCATGCGAGGGCCTTGCCAGCGAGGCGGGAGATAATAAACGCCACTTTGACCTCCTCGGAGGGGAAGAGATGAGGCCGTAGCCTAAAATGCACCGTGCATTGATTGAGAAATCCTCTACATGCTCTGGGGTCACCGTCGTAGCGAGGAGGAAGAGGCAGAGGAACTGTGGATCCGGGACAAACAGGAGGAGCAACGGGCAGTGGCACAGCAACAGCTTCAGGAGGAAGAACCGGAGGAGGAACAGCGAGTAGATCCAGGCGGACCAGGATAGAATTCACCGGCTCAAGGAGTTGATCCTGACATGTGCGTAGGTCATGCATCTCTGTCTGGATCTTCTGGGCTGCGGTCTTGGGCTGGCCAGCGGGTTCCATGGCCTGAGCGTACTGTCACGGACGTAGGGTATGCGGACCCACTAGGCCGCTCCGCCGTAGCTGGGAGGCAGCTGACCAGGTCACAGTCTATGCGAAAGTCAATGGCAGACAGTAACGCTTGGGTACCTGAAATAGTCCAGACGGTGGATGTGGCTTCAGCACGGAGGGAGGCTGGTGCGGCAGGTGGCACCAGACGTGGCGGGCAGTATCCGATGAAGCAGAAGACACTGGACGTGGCAGAAGACATTGGACGTGGCAAACGACACTGGACGTGGCAAACGATACTGGACGTGGCAGAAGACACGACTCCAACGCTGGTAGGCACAGGAACTGGAACAATACGGAATACAGGAACGGGTAACAGGGCACGGGTAACAGCTGGAACGGGGAAACACTAAGGGACCATTTGCGAGACAGACTGGGATAGACTAACAACGCTTAGGCAAGGGCCTGGGGCCTTCTTATAAACCAGGAAATCAGGGCAGTTGATGATGATGACGATCCTTTTGTGCGCGGGCTGGCCCTTTAAGGCCGTGCGCGCGCATCCTACGGGACACAGCAGGACGGAGCGGAAGTGAGCGCTTGCGTCTCCTAGGAAGGAGACAGGGACCAGGGCTCACAGATCCATGGCTGCGGGCGTCGGGGGTGAGTAAACTCGACGGCCCGCGGCCATGGACGTTACGCCCGTGCCTTGTTCCCTGTTCCTGTTTCCCGTGCTGTGCCTTTATCTAGTCGTGCCACGTCCTGTGTCATCTGCCACGTCCGGAGGAATCCGCCACGTCCTGTGTCATCTGCCACGTCCGGAGGAATCCGCCACATCTGGTGCAACCTGCGGCACCTGTGTCATCTGCCACGTTTGGCGTTATCTGCTGCAACCGTCTACATCAGTGCCAGAGCTGCAACCACCGTCTGGACTATCCAGGTACCCTTGTGCGGGACATTGTATTTCTGGGGTTTCCTGTTGTTTGGCCAGCTGCCTCCCCGCTACGGCGGTACGGCCTAGTGGGTCCACTAACCCGCTTCGTGACATTTTGGTCACCTCGACTCCCAAAAAAAATGTAGTATGTACCACTGCTCGGCCCGCCAAAAACAAGCCCTCATATAGCTCCATCAAAAATATATGGGTCTTAGCCTATAAGGACACAAAATAATTTTATTTGTTCTTATGGTTAGAATTTGGCATCTCTGTAATTGCATTGACTAGCAGAGTAAAGTTAACATGTAATTGTTATTGCACTGTGAATGCTGTAAAAACTAAACTCAAAAACAATGGAAGGATGGTGTTTTGTTTCCATTCCACAAAATAATTAAAGGGGTTTTCCAGCCAGTAAAAATTTATGGCCTGGGGGGTGTGGCCAACTGCTGATGTGAGAGGACGTGTGCGGCGGTAGCTCCGGGTCAGCATCCTGTTTAATTTCATCCTGAGACTATAAATCCTGACAAAATTCCATACCTACTGCGAAAGAAGGGAAGGAAATCTCCCAAGAGAAGGATGGGACCGACTTAGGCAACAAATGCGGTGGAAAAACTTAAATCTTATGCCTGCGTTGTGAACCAAGATGGTGCCGGCAGGAGCTCAGTGCTGACATCTGCAACCAAGGGCGTAGCTAAAGGCTCATGGGCCCGGGTGCTAGAATTCAGCTTGGGCCCCCCTACCACTCCCCAACACCACCATCATCATCATCATCATCAGACCCCTGCGCGCGCCTATGCCCAGATGCCTTGTCCAACAGCCCCCATAGTATAATGCCCCATAATGTATAATGCCCCCCCATAACAGCCCCATACCGTATAATGCTCCCCATATTAGCCCCCCATACAGTATGATTCCCCCATACAGTATAATGCCCCCCCATAACAGCCCCATACCGTATAATGCTCCCCATACAGTATAATGCCCCCATCTTATCAGCTCCCATGCAGTATAATGCCCCCCCCCGCAATATCAGCCACCATACAGTATAATGCCCCCATATGTGCATAATAGAAAAATAACATAATTACTTACCTATCCCCGTTCCTTCGCCTCCTCCGGTCTATGCTATGAGTGACTCAGCGCAGGCAGGCGCGATGATGTCGCTATATCCCGCCAGCCTGCGTCGAGCCGCTCAGGGCACAATGAATGCTGGATCAAGGAGATGTCAGCTCCTTGCTCCAGAATTGAATGGAACCGGGACCTCGGTGAGTGACTCGCGACCCCCCGGAGGTCTTCACACGAACCCCCAAGGGGGACGCGACCCACAGTGTAAGGATGTCACGATACCAAAATTTGCACTACGATACCGATACTTCGTTTACTTTGCCAACAGTAATAATAAAAAAAAAAACTTCTTTCGTTTTCTGATGTGAGGCGCGAGGTGTGATGCTGAATTTTGAATGTGCCTCACATTAATAGTAGTTAATCCCATCATGTTTCTCAGTCATAATGGGTTAATGTGTAAGGTACATGATGGGGTTAATTACTGTTGGGGCTCGTTTACACGAGCGTGATATACGTGCGTGCGACTCGCGTGCTTTTCACGCGTGTCGTACGCACCTATATTAGTCTATGGGGCCGTGCGGACATGTGCGTGATTATTGCGCAGAGTGAGCCCGCTGAAAAAAACTCACGACGTCCTATCTTTGTGCGCTGTTCGCGCATCACGCACCCATTGAAGTCAATGGCTGTGTGAAAATCACGCGCACCACACGGAAGCACTTCCGTGGGACGCGCGTGATTCGCGCAACAGCAGTCAAAAGTATGTTTGCAAACAGAAAAGCACCACGTGCTTTTCTGTTGACAAACATTCAAACAGAGTGTCATCATGATGGCGGCTGCACGAAAATAACGCAGCCGCGCATCATACGGGGCTGACACACGGAATTGTTAAGTGCCTTTTGCGCACGCAAAATGCCGCGGTTTTTGCGTGCGCAAAACGCAGACGCTCGTGTAAATGAGCCCTTAATGTGAGGCACATGGAGGTTAAATTCATCATCGCACCTCGTGCCCCACAATAAATAAACAGTTTTTATTTTATTTTTTACAGCGTACACATCATAAATGATGCAAAAAAATTGTTGTGTAGGTTATTACAACCGCGCCAATACCGAATGTGTATATTTTATGTATTGAGACTTATTTTAATGTTTATTGTAAAAAAGGCGTATGTGTATTTTTTATTTATTTAGCATTACTTTGTTTTTACTTTATTTTTTAAACTTTAATGTACTGGCATACATCTATATCCCAGTACATTAGTCTGTGTACTGATAGTACATAGGCTGTTGTTAGAACATACCTAAGTATGCCCTAACAACAAGAAATATGGTAAGACAGCCTAGGGGTCCTTCAATGGATCCTGGACTGTCTGCCCATATATGGTATGTCCCTCAATCGCGTCACAGGAATTCCCTGTGCCGCGATCCAGGGGCATCCCCCCTTCTCATTTTCCCCTGAATGCTGCAGTCAGCTTTGATCGCAGCATTCAGGAGAATAGCAGCGGAGGGGAGAGGTTTCTCTCCTCTCCGCTGTTATAGAGCGGGGCTGCGGCATTTGCCCCGCTCCTGACATTAAGTGCGTGCGCGCGGTCAGCATGAGGAGATGCGGCCGGCGCTGCACTAATGAGCGGCGGTTCAGGCATTGAGGATAGAACATGGTGGTGTTTTGTAGCGCGCCCGCCATGTTCTGTCTTCAGTGCCGCAGATCATTAGTGCAGCGCCGGCCGCATCGCATCGTCCTGACGGCGCGCACATGTCAGGACTCAGGAGCGGGGCAGTGACTGTATTACACAGCCGCAGCCCCGCTCTCATACAGTCATGTGTACTATACTGTATTGTGTTGGATTGTGGAGTTTGCGCTGGAGAGAGGAGGGGGGCTGTGATTTAACGCCCCCCCCCCTCTCCACCGCAAACAGCACAATACAACACAATACATTACAAGGCATCACAACACATTACATTACAACACCACACAATACATTACATTACAACACCACACAATACATTACATTACAGACTGCAGCTTACCTGGAGTCCTCCGCACCGACTCCTCCACTCCACTGTCTGGAAGACGTGTCACGTGTAACCAGGAAGTGCCGGCTTCACGGCACAGAAGATTTATTTAGAAAGCTTGCTGTATGGCAACGGGGGCCCGTGGGCCCCCCAGGCTTAGGGGCTCGGTCGCAATTGCGACCGCTGCGTCCCCTATAGCTACGCCCCTGTCTGCAACAGCTGTAGTAGAAGATCCTACACCTTTTGCCTCAGATAAAGAGATGACTCTACAAGAGGCGTCAGAGAAGCTCCTAACCGCCATTCTAGATAACCGAACACCGCTAAGATTGATGAGGTGAGGGTAGATGTGGGCCTGCTGCACCAAGATCTTCAAAATCTGAGAAGAGCGGGTGACTGCAGCGGAGGGCCGAGTATCCTCCCTGGAAGACCGCACTCAGGGCATGCAGGCTGATATACAAAAACCTTCCCTGAAGCCTCATTCTCTATGGCGTTTGCGGTGGAGAGGGCACATCGCGTACCAGCTAGACCGCCCATTACGGGAGCCCCCCCGAGACCCCTGCTAGCCCGCCTGCTTAACTGTAAGGACCGTGATACCATTTCGCTTAGAAGCTTGCAAGGCTGGAGGGATCCGGTTTGACAATACTTCGGTATACATCTATCTTGATTTCTCACCTGATCTACAGCGTCAAAGAGTGTCCTATGCTCACATTAAATTACTACTTCGGGACTTGCAGATCTCATATTCAATGGCATATCCTGCTAGACTCCGGTGGAGACCATGCATTATTTTTCACTAATCCGCCTGAGGCTGATGACTGGCTCACTAAAAACAGACCTTCTCCTCGCCACTGATCCTAACGGATGTTCGTGATGGGCGACTATAGCAGATATATGGGACTCCTGGTTATAAAGTATTGTTTGCCATATATGTTACGCCTGCTGGTTGATGCAATATGTGCTGTTGCTGGAGGATTGTACATTCTTCACTGGAGAAGGTTAAGTGGAATCCATAGCACTGGTTACTTAACAAGGATATTTACACTCATCACTTTATTATTCCTGTAGAGGAGATGTAATTGGCCAAATATAGGTATCTAATTGGTGACCAGTTATAAATAAGTCTAGATTTTACTGTATAAAGGTGCTGGCCGGGAGAAGTGTTGCAGTGCTCCGATACTCTTGAGCCTTGACGGCAGAGGATACGCTAGCTGTGGAGACTACCCCCCCCCCCCTTGGCTGCGAAAAGTTTTCTCCTGTTGAGCAATGTGTATTAACGGTTACGTTATACGGGTTTATGGGTCAATTAGGATTGCTACAGACATGTATGAGCTCACACTAAATGTATTGCGGATAATAAGATACAAATACTGGATCAGGAATTTTCATGCTCAGATATTAGTCCGTGGAGCTTTAAAGAGGCTCTGTCACCAGACTTTGCAACCCCTGTCTCCTATTGCAGCAGATCGGCGCTGCAATGTAGATAACAGTAAAGTTTTTTGTTTTTTTTTAAAAACGAGCATTTTTGGCCAAGTTATGACCATAAAGAAAAAACGAAAATGAAAATCTGAAAAAGGGCTGCGGCGGGAAGGGGTTAAAGTCTTATGCATGGGGGTTAGCTAAAGGCTCATGGGCCCTGGGGCAAGAATTCAGCTTGGGCCCCCCTAGCCCTCCCCAACACCACAAGACCCCTGCCGCGCCTATGGCCAGCCGCCTTGCCCAACAGTCCCCCCAGTATAATTCCCCCGATAGCCGCCCCCACAGTATAATGCCCCACATTAGCTGCCCCATACAGTATAATGCTCCGCATAGCTGCCCCCATACAGTATAATGCTCCCATAGCTACCCCCCACAGTATAATGCCCCCATACAGTATAATGCCCCCCATAGCAGACCCCATACAGTATAATGCCCCTCATAAATTCCCCCATACAGGATAATGCACCCATAGCAGCCCCATACAGTATAATGCCCCTCATAGCTGCCCCCACACAGTATAATGCCCCCCATAAAGTATAATGCCCCCATAGCAGCCCCATACAGTATAATGCCCCTCATAGCTGCCACATACAGTATAATGCCTCCATAGCTGCCACATACAGTATAATGCCCCCATACAGTATAATGCCCCCCATACAGTATAATGCCCCCCATAAAGTATAATGCCCCATAGCAGCCCCATACAGTATAATGTAGACTCAGTGTACCATGTGACTGTGACGTCTAAACAAACCATGCCCGTAATCAGGAAGTCCTGGCAACACGGCACATACAAAGTTTGTATCAGCGTGCTGCGTGGCAACGGGGGGCCCGGTCGCAACCCCTATAACTACGCCACTGGTCTTATGGAATACTTGATGCATGTTATTATTCTGATGTATATGTGCAATTGACTCTGTTATTTTATTTAATTAAAACGAGATTAAAAAAAAATAATGGCCTAGCCTCAGGATAAGCCATCAATAGCTGATGGGTCGGGGTCCATCTCCCGGGACCCCCGCCGATCAGCTGTTTTGAAGGGGGTGCAGCGCTTGTACGAGCGCTGCTTCCCCTTCATTTCTACTTGCTCACTGTAAATCTACGACACAGATGTAGCTGCGATTCACAGGTTGCAGCCTTTTCTCCCATTGAGGTGAGTTCAGGGGCGTAGCTAGAGGCTCATGGGCCCCGATGCAAAAATTCTTACTGGCCCCCCCCCCGCAAACTTCTCATGGCCGACGGTCCGCTTTCAGCTGCATCGCTGGGTCTCCTAAGTGACCCAACAATGCAGCACTAGCAGCCGGGGGCGTCACTAATGCTGGGTTCACACACACTATTTATGGACGTAATTCGGGCGTTTTAGCATTGAATTACGTCCGAAAATGCGGCTCAAAAGCGTCGGCAAACATCTGCCTATTCATTTGAATGGGTCTTACGATGTTCTGTGCCGACGGTCATTTTTTTTTACGCGCCACTGTCAAAAGGTGGCGCGTAAAAAAGTACCTGTCACTTCTTCAGACGTAAATGGAGCCGTTTTCCATGGACTCCATGGAAAACCAGCTTCAATTACTTCCGTAATGGACGCAGCAAAAGACGCCATTACGCACATGCCATTACGGCTGAAATTATGGTGCTGTTTTCTCCTGAAAACAGCACCGTAATTTCAGCCGTAACAGACGCTGCCGTGTGAACATACCCTCAGGGCTTAAAATGTCCGGGAAATAGCTCCAATACATATGTGTCCGCCCCAAAAATAAGTGTGTATATGAGACAGCATATCATATCTATAGCACTACGACCCTATAAACTATGGATAGGATTAGATACAGTGGCTGAGCAGACAGTATCACACATGATAGGATTAGATACAGTGGCTCAGAAGGCAGTATCACACATGATAGGATTAGATACAGTGGCCCAGCAGACAGAATCACACATGATAGGATTAGATACAGTGGCTCAGCAGACAGTACCACACATGATAGGATTAGATACAGTGGCTCAGCAGACAGTACCACACATGATAGGATTAGATACAGTGGCTCAGCAGACAGTATCACACATGATAGGATTAGATACAGTGGCTCTGCAGACAGTATCACACATGATCGGATTAGATATAGGGCCCAGCAGACAGTATCACACATGATTGGATTAGATACACAGCTCAGCAGACTGTATCACACATGATAGGATTAGATACAGGGCCCAGCTCGCTGACATTGCGGCTCCAGCGCTGGACCCAGGATAGGTAAGAATAATAATTTTGCTTCTTTATGTGTTACTGATTATTTTTGTGTGTTTGTGTTTTTTTTACAGGTTCGGTTGCTGGACTTCGGATACGAGGACTTCAATGACGGCGTTTTTTTTATTCTCAATAAAATGGTTAATGAGGGTTGTGTTTTTTTATTTCAATAAAATATTTTTTCTATGTGCTTGTATCTTTTTAAACTTTATTATCACCGCCTTAGTAATGGCCACTGGCTAATTGACAACCTCCATTACTAAGGCGGGGCTTAATGTTAGCAGGTGCAGAGGCCAACACTAACCCCCATTATTACCCCGGTACCCACCGCCACCAGGAGTACTGGGAAGAGCCGAGTACGAACCAGTACCCGACCATCTGTAGTGACGGGCAGGCACCGGGGTGGCCGCAGGCTGGTAGTATTAGGCTGGGGAAGGCCAAAAACAGTGGCCCTTCCCACCCTTGTAATGCTGCCTGCTGCTGCTGTGTTGTATCTGGCTGGTTATGAAAATTGGAGGGGACCCGACATCGTTCTTTCCAATTATTTTTTTTTTTTTTTTTTTTTTTTTTTTAAATGACATGGGGTCCCCCCCATTTTCATAACCAGCCAGATACAATAAAGCAGCAGCAGGCAGCATTACCAGGATGGGAAGGGCCACTGTTTTTGGCCTTTCCCCTCCTGATAATACCAGCCTGCGGCCACCCTAGTGGCCGACCATCACTACAGATGGTCAAGTACTGGATCGTACCCGGCTCTTCCCAGCACCCCTGGTGGCGGTGGGTACCGGGGTAATAATGGGGGTTAGTGTTAGCCTCTGCATCGGCTAACACTAAGCCCCGCCTTAGCAATGGATGCTGTCAATTAGCCGGCGGCCATTACTAAGGCGGTAGTAATATAGTTAAAAAAAAAACACAAAGACATAGAAAAAATATTTTATTGAAATAAAAAAAAATTAAAAAAAAGCTGTCATCGAAGTAGTCCTGGAATCCGCCGTAGTCCAACGACCGAACCTGTAAGAAAACACACAAAAAATGATTAGTAACACATGTGTTAGGGTATGTGCACACACACTAATTACGTCCGTAATTGACGGACGTATTTCGGCCGCAAGTACCGGACCGAACACAGTGCAGGGAGCCGGGCTCCTAGCGTCGTACTTATGTACGATGCTAGGAGTCCCTGCCTCACTGCCGGACAACTGTCCCGTACTGAAAACATGTTTACAGTATGGGACAGTTGTCCTGCAGCGAGGCAGGGACTCCTAGCATCGTACATAACTATGATGCTAGGAGCCCGGCTCCCTGCACTGTGTTCGGTCCAGGACTTGTGGCCAAAATACGTCCGTCAATTACGGACGTAATTAGTGTCTGTGCACATACCCTAAGGCTTAGATACAGGGCCCATGTGTGATACTGTCTGTGGGACCCTGTATCTAAGCCTACCACAAGGTAGGCTTAGATACAGGGTCCAGCAGACAGTAATCTTATACAGTATAAGATTACTGTGTGCTGGGGCCCTGTATCTAAACCTACAGTGTGGTAGGCTTAGATACAGGGCCCAGCAGACAGGATCACGCATGGGCCATGTATCTAAGCCTACCATGTGATTGGCTTAGATACAGGGCCCAGCAGACAGGATCACACAATCTGTGATCCTGTCTCATGGGCCCCCTAAGCCTGCTACATCGTAGGCTTAGGGGTTGTGCAGTCCCTAAACATTGATGGCCTATCCTCAGGATAGGCCATCAATAGCTGATGTGTCGCCTGGGACCCGCAAATCAGCTGTTTTGAAGGGGCCGCAGCACTCGTACGAGAGCTGCTTCCCCTTCATTTCACTACTTGCTCACACTGTGAATCGCCGACACCGATTCACAGTGTGACCGGAATGAAGTGACCGGAATGAAGGGGAGCAGCTTTCGTATGAGTGCTGCGGCCCCTTCAAAACATCTGATTGGCGGGTCCCGGGATTCGGACCCCGCCAGTCAGGGCTAACCTTACCTTCCTCTTCGGCCGCGGCGGGAGTTCTGTTTTATTGATGTGGTGCGGGGGGGCCGTGGGCCCCCCTGGCTTCGGGACCCGGTCGCAATTGCGACCGCTGCGACCCCTATAGCTACGCCAGTGGGTGAGTTGTAGAAGGCAGCAATATTGTGAATCGCTGCTACATTTGTGTAGAAGATTCACAGGGAGTAAGTAGAAATGAAGGGGAATCAGCGCTCGTACGAGCGCTGCACGCCCTTCAAAACAGCTGATCACCAGTGGTTCCGGGAGCCGGACCCCGACCCATTAGCTATTGATGGCTTATCCTGAAGATAGGCCAACAAATTTTTAGTGGCTGGAAAACCCCTTAACTATAATGTGTACTTTACCACTCGAACAACCTGTGTTGGCACAAAACCGTCTAGTCTACTCAGATAACCGTTGTTCTGATCGTGACACTACCAGTCATGAGTAGGCATCCACCTGTACAGGTGTTGCTCTGTGTGGTTGCGCTGGGACTTGTAGTTCCACATGATCTGAAATCACAAACGTTTAAATCATACAAGGTTAAACTATAAAACAAGTACCATGCGGCAGGCCATCTGTCTTTACCTATTCCAGCCTGAGGTGTGCATGCTCTTTTGGAATACTACACTACTGCTCTATACACAAAATGGTGCCATTAAAAACGAACCACTTGTCCTGCAAAAAACAAGCCTTCATGTGGCTATGTTGACGGTCAAATAAAGTTCTCGTTTTTTGGAAGACTGGGATGGAAAACAAAAACTGGTCTGGTGCTGAAAGGGTTAAATCCTGATTTTAATAGAAGATAGATAATAGCAGATTATTAGTAGATTTCTAATGTAGTTCGTTAGGCTCTGTTCAAACCTGCATTGGAGGCTTTGTCGCAAGTTCCATAAAAAAGTACGGAAACTCGACGGAACCTATTAAAGTCAATGGTATCTGTTGGGCGATGCTGTTTTCCATCATGTGACTGATTTGTCACAGCATTGAATTACGTTTTTCTCCTCCTATAATGTAACAATTCTTAGCACAGATGTAAACATGGCCTGAAGGTGGCCATACACATAGGATAATAATTGGCTGCATAATCGTTTATACGAACAATCTCACCAGTAACAGAAGAGACTAAACTGGCTATTTAACCCCTTCCCAACATTAGTCGTAAGTATACGTCATGGAAAGCGAGTGCTTCCCGCAAATTGTCGTATACTTACGACAAACCGATGGCACCAGCTCAGAAGCTGAGTCGGTGCCATCATCCCCGGATGTCAGCTGCATCTTACAGCTGACACCCTGATGTAGTGGCGGGGACCGAAGTTAGCTTAGATCGCTGCCATTAACCCCTTAAGTGCAGCGCTCAAAAGCGATCGCTGCATTTAAGGTGTTTGCAGCTCGTCGGCACCCCGTCAAGAAAATTGCCGGGGTGCCGGGGGCTGCAATAGCAACTGGAGGCCTCCCTGTCTGCCTAGTACAGAAGCCTTTCAGGGCTGCCGACTGCTGCTACGGCAACAGGAGGCCTAACAATGGCCCCCTGCTCTGCCATTACGGAAGCCGATTAGGCCCCGCCTAGAGGAGAAGCCTAATCGGCTTGCTGTCCATGAATGACTGACAGATACAACACAGCAGCAGCAGGCTAGCATTACCAGAGTGGGAAGGGCCACTGGTTTCCCAGCCTAATAATACCAGAATGCGGCCGCCCCGGTGCCCGACCATCACTACAGATAGTCGGGTACCGGAGTAATAATGGGGGTTAGTGCTAGCCTTTTTACTGGCTATCACTAAGCCCAGCCTTAGTAATGGACGTTGTCAAACAGACAACTGCCATTACTAAGGTGCTAATAAAGTATTAAAAAACAGACATAACTCCCTGTTCACACAGAGATTTTTGCCGTGGAAACCGCTTCGGAATCAGCACCATAAAACCCCCGAAATTGCCCCACATTGATTTTAATTTGATGCAGAGGCGTCTTCTTCCCAGGCTTTAGCGGCGTGTCCTTTCTTGGTGCATTTTCTGCCTCTGACCTCCTATTGAAATTAATGATTGGCAGAAAAAACCTGCGGTGTTAGTTTCCAAGCGTTTTCCGTGGCGGTTTTTGCCCGTGGTTCTCGCATTAGATTTAATGGTCGCGGGCAAAAAACGCACCGAAAACCGGACAAAAACGTAGGCAGTTCAAAATCTACCTCATAGATTTTTTTTTCTGGCTGCAAAAAACTGTTTGAATAGGGCCCAAGGGTGTATGCACAGTGCGGTTTTGCCACATTTTTCCCACATGGCCGAAAAGCACATCAAAAAATGCATGCGTGAATACAACCCTTACAAAATAATTTTTTATTGAAATAAAAACTCTCCCACACAACCCTCGGTAACCATTTTAAAAAAAACAAACAAAACAAAAATAAAAAAATGTAGATCAACGTAGTCCAAACGGTCCAGCGGAACCTGCAAAATAAAAAAAATTAAGTTAGGCTTCGTTCCATCGGAGCTTTACGTCGGAAAGGAGCCCTGACTGATCTCAATGGTGACGGTTCTGGTGCCAATGATTCATTCCGTCAAAACGATGGAACCCTTGCACAACTGACACAAACGCAACACTATAGAACATAAGCTGCAATTTCTCATATTTTTAAGTAAATTTCAAAAGCCTTTATTTTTTTTATTTTTTTAAGGTACCAGTTAAGTTCTGAAGTGGCTTTGAAGGGCCTATATATTAGAAACCCCCGTAAAACACCCTTTTTTTAAAACTAGACCCCCTCAAAGAATTCAAACAGCATTCAGAATGTTTCTTAACCCTTTAGGCGTTTCACAGGAATTTAACGCAAAGTAGAGGTAAAATTTACAAATGTCATTTTTTATGCAGAAATTTTTTATTCCATTTTTTTTTTATAAAACAGAAGGTTTTATGAGAGAAACACAACTCAATAGTTAGGCCTCATGCCCACATCAGTTTTCGTCAGGGTGCTATCAAGTTTTTTAACTGATAGCACCCTGACACATTCATTTCAATGAGGCCGTGCGGCCATTCCGTCAAAAATAGGACAGGTCCTACTCCTGTCCATTTTTGACGGAACAGTCTCGGCCTTTTCATTGATTTGGTCCGTGAAACAACGGACTGCGCGTGGAAGCCATCCGTGTGCGGTCATTAGCGGCCGTACAACGGCCAATGGAAATGTGCATGAGGCCTTATATTGCCCAGATTCTGCAGTTTTTAGATATATCCCACATGTGGCCCTAGTCTGGAAATGGACTAAAGAGCAAGCTTCAGAAGCAAAGGACCACCGTGTGGCTTTTGAGGCCTCCTTTTTATTAGAATATATTTTAGGCACCATGTCCGGTTATTAAGAGGTTTTGTGGTACCAAAACAGTGGAAACCCCCTCAAAATTTACCCCATTTGGCAAACTACACCCCACAAGGAAATTTATCAAGGGGTATAGTTTAGACTCCACAGGTTTTTTGCTGCATTTTGTGGAATTAGGCTGTGCAGTTCAAAATCACATATTTTTCCGATAAAAGGTACACATTTTTAATTTTTACATAAAAAAAAAGGAGAAAAAGCACCCCAACATTTTAAAAGCAATTTCTCCCAATTATGGCAATACCCCATATGTGGTCATAAACTGCTGGTTGGAGAAACGGCATATAGATTTTGCTGGATTGGTTTCTGGGAGCCACGTCGCATTTGCAGAGCTTCTGAGGTACCAATACAGGGGAAACCCTTTAAAAGTGACCCTTTAAAAGTTTTGGAAACTAGACCCCTTGAGGAATTCATTGTAGTTTTCATGGGGTGCTGCGACTTTTTGATCAGTTTTTGGTGGTGACTTAAAAACAGCAATTCTACTATTGTTTTTTATTCCTTTTTTTTTTTACTGCGTTCACTATGCGCTATAAATGACATTCACTTTATTCTGCGTGGCGATACGATTACAGCGATACCAGATGTTTTATAGCTTTTTTATGTCTTATGGCATTTGCACAATAAAATACTTTTTATAAAAAATCATTTACTTTTTGTATTGCCATATTCTAAGAGCCATAACTTCTTTATTTTTCCATCAAGAAAGCCGTGTGAGGACTTGTTTTTTGCGTAATGAAGTTTAGATCAGTGTAATTTTTGGGTACATGCGAGTTTTTGATCTCTTTTTATTACATTTTTTGGGAGGTGAAGCGACCAAAAAAATTGTGATTCTGCTATGGTTTATTATTATTTTCTTTTACGGCGTTCACCGCACGGGATAAATAACGAAATACTTTTGTAGTTCAAGCTGTTACAGATTTGGCAATACCAATTATGTATAGTTTATTTATTTACTTTTAATAATAAAGGACTGATAATGGAAAAAGGGGGATTTTTACTTTTATTATACAACTTTTATTTTGATACAACTTTTTTTTTCCGTCCCACTATGGAGGGGACTTGAAGGCAGGAGGCCCTGATCGCTATTCTAATACACTGTACTACATGCGTAGTGCAGCGTATTAGATCTGTCAGCTACTCACTGACAGCAAGCATAGTGGGGCCTGACTTTGCCGGGACCTACTAGGCTTCTGTAGATGGCATAGCCGGAGGCCATTGTTAGGCCTCTGGTTGCCATAGCAACCATCGTCGCCCGCTATCATGTAGCGGGACGTCGATGGTGTTTTAACCCCTAAGAAGCTGCGATCACTATTGAACGTGGCTTATAAGGGGTTAATCAGCGGGGACCACCGCGATCAGTCCCTGCTGAAGGAGCTGCGGCAACTGCTGTATAAGACAGCAGCTGTCACAGCTCCAGTATGTGCCGGGAGGGGGGCCGGAATGGCCGTTCCTTCCATGACATACTATTAGGTCACGGAGCGCGAACGATGCACTCATCATGACCTAATAGTAGGTCCAGGAGCGGGAAGGGGTTAAAAGTTGAGTAACTGTTACATATATTGCAATTACTTAGGCCTCATGCACACGGCCATGCCCGTAATCACGGTCCGTGACAGGCACCCGCATTTTCGAACCGTGCTCCCATATAAAGTATGGGAGCACAGTCTGTAAAAAACTAAATATAGGACATGCCCTATCTTTTTTTTTTTATATATTTTATTTTCTTATTTTTAAAAAAATATATATAATGATACACATAGCTAAAGATTACAAAATAGACATATTCAGAACATTGTTACTACATAACAATATTTGTTCTAACCACTATGTTGACCATATACCTCATTCTACCTCTGAGCCCCCCACCCTCATGTGTCACACTGCTTGGATAGTGGGGTATCTTTTATAATTATGTTTTCGGAATATACTCTCTCGATCCTCTAACGAGAATAACAGATCTATAAGTGTTTTCCATCTTTTATTTAGATTATAATTTATTTTCTGGCAGATCAATTTTACCTGTATATTCCAGACAGATCAGACGCTTCAGTATGTTCCTAAAATATATATATATGTTGGCGCTAGATGGTAGATCCATTGATCCAATATAGTTTTCTTTGCAGCCAATAAAATTACATGAAGGGAATCCCTATATTTTTTCTTCTCTCCTTTTTTGATATCCTCAACATGTAATACAAAAAACCATGGGTCCTTTATGGTTTCATTCCCCAACACCTTATTGATCAGTTTATGTACCTCACCCCAAAATACTTTCAATGATGGGCAAAACCAGAGACTATGTATTAAGTTGGATTTTTCTTTGCTACACATAGGGCAGCTCGCAATATACCCAGGTATATACTTTTGCAGAGGCTTATCAAAAGCATATATTGCCTGATGCATAATTTTCCAGTATAGCTCTCTCCAATTTTCTGATGTGGTTATTGTTTTTATTGTATTATAGGCTTTCCTTAGATGTTCAAAAATAATCTCTGGGTTTTCCTCTAGGTTCAAAGAGGTTTTCCATTTTTTGACAACATCATACTCCATTTTTTTCATAGCCCATATTTAACATTAGGCATTTATATATATAGGTGATATTTTTTTACCATTGTTAGTCATACTCATCAAATTATTGTATTGGATGTTTATCACGTCCATAGGCTCCCTTGCGGACTGAAAAAGTTCATTGAGTTCAAAGAAAGTTAAGAAAATATTTAACTGGTACATCATTAATTGCTCATATGTCATTAAAATATATTAATATCCCTTGCATATCAATAATATCTCCAATATTCCTTACACCTTTTCCCTCCATATCAGACCACATCTGCCTAGTTATAGATATTAAGGCCAGACAGGGGTAGTTCTTCAAGGGCAACTCATAGTCATGATAGAATGGGAGATTAAATCTCCTAACATTCTTCAAAACTGCAAAGGTGTCTCTGAACAATATAGAGATATACTGTTTTGCAGACATATCAACTCTCCTTGCATACATCAAACCTTGCAATGGGATTGGGTGTGCAAGCACCTGCGCTATAGCTATATCTGTTAGGATGTCCTATCTTTCGCGGAGGCTTTCTATGGCCGGGACACCTTCCCGTGTACATTGTCCGTGGTCAATTGAAATGACTGGGTCTGTAATTGCGGACGAAATCTACGGTCGTGTGCATGGGGCCTTAGTCTGTAATTCAGGATCAGCATCCTCGCTCAGAGATATTCACAATTCTACAGGCTGTAGGGGGAAATGTCCCTGTTTTCCTTGTTAGGGTATGTTCACACGATTAACAAAATACGTCTGAAAATACGGAGCTGTTTTCAAGGGAAAACAGCTCCTGATTTTGAGACGTTTTTCACGGTGCTTTTCGCTGCGTTTTCGTGGCGTTTTTTACGGCCGTTTTTGGAGCTGTTTTCAATAGAGTCTATGAGAAAACGGCTCCAAAAACGTCCCAAGAAGTATCCTGCACTTTTTTTGACGAGCCGTCATTTTACGCGTCGTATTTTTACAGCGACGCATAAAATGACAGCTCGTCTGCACAGAACATCAGCAGAGACCCATTGCAAGCAATGGGCAGATGTTTGCCGACGTATTGGAGCCGTCTTTTCAGGCGTAATTTGAGGCGAAAAACGCCTCCATTACGTCTGAAAAGAGGTCGTGTGCACATACCCTTACAATGTCTACACAGAACTTGTTCTGATTTTCACTCTGGGCATGGACTCTCCCATAGGCTATGGGTGCTTCCGCAAATGCGGACGGCTACGGATGTATATCCGTACCTGTTGGATCTGTATTTGCGGTCAGTAAAAACACTTAGTCGTGTGCATGAGGCCTAAGGGTATGTGCACACACAAAATCAAAAACATCTGAAAATACGGAGCTGTTTTCAAGGGAAATCAGCTCCTGATTTTCAGGCGTTTTTTTAGCAACTCGCGTTTTTTTACGGCCGTTTTTTAAGCTGGTTTTCTATAGAGTCAATAAAAAAAACAGCTCCAGAAACGTCCCAAGAAGTGACATGCACTTCTTTTTCGCGGGCGTCTTTTTACTTGCCGTTTTTGGAAAATGAGGCGTAAAAAAAAAACGGCCCGTCGGAACAGAACGTTGTTTTTCCCATTGAAACCAATGGGCAGATGTTTGGAGGAGCTCTGCTTCCGATTTTTCAGGCGTTTTTCGAGGCGTAAACGCCCCAAAATCCGCCTGAAACCACTACGTGTGCACATACCCTAAGGCTGGAATCACACATGCGGTATTTGTGCCAGTTTTTTGAGCCAAACACAGACGTGGAAACAAAAGAGAGAAGTATTAGTCTTTCCTTTTAGAATTTTCAAACTTTTGGGATCCACACCTTGCTTCGGCAAAAAAAACTACTACTATAACGGCATGTTTGATTCCAGGCTAATGCAACAAGCATCTGCCTTCTGAGACAGATTTTTTTAATTTTTTTAATAATTTTTTCAGCATATCAAGCTCTTCCTGTTGCCATATAAGTAACATGGCAATTGATGCTGTAAGAGATATAGGTCTGATTTTGCCTTCAAATGTTAGGGTATGTTCACACAGCTTATTATCGGCCGTTTTTCAGCAGTAAATGGACGAAAAACGGGTGAAAATTCGGAAGCAAAATTCCTCCAAACATCTGCCCATTAATGTCAATGGGAAAAACGGCGTTCTGTTCCGATGGGCCGTTTTTTTACGCGGCCGTTTTGAAAAAATGCGTAAAAAAACGCCGCAAAGAACTGCAGGTCACTTCTTGGGACGTTTTTGGAGCCGTTTTTCATAGACTCTATTGAAATCAGCTCTAAAAACAGCCGTGAAAAATGTAGCGAAAAAATCGAGTGGCTTAAAAAACGTCTGAAAATTAGGAGCTGTTTCCCCTTGAAAACAGCTCTGTATTTTCAGACGTTTTTGACTCAGCGTGTGAACATACCCTATGTTGCAGGTGTAATTGGTAAATGTTGCAAATAAAACATTCATCTCTGACCGACAACATACCACATTAGCCTATAGCAATTACATACCAATAAGTAAAAAATAAGATAAGATAAGGTCTGCACATGATTCGTCTTTTTATGTTTTGAGGTTAAAGGGGTTTTCTGATCTTTTAAAATAGTGTGTAATTGTTTAGACTGCTGTAAGATTAGTCACTAAAGTACAGTCTGTAGCTCAAATGTCTCTGTAAGCCAGTCTCATATGTAGTCACATGCTCCTGGTGTTTATCTCCTGCTTGTGTGACGTTTCGTACAATGAGCACGTGGTTCCATCCGCCTCCCTATAGTACAGGACATGGCACATCACATTCTTCTTATCTCCACTGTTCCCTGCTTCTGGAGGGGTGTTTCACATGCTGGGCAGCAGATAGTTTAGTGTATAGCGGCAGAGCTGTCTTAGTATGAGACCGTGATTAATTACATCACTACCGTACACCTTTTTATAAAGGGGCATGCAGGCAGTTGTAAATATAGGCAATGTCTTTCAGAAGAATCATGGAAACTGTAGTCCTTTTTATGGCAATCCTACCGAGAGCAAGCTGTAGCAGAGGTAAAACAACTGTAATGAAAAGAGCTAGGCAACATAATGCAAATAACTACTACTGAGTATGGTGACCATTCAGACACATAGGTACTTTTCTGTGTAGTTCATAAACTTGGAAAACTTCATAAATGAGAAGATGAGCTCCTTAGTACACATTTTGATCTCACTGCATAGGCCCACATGCTACTTTATGGTGCCATCTTTTAAGTGGGTCCCTACTCTATTAGCTGCAGTATCTACTTATTTGCTCTGTTTGCTCATTTAGGCTACACGGAAAGGTATTTCCCTAAATATATATCCTGTTCACATCGTTGTGGTGCAGTGCCTGTGAGGGGATGTGGCCCAGAGCCAAGGGGCTTGGTCTTGTAGCAGAGGTGTGGCTTCCCCCCCCCCACCTTTGGCAGGTGCTGTTTTGTGGTGGTGTTGGTTGCCATGTGGTACTGCACCTAAGGGTATGTTCACACGGCCTATTTACGGACGTAATTCGGGCGTTTTTGCGCCGAATTACGTCTGAAAATAGCGCCTCAATAGCGCTGACAAACATCTGCCCATTGAAAGCAATGGGCAGACGTTTGTCTGTTCACACGAGGCGTATATTTACGCGCCGCTGTCAAATGACGGCGCGTAAATAGATGCCCGCGTCAAAGAAGTGACCTGTCACTTCTTTGGCCGTAATTGGAGCCGTTATTCATTGACTCCAATGAATAGCAGCGCTAATTACGGCCGTAATGGACGCGGCGTTCAAGCGCCTGCACATGCCGGTACGGCTGAAATTACGGGGATGTTTTCAGGCTGAAACATCCCCGTAATTTCAGCCGTAACGGACGCCCTCGTGTGAACATACCCTTACAGTAGGAATCCGCTTAAAAGAGGTTGCAGTGAAGTGGCAAGTGGGCTTATATATAGTTTGATCAAAATGTATACTAAGAACCTTCTGTTAATTTTTTAACATTAAACCTTTCTGACAGAGCCCCATTTTTCAAACATGACGTCACTTTATGTGGGCATATTTATGTAATGCTTTTATTTTTCCAAGCGATTCTGAGTTTGTTTTGTCTTGACACATTTTAGTTTACGATAGCTGTAAATTTTGGTCAATACCTTTTGTGTTTATTTGTGAAAAACACTAAAACGTATTTAAAACTTTGAAAAAATATTTCATATTTGTGCTTTTAAGACAGCTAATCATACCACAAAAAAAGTTTTAATAATTTAATATTAGCATCTTTAAATTGGCATCTTAATTTTTTGGTATTTTTTAGGACGTTAGAAGGCTTATAAGTTTAGCAACAATTTTCCACTTTTTCAAGACCAGAAGTAAATTGGTCCAATCGGTTTTAGAAATGAAGAGAAAGGTCTATGTCTATATCTATATCTATATCTATATCTATATATATATATATATATATGCATATATATTAGAAACCCCCCATAAATCACCCCATTTTAAATACTGCACCCCTCGTGGTGTTAAAAAAAGCATTTGGGAAGTCTGTTAACCCTGTCGGAAAAATTAAACTGTTGCAGATATTCAGCTCAATCTATGTTGCCCCAATTCTGCAGTTTTTAGAAATAGTCCATATGTGGCCCCAGTGTGCAACTTGACTGAAACCCAGTCAACACAATCCTCTATGTAGCATTTATGGCTTGTCTGCATCCTGCTGGGAACCGGTATTAACCTGCCCTTATATTAGTAAGTATGGCCTTTTTGTGTGTGTGTTTTTGACTGAAACACAGGTCTCAGCAATGAAGGGGCCTCTTGATGATTTAGGGGCCTCTATTTATTAGAATGTTTTACAGAGATTATAGATTTGCAGTGCGCTAAAACACAAACACCTCCCCCCCTTACCAAAGGGCCCCGATTTCGGAAACTACACCCTGAAGGATTTCATCTAGTAGTAAGCATTTTGACCCCACAGGCGTTTCATAAATTTTATAAGAATTGAGCCGTGAAAATGGAAAATTATATTTTTTCAAAATTTTTCATTTTCACAAGTGGGAATAGGAGATAAAACACCTCATAATCTGTTATGCAATTTTTCCAGAGTACAATATGTGGTCATAAACTGCTGATTGGACACACAGCAGGGCTCAGAAGGGAAAGAGCACCATTTTGCTTTTGAAGTGCAGAGTTTGCTGGATTGGTTTCCGGGCACATGTCACATTTGCATTAGCCCCTAAGGTACCAGTACAAAGAAAATTCAATTCCCCTGCGGCGACACGGTTCACTGCATTCCACAGCCGCCATTTTCTTATGCAGACCACCATCCTTTCAGCTTTCCGTCAGGGGGCATGACACGTGCTCCTGGCTAGCGACTGGTGCATGGCCATCACATGACCACCGGCAATCAATCGCTTCTCAGACGAGCCATGACACAGCATCACAGGACCTTACAAGTGCTGCTGTTTGCGCTGGGATGGCATTGTTCATTCTCTAAATGATTATGATCTGCATTTGGTACCCCTCTTTTATTCCTAAACTCTTGTCAGACACTGAATCAGTATGTTACAGTAGGGGAGCATAAACCTAGAACACTCTAGGTAACCTCATGTGGTCATTAAACCCTTCTAAGGGAGTCAAAACCCTGTCTCTTGCAGTATATTTAGTGGACTACCAGTTGTAACTGAGGAATGTGGTGAGCCCAATACTATCATGTCAGACACCAGAGAATCCTCCTGACAGGTACATAATGTAGTTCAATTTGCCTGTTCCACAATTGGCCAAAAGTTCACGTGGTCCTACTGCTCTGTGTGATGCATGCCGGCCTCCAGGCCAAGGATCTGTAAACGCACACCCTGTGGCCCCTGCTAATCAACCTTCTGGGGACTCTCCCTCCATATCTTCTTCCCCTAGCAGGCCTCGTAAACGGGACAGATCTGTGCGGTCTCTTCTGCCCTTAATATCACCTGCCTCATCAGACTTCCCTCCCCCTACAGAGCACCTATCTGTCACATCTTTTCCTCACTGGGAACCCTTATCTGATGGCAAACTCTCAGATACCAATTCATAGCTGGATGACAGGCAATTCTCCAAGTTGGCCTCTATGGTGGACGGTCTCATTACTGCTGTTAGAGACACCTTACAGATGCGGATCCATTTCCCCTTGTGAAGATGGTCACCTTCCTTCGCCCAAGGTGATTGCACAATCCTTTCCCCTCCCACTCTGAGTTTGAAGAGGTAGTCACCAAGGAATGGAAACATCCTGATAAGAAATTTACCTAGACCTCTCGCTTGAAACTTATGTATCCTTTTTCCAGAGGATATTTCCTCGAAATGGGCGAAGCCTCTGGCTGTGGATCCTCCAGTCTCCCGTCCGGCCAAGACCTCTGTGGAATAAGGTGGTATCTGCCATTGGAAGAACAATCTTTTGGATCACTGCATTGACTCTTTTTCCAGGTCCTCCTTTGAGGGGTAGCCAACTCCATCATGGTCCCCTTTCAGGGACGCTCGCTGAAGATCTGGTGATTCTCTCACCAGCTGTCCGACGCTAAACAAATATCTGTATGAAACCTTCCTGGTTGGGGTCACCTTGTGACTCGCATCTCCTTTTCCATGGTCACAGTACGCCGGGTGGAATGGCTCAATTGCTGGTCTGCCGTCACTGCTTCGAAATGCTCCTGGACTGTTTTTCCCTTTGTTGGTTCCTGTCTCTTTGGAGCCTGCTTGAACGAAATCATCTTGGAAACAACAGGTGTGAAAAGCACTTACCTGCCTCAAGCTAAGGATCATCGTGCTCCTAATACCAGGAAACTGGCACCTTCTTTTCGTCCCTTTCATAGATTCCTCAGTTCATGGGCATCCAGACAGCAATCCCACCAGGACTCTAAGAACAGTCTTTCCTTCAAGTCGTATTCCTCTTGGCGCTGCCACCCTCAGGCCGCTAAGCCTGCAGCAGGTAAGACTAGTTCCGCCTGAATGTGCGCTCCCACTTGGGTCTCGAGTAGGGGGTAGAGGCCTGGGTGCAGGAAATAGTCTCCTCAGGGTACACAATAGAATTTGTATGTCTTCCGCCCAACAGGTTCTTCCAGTTCACACCCCCTCTGTCACCTGCCAGAGCAGCCACCTATTTTCAAGCAATAGACTCTCTTGAGTACAGGAGTCATTGTCCCTGTTCCTCTAGACCGAGAATCTCTAGGGTTTTAAACAAATCTTTTTGTTGTCCCCAAAAGTTTCTGGACCTAAAACGGCTGAACAAATGACAAACCTAAAATTCGGAGTCTGACACACCAAAAATATTTTAAAACAAAAATATCTTTATTAAATACATTTTAAAAAATAACATGAATTAAAAAACAGAGATGAATTCCACAGTGCAGAAAAGACAACCAGATCACACGTATATAATATATAATATTATGTCCAAATATGTGGGTAATAAGCGACACTGTTAAGCTACAGAAATGCAAAGATACATCAGTGGTATATTACATTTATATGATATGCATATTCTGTTACATAGCCAGCATGAAAGAACAATAAATAGCAGCAGAAAAAATAGCAGCAGAAAAAAGGGGGGGGGGGGGCTAATCAGCAGCAGGACAGCTCTGTATATCTATCTACACAGACAAGTAGAATCAGAATACATGTAGATTACAGCGTGTATTGCAATGTGAGTACCCCTGATAAGAGCCAGACAAAGAAACCAGTATCCATACTATGCACACAAATTATATGGCTCAGCTGGACCCCGTAAGTAAAGAGCACAATACAAAATCAGAGCTGTGGCTGTGTTGTCAGCCACAAGTGCCAACAGCCACTCCCCCTAGTAATGATCAAAATACAAGACTCATAGTGCTGAAGGTGGACATATGCTGGAAACGCAGCTCATACCCATTGGAACAGGTCACCGTCACTGGCGTCACCCCGACGCGCGTTTCGGCCCGGAAGCCTTCGTCAAGATTTCTTATTTCTCCATGGAGTCTCTCGGGTCGGTGATCTCCTCTATAGAACAGGGGGACTTCAGTGGAGATCAAGGATGCAAACCTGCATGTCCCCATTTGCCCGTCCCACCAGTGCTTCCTGCGATTTTGAAGTTCTCCCTTACCACTATCAGTTTGTAGCTTTCCTGTTCAGCCTGTAGGTTTTAACTTAGATATATTGATTCTTTCTGTGATCATGGCAATTCTTTGTTCCAGATGGATTTCTCATCTTTGCTTTTGTAGAACTGGCACCATCGTAGCTTCCATCAAGGCCATTCCTCTTGCCAGTTTTACACTCGCCTGCTTCAGAGGGCGTTCCTCTCCTGGTGAAACCGCTCTCTGGATTCCTTAGACCACCGAATCCTTCTTTAATTGATCGTGTGCCGGTTTCTTCTTTGGAGGCTCTCCTCTCGGCGATCCCTCAGTGCTGTTCCTTTCTCACGACACAGAGCCTCTGGTCCCACCAGGAAGACATTCTCACCATCAAAATTTTGGAACTGAGAGATTTTCCTGTCTCAGTCACTGGACGACTCTTTGCCTACTTGAATCAGTAAGGAGGGACACTGAGTTAGTCAGCAATGGTGGAAGTATCAACGATACAGGAGAAAGCGGAGCTTCACGTTCCTTCTCAGCAGTCCACATACCTCGGGTAGACAATTGGGTCGCGAAACGGGTCAACCCAGGGGAGTGGACCCTTCATTACGAGGTGTTTGAACAAATCTGTTCCAGGTGCGGCACGCCGGACCTGGACTTGTTGGCATCCCAACTCAATTGCTGGGTCCCCCTCTTCATCTCAAAGTGTTACAATCCTGAGGAGTATGCGGTTGACGCTCTGGTTGCTCCATGGTATCACTTCAACCTGATTTATAAGTTTCCTCCGCTGCCTCTTCTCAGGAGGATCAAGGCTGAGAGGGTTTCCGACTTGGCAGCCATAACTTCTTGTCCTCTGTATTTGACACTCTATCAAGATAGGACGATGCTTCACACAGTGCCCTCTCTTTGCCCAAGGTGGTCTCTTCCTGCCATCTTAACGAAAATATAGTTTTGCTGTCCTTCTTCCCGTCACCGGTGCATCCTAAGGAACGCGCTTCATAATTTGGATGTGGTTCGCAGTTTGTGGGTCCACCTATCGTGCACCTTGTTCGTGGTCCCGGAGGATGGCTGTGGTCCGCTACTTGCGAGGTTTACATGCTTAAATAGAAGGAACGCTCGTTCCAGATTAAGGCCCATTCCACTAGAGCGGATGGTGCTTCCTGGGCTATGCACCCTCAGGCTTTGGATCTTCAGCTCTGAACAGTGGACACCTGGTCATCTTTGTACACATTCAAATTTTTAAGGGCGTATACATTTGCATTCGTATATGCTTCCTTTGGTCACAAGGTGTTGCGGGCATCTGTTGCGCAGATGCTTATGTCCTTTCTTTTCAGTTCCCACCCATTGGGACGACTTTGACCCCCAATGAGATGAAAGTGGAAATAGGATTTTTTGAGCACTTACCGTAATTTTTTTTTCGTTTAGTCTATTGGGGGATACAGCTTCCTCCCTGGTAGTTATGAAGTTCATAAGGTTGTCCCTCACACGTGGGTTTTCTTCTATGATACTGATTTTATTGTTCTATTAGCTTGTATGCTGCTTCTGTACTCAGTGCTTGTGGGAAGGGCCTACCTTTTTTTATTTTTCGTGTAACTTTTCCTAGTGGCAACAGCATATACCCATGGTCTGTCGTCACCCCCCCCAGATTGTGCCACTGGAGCCAAATACCCCATAAACTGTTAAGTGGGTACTCCCAGGTATGGCAATGCTATGTATGTGGACGTACACTGCTGTTTAGGCACACTGAAGGGAGGAAGTGCTTGTTCGTAATTTTGTTTGGGTTCTTACTAGTATTTCAATTTATAATGTAGGGTCATATGTAAGCTGTGCAGAGTACATCAGTGCATAATAAGGTGGTATAACAATAGGGTAAATAAATCAAAATAATTCACAGATGTGTGGTACACTGTACAGCAATCCTTTATGCACAGGCCATTGTCGCTCTGATAAAGTGTCCTTTTTGATCCCCCTTTTGGAGTACTCTTCTTTGCAGTCTGGGGAACTTCAATGGGAAATGGTTGTCTGGTAGGGCTTGTCCACACGTAACGGAATTGCTGCAGAAAATTTCTGCAGCATTTCTGTTAAAGCTAGCAGACATTCCGATGCGAAAAAAACTGCTCCATTTCCTGCATTTTTTTTACTGCAGAAAACGGTGCGGCTTTTGCTGCATTTTTCAGAGGAAATATCACCATCTCCCATCATTGAAAAAAACGCAGCTAAATCCACACCATTTTCTGCAGTAAAAAATGCAGGAAATCGAATGTTTTTTTTCGCAGTGGAATGTCTACAGAAATTTCAGTACACTTTCGGCAGCAGGAATTGACACGCTGCGGTACTAACACCGCAGGTGAATTTCTGGTCGTAAATTTTACGCAGCATGTGGATGAGATGTTAAATCTCACCCATTTTGCTGCGACTGTATTCTGCTGCATATTTTCCATCCACAATTCCAGACAGAAGATACGCAGCAATTCCAGAAGATGTGCTTGGGCCCTTCCATTCCTGGTTCCCAAACATTATGGCCTTGATAACCATTTCTTGAAACTTAAGCAATGTTCCACTTTGGCCTGCACCTCAGGATGTATTTTCATTACTGCCTTACAAAACCAGAACCTTTTTTTGTTTCGTTTTTTCTTCTTCCCCATCGACATAGCAGTATTGGACAAGCTGTAGTTTATATTGGTACCATTTTGGGGTAAATGCAAACTTTTTGATCACACTTTGTTCCATTTTTTGGGAGGCAAGGTGACCAAAAAGCAGCAATTCTGGCATTGTATTTTTTTTATATGGTGTCTACCAAGCGGTACAAATGACAGGTCACCAAATTTGTGTGTGTGTGTGTGTCTATATATACATACACAGATTTATATATATATACACACACACACACACACACACACATATATATATATATATATATATATATATTATGTTTCAGTTTTTTTTTTTTGCATCGAGAAATCTGTGTGAGGGGTTGTGTTTTTGCAGGACAGCTGTAGTTTTTTTAGTGGTACCATTTTTGGGTTCATGTGACTTTGATCAGATTTTGTTCCATTTTTTAAGACAAAGACGCCAAAATACAGCTTTTCTGGCATTGTTTTTTTTATTTTTAGTGGTTCACTGTACGGGATAAATAATGCGATTGTTTTATAGTTTGGGTCGTTACGGATGTGGCGAAGCAAATTATGTATAGTTTTTTAAACACTTTTTTCCAATAATAAAAGACTATGGGAAAAAAGGCTATTTTTGAAGCACGTTTGTGTGAATAAAGCCTTATGTAGGGCAATGTATTATAAATGTGTGTTTTACACGAACAGGCAGCTTATTAGGCACACCTGGAGGCCAATGCTGTAAAGCTTTGCGGTGATGCCAATGGGGTTCTAACCACTTAGATTCCGCGGTTGCTATTGACTGTGGCTTCTAAAGGGGTTAAACGGCCAGGATAAGAGCTATCACAGCTGTAGTCTACAGCTGAAACCTGCAGGTAATGGCGTGGGGTCAGCTTATGAGCCTGCGCCATCACATCTTGCCTACAGTGACGGGAAGAGGGTTAAACACTGGTACAATATGCCTGTCCAAGGCCCATTCAATATGTTGCAGGCAAAAGTTAAATTGATGACTGTAACATAGCACCTAAATAGCAGGTTCACAGAACTACTGGCAGCAGAAAGTGGCACTGCCTACACTTTGCTCACCGCAAATACTTATTTATTTATTTATATTTTTTTTATTTATATAGTTTTTGCTTTGTGGGAGAGGGTTACATAAAAGAAGCAGTGCTAGGAAAGTTTCCTAGAACATTTTCTATGGAAAACTGCAACATATATTTTCCCCTTTAAGGCTGGGTTCACACAACCTATTTTCAGGCGTAAACGAGGCGTTTTACGCCTCGAATTACGCCTGAAAACACGGCTCCAATACGTCGGCAAACATCTGCCCATTCATTTCAATGGGTTTGCCGACGTACTGTGCCGACGACCTGTAATTTTACGCGTCGCTGTGAAAAGACGGCTCGTAAACTAACAGCCTCGGCAAAGAAGTGCAGGACACTTCTTGGGACGTAATTTGAGCCGTTTTTCATTGACTTCAATGAAGAACAGCTCCAAATTAGGGCCGTAATTGACGCCTCGCAAAACGCGAGTACGAGCAATTACGTCTGAAATGCAGGAGCGGTTTTCTCCTGAAAACAGCTCTGTAATTTCAGCCGTAATTGTCGATATCGTGTGCACATACCCTTAAAGTAAATGTGAAATTTGCAGCAAATCTGAGAACTGCATTTGGCAGCCTTGTGTGAACAGTGTTTGTCAAGAGCATGATTTTAAAACGTAAAATCTGGCTGCTGTGGTATATTGCTTGGGCAGTCAAAAGCATGCAGTAACTGTAAATATGCCCCATTTGGTTTTAGTTGGGACTGTCCCCTGCCAGCAGATGTTGGAGTTCAAAATGCTAAATCCTTTGTTTTGCCAGGAGATAAGGTGTCCGGCGGATGCTTGTCTCCCTCTCCGCATTGAAATAGACATGCACACTTGGTTTAACGTGCATGTTTATGGGGTAGATTTTGGCTGACAGATATGTATAGTTACCCTCTAGGCTGGGTTCACACGAGCATGTTTGGTCCGTAATGGACGGAACGTATTTTGGCCGCAAGTCCCGGACCGAACACACTGCAGGGAGCCGGGCTCCTAGCATCATAGTTATGTACGACGCTAGGAGTCCCTGCCTCGCTGCCGGACAACTGTCCCGTACTGAAAACATGATTACAGCAGGGACTCCTAGCATCGTACATAACTATGATGCTAGGACCCCGGCTCCCTGCAGTGTGTTCGGTCCGGGACTTGCGGCCGAAATACGTTCCGTCCATTACGGACCAAACATGCTCGTGTGAATCCAGCCTTAGGGTATGTTCACACGGCCTATTTTCGGGTCAGAAAAATCGGAAGCAGAACACCTCCAAACAACTGCCCATTGATTTCAATGGGAAAAACTGCGTTTTGTTCCGACGGAGCATTTTTTTCACGCATAAAAAAAACGGCCGCGAAAAAGAAGGGCAGACTATTGAAAAAAGCTCCAAAAATTGCTGCGAAAATCGCGAGTGGCACAAAAAACTTCTGAAAATCAGGAGCTGTTTTCTCTTGAAAATAGCTCCGTATTTTGAGACGTTTTCGACTCTGCGTGTGAACATATCCTTAGAGTTGATATCATTAATCACAGCCCCTGGTTGTATTCAGCAAAGTAGCTCTATGGGATACTGTTCAATATAGCAGATTCATAAGGACGATACGCTCTCTTTATGAAGCATTAATGATAATACTGTGTATCATCTGTGTTGCCTGTTAAACAGTGGTTTAAAGCAGGAGAATAACTCACCTGAGTTAAGCTTCGTTCACATCTGCGTCAGAGCTTTGTTCTGACATTCCGTCTGAGCGGAGCCCTGATGTAGATGTGAACGAAGCTTAAAACAGAAGTCGGCTGTATTTAGATTAAAAACACTACAGAGAAAGACTTATAAAATAAATATTTAAAAATGGGGAAAACAATCCACAAAATGTCCATTGATGTGAAAGCTGTAGGCATTGTATTGCTCTAGCTTTTAAACCATAATGCTTTGTAACAATTCAAATGTCTGTATTTCAACTGGCCATTTTTTGTAGAAGGTCAGTGAAGCTATGTGCACATGTGCATAGTACGGAGACACTAACTGCCATAGCTTTGAGTGCAACAGGGGATGGGTACAGTGCAGCAGCCTCCTTTGTTGCTAGAACAACTTCCTTCAGTGCTTGGCATAAGGTACCCCCTTCCCCTGTAAGCTTAGCTTGTAGTTGGTTGCAACTAAGAAGTCGACCAAGCGTGTCCCCAATAAACACCAGCTTGTGTGCAGCGATCACCAACTGCTTTCCATGTCCTACAAAGATGCGTGGGGGTTGGGAACTTGCACTCCCCAGGAAGGTGTTCACACAGGATTGAAGAGTCTGTAGATGTCCATTACTTTGAGATGCATAAAAACGAAGCAAATGCCGATCATCTTCGGAAGGTTCAGGGTAGGTGTCAATCTTGGAGGTAAATACAAAAATATCATTAGTGCTTTTGAAGAGGAGAACCCTTAGGGCATGTTCACACGTGGCCGAATTGCTGTTTTATTCCGCTGCGATCAGTCCGCAGTGGAATTCTGCAGCAGTCGGTTTTTACATTTGTTTCTATAAATTTTTAGGAGTTAGTTGAGACGTTGCAGAAAATAACTGTGCGGAAATCAGGCTGCGGTGCAGAATTTCCCCTCTGAGCATGCTCATGACGTGGCGGAGAAGAAGCGGAATTTCACTGTGGATTTCAGCATTTGCAATGCAAAAACTGAAATCTGTGGCAAGTCCGCTGTGATATCTGCAACGTCTGAATTACCTGTCAAAAATGCAAATGTTGGTGCAGATTCATTGCGTAATTGCCCCAAATCTGCACCAACATTTGCAGCGGAAAAATTCTGCCACATCTGAACGTGCCCTTAAAGAGAACCTTGCACCTGCCCATGAATGTGCAGTCCTGTCATCCTTGTCTGCTGAGAGCGGAGGAGTGAGAGCATACGCGCGCACAGCACTGACGATACTCCCGCCGCCACGGAACAGAAGAAGAAGAATTCACCTTCTCCTCTTCTGTTCAGTAGTGGTGGCGGCGGCGGAGCTGCACACGCTCTCCAGCTCTTGCTGTGACACTCTCCGTAGCGGATTGGACAGTGTTACAGCGATCGCAACATGCCCCCTTGCCAATTACACGCCCCATTGACCATTCAGGGGGTTATTTAAATATCGGGCGCCAAATATAACGGCACCGATATCTAAAATTTTTTTACTACCCTCCTCCGTTATTTAAAGTGCAGCCCTGCCTATTACATGGTGCACTCAGCTGCACACGTATGGGCAGGTGAAGGGTTCTCTTTAAGCATTAGCGGATTGGTAAGCAGGCTATTGCTACAACTATCCTTTTTGAGTAAAGCAAAGAATGGACTTATATGTGTGAAAGAGGCTCCTGTTAAAACTTGTAATTTCAACATATTTATCAAGCAGCTGTATTTGTTTTTAAAGAAAAAGATAGCAGGTAAATTTCTCACCCACTTCCCCCATTGTGTTTATACTATATTTTCTATTTGGGAGACACATTCTATTTGGGAGATATTGGGTTCAGGAAACTAGCACTTAAAAAAATAAATAAAAAAAGGCTATTTGCTATTGCAAGCTGTGGTATAAAGGTATGTTCACACGGCTTAGCAAAATACGGAGCTCTTTTCAAGAGAAAACAGCTCCTGATTTTCAGACGTTTTTTGCTGCGTATTTTACGCGTGTTTTTGGAGCGGTTTTTCAATGGAGTCAATGGAAAACGGCTCCAAAAACGTCCCAAGAAATGACCTGCACTTATTTTTACGCGCCGTATTTTGAAAAAGACGCGTAAAATTACGCCTCGTGGGAACAGAACACCGTAAATCCCATTGCAAGCAGATGTTTGGAGGTGTAATGGTGCCGTTTTTTTCAGGCCTAATTTGAGGCGTAGACGGCCCGAATTACGTCTGAAAACACATCGTGTGAACATACCTTCAGACTGTGTTTACACTGCGCGTTTTTGTTGTGGTGGGTAAACTCCCCAAAAAAAATAAAGTATATCAATGTGAATTCATCAACTAAAACAAAAAATATAAACATGATAAAAATGGACTAAAAACCGTGTGACACCAGCTTTATAAGCGATGTACACCTTTTTTTTTTTAAATAAAAATGTGTAACGGTGTTTGGTGCAACTTTCTAATTACTTTATTAAAAATTATTTTTTACTTTGAGATGCAGCTGCTTTGTATTCTGTATACAGCGCAGCTGTATCTCAAAAAGTAAAAATATTTTCTAAAAACGAAATTAGAAAGTTGCACTAAATGCACTGAAAACTTATTTTTTTTATATAAAAATATGTAACAAAGGTGTACATAGCCTTTGAGGTCCTTCTAGACGGCCCAATATTGGCCGTGGAAACTAGCGCAAATCAATGTGCTGTATCATTGATGGACGCTAGTTTACTCCAGTCACAAGGAGCAATGATTGGTAATGTATTGGGCGAACGACATTCGTCCCCATGCATCAGGTTGGCAGCACATCTTTGTTTACACAAGGAGATGTGACGCAGACTAGCAAACATTTGATTGGTTGCATAAAAGATCCGATCAGCGGATAAACGAGTGTTTGATTGTTCTTTGGCTGATCATTGCCCTGTATACACAGGACAAGGACTGGAAACGAGCGTTCATACGTACGTTAATTTGTCTGAGTAAGGCCTCGTTTACACGAACGTATTATACGCGCGTGCGACGCGCGTGCTTTTCACGCGTGTCGTACGGACCTATAATAGTCTATGGGGCTGTTTAGACGATGCGTGTATTTTGCGCTGCGTGAGTGCGTTGCGTAAAACTCACGACATGTTCTATAATCTTGCGTTTTTCACGCAACACGCACCCATTGACTTCAATGGGTGCGTGAAAACAACGCATGCCACACTGACGGTCCTGCGTTGCATGCGCGAAAATCACGCCAGAGCTGTCAAAAGGATGAATGTAAACAGAAAAGCACCACGTGCTTTTCTGTTTACAAACATCCAAACGGAGTGTCAAATTCGAGATGAGCGCCCCGAACTTCACCGGGTTCGGCCAAACTCGTTTTGACCGAAACCGGTAAAAAATGTTCGGGTACGCGACGTCAGGAGACAGTCACTGTCCACGGTGCTGAAAGCGTTAAACTGGTTCAGCACCATGGACAGTGACTTCCGCTCCGAAAATCCATGAACCTGTAAAAAAAAAAAGACGTTCTGACTTACCGATAAGTCCGGTCCGACCTCCCGGGATGACAGTTCAGTCCAAATGACAGCTGCAGCCAATCACAGGCCAAGCACAGGCTGCAGCCAATCACAGGCTGCAGCGGTCTCATGGACTGCGGCGTCATCCTGGGAGGTGGGGCCGGATGGCAAGAGAGGGACGCGTCACCAAGGCAACGGCCGGGAGACCGGACTGGAGGAAGCAGGCAGTTCATGGTAAGTTTGAATGTCTTTTTATTCACAGGTTGGTGTATATTGTGATCGGCATTCACTGTCGAGGGTGCTGAAAGAGTTACTGCCGATCAGTTAGCTCTTTCAGCACCTTGGACAGTGACGGGCCTCGACTACCTCATCTCTATGATGGCGGCTGCGTGAAAATCACGCAGCCGCGCATCATGACACACGGAGCTGTCAAATGCCTTTTGCGCGTTTAAAACGCAACAAGGCTGCGTATACGCAGTGCATACGCCATGCATACGCGCGCAAAACGCAGCGTTTTTTGCGCGCGCAAAACGCATACGCTCGTGTAAATGAGGCCTAAAAGGGCCTTAACACCTCAAACTAGATTGAGCATAGCCACGTCCTTTTCTGAAGTAAATTAAGGGCTCATATTACTCTGTATAAGCTCCGATTTGTAAGGAGCTGTAATACGTTACCCATAGAACCCCTGTATGCCTCCAATTTCATACAGAAGGTTTTACATTTTTGCTGTATTCATAGAAAACAGGATATTAAAAAAAATAATAGTTGTGGCATGCTACAGCAATGTTCTTCCTTAGGGTATGTTCACACGCACTAATTACGGACGTAATTCGGGCGTTTTTGCCCCGAATTACGTCCGAAAAATGCGCCTCGATAGCGTTGACAAACATCTGCCCATTGAAAGCAATGGGCTGACGTTTGTCTGTTCACACGAGGCGTATATTTAAATAGACGCCCGCGTCAAAGAAGTGACCTGTCACTTCTTGGGGCGTAATTGGAGCAGTTATTCATGGACTCCAATGAAAAGCAGCGCCAATTACGTCCGTAATGGACGCGGCGTTCAAGTGCCCGCACATGCCGTTACGGCTGAAATTACGGGGATGTTTTCTCCTGAAAACAGCTCCGTAATTTCAGCCGTTACGGACGCTGCCGTGTGAAAATACCCTTAGGAGGAATTATTTTACTAACGGTGCCATACAGAGATGTATAGAATAGTGAAGATACAAAGGGTACATTCACACACGGTGTAAAAATGTGTCATGAAATACGCAACAGTAATTCCGCATCAGAATTTGCTTTGCGTATTTCAGTGTGGAATTTCGTATAGCGTTGAAGTCTTTTATGAAATTCTGCAACATACAGTGAACGCTGCCGAATGTATTATGCAGAGAATTTTAATAAAGGGAGATTTTCACGCACCCATTGACTTCAATGGGTGCGTGATGCGCGAAAAACGCACAAATATAGGACAAGTCATGAGTTTTACACAGCGGACACACCCATAGACTAACATAGGTCCGGCGAGGCACATGAAAATCACGCGTGTTGTACGGATGTATTACAAGTTCGCCTAAATAAGCCCCAAGGTGAATGATCATTTATTCTTGTAATTGTCCCTGCATCACGATAAGGCCCTGTTCACACGGATTTTTTTGCAGGCAGAAAACTCTGCCTCAAAATTCCGTCTAGAATTTTGATCTGCCTGCACACCATTTGCCATGATTTTCGCTGCGTTTTTCACCCACGGCCATTGAGCGCCACGGGCAAAAACTCAGCGAAATACGCTTTCTCTGCCTCCCATTGATGTCAATGGGAGGTCAGAGATTTAAATGCCCGAAGATAGGGCATGTTGTTTCTTTTTCCCGCGAGATGGTTTTTCCGCTCGCGGGAAAAAAACGCCTCCACCTCCCATTGAAATCGATGGGAGGCATTTTCGGCTCTTTACACAGTCTTTTTGACGCGGAAACCGCGTTTGTAAACAGGGCCTAAGACCTTATTCAGCCGGACGGATTTTACGTCCATGTGAAGTCCGTTGAAGTAACTGACTGCACACGGACCCATGCAAATCAATTGGGCTATTCACAGATGCGTGATTTTTCACGCATCTGTGTGTCCGTTGTGTGAAACTCACTGCATGTCCTATTTAGTCAGTTTTTGTGGACCACGTCGCCAAGGGCCGGCATCAGCACCCGGGCAAGTGCCCGGGCCCGCTCGGCCACTGGGTGCTGACACTGCCGTCATGGCTCTTCTCATGGCTGCCGTCCTGGCTTCCCTGGGGAGTCCAGGGCTGGGCTGGCAGATGCCCACCAGTAAAATATGGGTCCCCCCATATTTTTCCCTACCCTCCCCCCGCCGCGCTAGTCCTTTAAGGTCCCTTACCTAGCAGACGTGCGGCACATCTGCTAGAACACGCCCCTCCTCTCCCCTGACGCTGCCTCAACCACCAGAGCGGAGCAGGAGCGCCAGAGAGAGGACTGAGGAGAGGCAGCCAGGCTGAGGTGAGCGCAGTCTTAAAACACGCTGCTCACTGCACTCAGCCTCCTGCCCCCCCTGCCAGTTATGAACTTAAAAAAAAAAGTAATCGCCGGCCAACGCTAGAGATGGAGGGGGGTGGGGGGATTTTGGCTGTTTGCAAGGGGGGGGGGTGTCAAAACATCTCGCTGACTGCAAAGGGCTCTATGGGGGGGGGGAATTATCTGCAAGAGGGGTGTCTGAGCATCTAGGACTGCTCTGAGCCCTCAGCAGTCAAAGTCAGACCCCCACACTTGCAGTATACTTCTTCCCCATAGAGCCCTCAGCAGTCAGTCAGATGCTCAGACCCAGGGCCAGCATCAGCACCTGCTGCCCCTTGGGGGGCTCACTCGGCCGCTTCCTTATGCTGCCGTCATGGCTCCTCCAGGTGCAGAATCCCCGGCCAGAGTGTTGCCGATGCTCTTGCCCGGGATTCCGCTCCTGGAGGAGCCCCTAACATGGCTCCTCTGGGACCGAAATCCTCGGCCATAACGTTCGACAACGCTCTGGCCGGGGATTCCGCTGTTAGAGAGAGCCCCAATGGCGCTATCTACAGGGGATACGTGTATGTGTGAGACATTATCTACAGGGGACGCGTGTGTGTGTGTGGCATTATCTACAGGGGATGCGTGTATGTGTGAGACATTATCTACAGGGGATGCGTGTATGTGTGAGACATTATCTACAGGGGATGCGTGTATGTGTGAGACATTATCTACAGGGGATGCGTGTATGTGTGAGACATTATCTACAGGGGATGCGTGTATGTGTGAGACATTATCTACAGGGGATGCGTGTATGTGTGAAACATTATCTACAGGGGATGCGTGTATGTGTGAAACATTATCTACAGGGGATGCGTGTATGTGTGACACATCTACAGGGGATGCGTGTGTGTGACACATTATCTACAGGGGATGCGTGTGTGTGACACATTACCTACAGGGGATGCGTGTATGTGTGACACATTATCTACAGGGGATGCGTGTGTGACATCTGCAGGGGATGGGGGTGTGGTATTATCTGCAGGGGTCACTGTATATATGGGGGCATAAACAAGGCCTAACGTTAATATGGGGGCACAATCTGGAGTCCTAACTTCTATATGGGGGCACAAACTGCCATTTTCCTGCAGCTGTGAGTTCCCCTGCAAGGGGGCCCACTAAGTCTGTGTTGCCCAAGGGCCCACATAAACTTGGAGCCGGCTCTGACGTCGCCCATTGAAGTCTATGGGTGTGTGAAAAACACGGACCGCACACGGACGACATCCGTGTGCTGTCCGTGTTTCACGCACGAGTTGCTAAAGAAATGCGGAGGGAAAAAAAACAAAAACAGGGAGTGCAGAATCACGGACGTGACAATTTGATGCCACACGGAACTGATACTTATGAAAGGTCATCAGGGTCTGATTATCTTTGATGCAGCCTGAGGTTCACAGATAATTTCCATCTTTATTAGATCGCATTAAGGTGTGCCACTTAGGGTTTACCTTTTATGCTGCAATCTGTTTAGATTGACACACCACCAGTCCAATTCCTGTATAGACAATGGTGGATCAGACTTCCATGCACAACAGCTTGTATTACCGTTTTTTTCGGACTATAAATCACATCCAGGTTTTATACAATAAAATATTGGAAAAAGATTCATTTTCCTACTACTTTTACAAAGCAAAAGCGATTTGTTAAAAAAAATCATTTGTTCTATTTCACCACATTTTGAGAGCCATTTTTTGGTACATACAATTCATCACCACTTTTTATTTAACTCCTTTTTTTTTTTATTTATTTTTTTAACATTGTGCTTGGGGGAAAAAAATGGGAAAAGGTGTTTTTTTCAACTTTTAATATTTTTTTTATACTCACTGAAAATGCATCTAAATGTTATATTTTTTTTTTTTTTTTTTACACATTTTATTAGTTCCCCTAGGGGACTTGAACCAGCGATCATTAGATCGCTGGTACAATACAGGGATGAGTTACAGAAACAGCGTAACTCGCTGAGCTATGCGGTTTCCGTAACTCCCATAGTAGTGAATGGCAGCTACAGAAGCAGCGTAGCATGCTACGTGGTTTCCGTAACGACTATTCAGTTCTATGGGAGTTACGGAAACAGGGTAGCTCAGCGAGATACGCTGTTTCCGTAACTCGACCATGTACGCTGTTTCCGTAACTCGACCATATACGCTGTTTTCGGAGCTACAGAGTTCCGGAAACAGCGTAGCTTGCAGAGCTACGTTGTTTCCGTAACTCCCATTCACTTCAACGGGAGTTCCGTAAACAGCGTAGCTCAGCGAGCACTCGGCTGTTTCCGTAAGTCCCGACCACCTAACCAGGAAGTGGCCGGGAGACAGTGGAGCGAGTAAGCTAGAACAGGGTTTAGGGGGCCCCGTTCTAGAGATAGGTGCGGGTCCCAGAGGTGGGGACCGCATCTATCTGACATTTATGACATATCCTGTGGATATGCCATAAATGGCCTTCATCTTAAAACCCTATAAATGCTGCGATCGCGATTGACCGCTGCATTTAAAGAGGCTGTCACCACATTATAAGTGCCCTATCTAGTACATAATGTGATCGGTGCTGTAATGTAGGATTGCAGCAGTGTTGTTTATTTAGAAAAACGATCTATTTTCACCAAGTTATGACCTATTTTAGCTTTATGCTAATGACTTTCTTAATAGACAACTGGGCGTGTTTTTACTTTTGACCAAGTGGGCGTTGTGGAGAGAAGTGTATGACGCTGACCAATCAGCGTCATACACTTCTCTCCATTCATTTACTCAGCACATAGTGATCCTGCGTTCTTAACTATGTGCAGTCACATACTCACATTAACGTTACTGAAGTGTCCTGACCGTAAATAGACATGTCCAACCAGGACAGGATGTCTATTCACAATCCCGACACTTCGGTAACGTTTGTGTGTGACTTACAGCACAGCAAGCGTAATCTCGCTGTAAATGACAGCACAGCGTACTCTCGATGTGCTGTGTGAGTAAGTCACACACAAACGTTACTGAAGTGTCGTGATTGTGAAAAGACATCCCGTCCTGGTTGGACGCGATGTCTATTTACTGTCAAGACACTTCAGTAATGTTAATGTGTGCGTATGTGACTGCACATAGTGATCCTGTGTTGTTCACTATGTGCTGAGTAAATGAGAGAAGTGCATGACGCTGATTGGTCAGCGTCATACACTTCTCTCCACAACGCCCACTTGGTCAAAAGTAAAAACACGTCCAGTTGTCTATTAAGAAATTCATTAGCATAAAGCTAAAATAGGTCATAACTTAGTGAAAATAGATAGTTTTTCTAAATAAACAACACTGCTGCAATCCTACATTACAGCACCGATCGCATTATGTACTAGATAGGGCACTTATAATGTGGTGACAGAGCCTCTTTAACTAGTTAAAATGGCCAGGAACAGCGCCATCGCTGTTCCTGGCGGTTAGAGAAGCATGTCACCTGTAAAACACAGCTGACACCTGCAGTGTATAGAGTGGGCTCAGCGTGTGAGCCCACTCCGCTCCAAACATCATCCCGTCCCTGCTCTATGATGTTCCGGTAGATCATGGGTCGGGAAAGGGTTAAGTAAGAAGCGGTCAGGGGGCCTGGCACTGCCGGGTCCTTTGACTGTCGACTATAAGACGCAGGGACTTTTTAGCAAGATTTATTCGTCCTAAAAACTGCGTCTTAGTCTGCAAAATACGGTATTTTGCAGATTTTAGTGTAACCTGTGGACTTCATTGCCTCTGCCATGAACTATATGCATTGAAATCAATGAAACAATCCTTTGTCATGTGAAAATTAGACAATCTGACCTCATGTGTTGTGAGGAGAGGGACGACAGGGTTGCATGCATTCAAGAACAAGACACAGGGAAGTGAATGGAAGCAAGTGGGAGGTAATAGACTTACTATTTTATTTTTGGCCTCACACCATACAAATAAGAGATAAGATCTGATGTAAGAAGCTGGCGCTGTCAAATACACCGAGATGAGTAGAGGGTCATGTATACAAACTCTCACACAGCAATTTGTCTCCCAATTAATCAGGTGTAATGTACTTATTGCTCCATATGCTACACAAGAGGTCTTCCGGTGAGGGAGGGTGCCTGGTTCTCAGGTTAGGAGTGGATGTTTTAGGACATGGTGCGGTAGGATAGATGCAATACATACCAGTTATGAAGCTTGATTTGTTAATGATTACTTTACACTGGGATGTTTTAGTTTGATAAATAGAACAAATCATAGGTTTATAAATGGGAGTAACCTAAGGCACATTGTGTAAATCAATAATTTGACCTTCCTGTAGGAAAATATTTTACTATCGTTCCTTGCAGATAGAAACTCGACCAAGTCGGAAACAGGAGGACCAGTTTTTTTTTTACGAGACACATAACCAACTTTGAGAAAATCTGTTACCTTTCTCTCCTGTAAAGGTTTCTGTTCCAAATTCTTTTTTTGGTCTTTGGATTTTGATGCGATTTGTACAATAGTACCCTGGTAGACAGGGAAAAAAGATACATGCTGGTACAACCAGTTTATATAGGGTGTGAGAATATAGCGGTTTGTGATAAATAGGTATAGGAGTGCCATAATCTAGAAGGCGGGGCCTTTACTCACCTGTAAATGAACATAGTGATTGTCTCTGCATTGAATCCTCTCGTATTCACTGTGGGCATCCTCCCCAGGGTCACTAGGAGTTCCATGAAGGATAGGTGGCGGTGGCAGAGGTCGATCCTGAATGCTGCCTTTGCGATGTGATGCAGGGGAAGCAGTGGGTATTGCAGGAAGTGGCCGTCTTGAAAGGCTTTCACTAGAAGAAAGCCGCGGTCGTGGGAAGAGAAGGGCTGCATTGGCATTTACCAGAACCACAATACACCCACTTTGCTCTTGAATTAAATGAGTCATTGATAATTCAGTCCCACCCTCCTGTAGTGCCCGAAGAGCAAGTTCCAGTTGCTCTAAATGTCCCGAAAGTTCTCGATGTAGTGATGGGTCTGAGGCTTGGCAAGAGTGGAGAAGAACAACTTGTGCCAAGCCGACAAAGTCTTTAAGGGCTTCAACACCTTGAGCGGTCCCTTGATCTTCTATACATCCTTGTCTTGCACCTTCTTGAGGCCCATCTCTCACAAGTATCATTGTCCTTTGTAGTTCCTGATGCTGCATTCGCAATGCCTCTACTGTACAAAGCCCATCAGTATGGGGATCTCTAATCAAAATAGAAGGTAGACCGGACTCTCTACTTCCACCAGAATCTATTGATCGAGCACTGCCAGTGCTAGAAACTGAAAGACGGTGGGTCTGAGGTGGGTCAATGGGTTCTGATAAGTTACCACAACTAAGAATATCTTCAGGTGCTTCATAAAGATTCTGAAGACCAGACACCCGTTTTAAGTTAGAGGGCATGGAATAAATCCCCTCATCTTCCTCATTATCATCTAGTGTCACATTCTGAAATGTTGGCGGCACATCATAAACATCTTCTGGAATCTCTTCAGGTGGTGAAATAGCGTCACATTTTACTTCTTTTACTCGCAACACAGGACTATCATACATAGATGGTGTATCTTTCAACAATGATGACGGCATATCGTAAACCTGCAGTACATGAGTAGAAAATACCATATACAAACCGTAAGAAAAGGAGTGATGGTAGCAAACTGAATTACAATTCTGCAGATAAATACTGTTTTTATGTTTTAGATTAAACGCACGCTTATGTAATATTTAATACATTTATGACTTGAATTATCATATATACACACACACACACACACACACACACACTTTCATCCTTCTCAATGAATTTGAATAACATGAAAAAGTTAATTTCAGTAACTCAATTCAAAAAGTGAAACTCATATATTCATTACACACAGAGTGATCTATTTCCAGCATTTTTTTCTTTTAATGTTGATGATTATGGCTAACAGTTAGGGTATGTGCACACGCACTAATGACGGACGTAATTCGGGCGTTTTTGCCCCGAATTACGGCCGAAAATAGCGCCTCAATAGCGCTGACAAACATCTGCCCATTGAAAGCAATGGGCTGACATTTGTCTGTTCACACGAGGCGTATATTTACACGCCGCTGTCAAATGACGGCGCGTAAATAGACGCCCGCGTCAAAGAAGTGACCTGTCACTTCTTTGGCCGTAATTGGAGCCGTTATTCATGGACTCCAATGAATAGCAGCGCCAATTACGTCCGTAATGGACGCGACGTTCAAGCGCTTGCACATGCAGTTACGGCTGAAATTACGGGGATGTTTTCAGGCGGAAACATCCCCGCAATTTCAGCCGTTACGGACGCAGTCGTGTGAACATACCCTTAGGGTATGTGCACACAACCTCTTTTCAGACGTAATGGAGGCGTTTTACGCCTCGAATTAAGCCTGAAAAAACGCCCCTAATACACCATTGCTTTCAATGGGAATTACGATGTTCTGTTCCCACGAGTCTTTATTTTATGCGTCGCTGTCAAAAAATGGAGCGTAAAAAGACGCTCCGTAAAAAGAAGTAGCATGTCACTTCTTGAGGCGTTTTTTGGAGCGGATTTTCCATTGAACACTATGAAAAGCGCCTCAAAAATCGTCTGAAAAGAAGCCTCAAAAAAAGCTCCAAATTTCATTCTCAGCCGTTTTTTGTTAAGCGTGTGGAAAACCCAAAATTTAGCCTTAGAAAATTTGGATATTATATAAGCCGAATTTCAAAAATGATTTTTAATACCGAAACCAGGTGTTGGTACTTTTGGCAGTGTGTGCAGGTGCCAAGTCCTGCTGGAAAATGAAATCAGCATCTCCATAAAGCTTATCAGCAGAGGGAAGCATGAAGTGCTGGAAAATTTCCTGGTAGACGCTGCGTTGACTCTGGACTTGATATAACACAGTGGACCAACACCAGCAGAGGACACGGCTCCCCAAACCATCACTGACTGAGAACTTCACACTGGACCACAAACAACTTGGATTGATGCCTCTCCGCTCTTCCTCCAGACTCTGGGACCTGGATCTAAAAATGAAATGCAAAATTTACTTTCATCTGAAAACAGAATTATGGACACTGAGCAACAGTGCTCGTCCACTGTGTTATATCAAGTCCAGAGTCAGCGCAGCGTCTACCAGGACATTTTCCAGCACTTCATGCTTCTCTCTGCTGACCAGCTTTATGGAGATGCTGATTTCATTCTCCAGCAGGACTTGGTACTTCTGGCAGTGTGGGCAGGTGCCAACACCTGGTTTAATAACCACAGGATCACTGCGCTTGATTGGCCAGCAAACTCGCCTGACCTAAAACCCATAGAGAATCTATAGGGTATTGTCAAGAGGAAGATGACACCGGACCCAACAATGCAGACGAGCTGAAGGCCACCATCAAAGCAACCTGGGCTACCATAGCACCTCAGCAGTGCCACAGGTTGATCGCCCCCATGCCACGCCGCATTGATGCAGTAATTCATGCAGAGTCTGAGCCCCGACCAAGTATTGAGTGTATATACTGTACATACTTTTCAGTAGGCCAACATTGCAGTATTAAAAATCATTTTTGAAATTGGGCTTATATAATATCCTAATTTTCTGAGACACTAAATTTTGGGTTTTCATTAACTGTTACCATAATCATCAACATTAAAAGAAAAATGCTGGAAATAGATCACTCCGTGTGTAATGAATCTATAGAATATGAGTTTCACTTTTTTAATTAAATTAGTGAAATAAAATTTTTGATGATATTCTTATTCATTGAGAAGGACTAGGGTGTGTAATATATACATACATACATACACACACACACACTTTTTTTTACCATTCCCCCATAGTTATTTTAATGGAAACAGTTAGGGTGTGTTCACACTTAAACTTCTGAAAATAGGAAGCGGTTTAAAGGACAGGTGTCAGGAAAAAATGTTTTTTTATAGGTTATTGCTTTTAGTGGGTTCTTAAAATACATTTTAGTTATTTGTGTTTTACTTTTTTCTTTCTTTTACTTCACTATGGGGGCTGCCATTTTTTTTTTCATCTCTGTGTGTGTGTCGATAAACGACACATACAGAGATGGAATACGGCACATACATCCCCATAGAGAATGTGAACGGGAGTCGCTCCATTCACTATGGTGTACGCCGTCTGTGTGGGACCACACACAGTCCAAAAGGAAGGTCTTCGGCCGAGCAACAAACGGCGCCATTTTCAAGTGGACCGGAAGCCGCGGCCGGACAGTAAGATGACTACTTCCGGTCGCAGCTTCCGGACATATGTTCAGAAGCAAGGACTAGGAGCGGAGGGAGCGGCAGGAGCAGGTAAGTTATGTTTGTGTTTTAGTGTGTGATTACTAGTGTATGTTAACCTACTACACTGTGCGTTAGCTCAAAAAATGGCGGCACACAGTGTAGGAGGTTTGACCGTTCAATCCCCTCCTTTCTCCTGGCACTAGTCAGGATAAAGGAGGGGGGATTCTGTGAGCTCACTAGAGCGAGTGTGTCTTCTCCAATTTTGCAGCATAAAGCAATGTGGTTGCTTTACCACATGCCAATGCTGCAATTTTGGGAATTGCTTCCTCAAGTGACCAGCACATGGAAAGGTTATAAATTAGAATCTAATTTATAATATTTCCTGAACAATGTGTAATCATTTATCTACTAACAGTTTAACTAAAAAAAAAAAAAAATTGCCCGTGTGAATAGTTACAGTATACCTAGTGCTTTTTTGGATTATTCAACGGACTTAAATATGTAGTTTGACAGAGCTACAATTAGTATAAATTAAATGGCTCCAGTAAGACCATATTGTAATCACTACAATCCCCAGAAGCCTTGCATACTGTTGCAATGACCAAGTTTAAATGATGAAGGATCCATTCAATGGTCCTTTTCCTAGAAAGATGTGGCTGACATTGTGTAGCACGCACCTCTATTATTTTATATCTCTAAAGATTTGTAAATCTCTCACCTCCTGTGAGAAGGGTTGAGGCACCTCAACTTGACGTGGAGAGTGGTAGATTTCCTCTTCAGCTGTAGGTGGTGAAATGCAGAGTCGTGCAATGGGTGGTACCTGATATACCTAAGAAAAGAAAGAAAATTAATCTCCTTAATTTTTTTCTACCATCTAACCTATTAAAGGGGTTTTCCATGACCAATAAAAAAATAATTCCTAGTTAACTAAACATCTAAAACCAATGCAATTTGTAATATATTTGCGTTTCCATAGTGGTTTCTAATGCCGTATCTCGCACGCGGTCACATGATGCGTCACCCACAGTAAATCCGAACTTCTGCCGCTGCCCCGTACATGAGCGATCACTTCCTTCCGGCATGCTCAGTGGTGTACGGGCACGTCATTCCTGACCTCACTGTGCACAGTGGGAAGGCGTGAACAGAATTCCCTGCTTCTTCCGTCTGAGCCTGCGTGGTTGATACACAAAGTGTTCACCACGCATGCCAGATCCTCTGCTCTCACAGCGCCTGCGTGGCTTGTCCTCCCCCCCCAGCCTTTGCTAAATTCCCATTTGCGCTGGGCCTCTTGGGATTTGTAGGCTATGAGAGTACAGGAAACAGAGGAGTAGCGGTAGTACCGGATGTAAACAAACCGGAGATCGGCCACAGCGTGCTAACCGTGAGTCAAATGAATACAAAAAAAAAAGAAGAAAGCTGGGCAGCATTGTTAAACCGAACCGAACAGGAATATCTCAATAAAAAAAATAAAAAATACGATATCGGAAAACCCCTTTAAGTTCTTTGTCTTACCTCAGCACATGATGGGATTTGTTGTTCATCTTTGTATATTTTTAGTTTGCCTTCAGGACTTTGTGGTTTGGAGATCACAACAGTAGCGCCAAGAAAGCGAGGTGCTTGGTATTCGCTTTCCTGTGATTCGGTCTCTGGAAGAAGCCGTAATCGGTTTCCAGGTGCAATTCCTTGCTTCCCCTTAAGCAAGCAACGCCACCATCCACTAAGGGTGGGAGGGTCTCTTTCTAGAACCAGCATCACGTCACCTCGACAAAAGCTAAGCTCTTCTGGACTCTCAGCAGCATTGTCATATAAGGCCTGTGCCAGCTGTGCCTACGTGGAAAGAAAAGTATATTAAAAATGGAGATACAGGAATCAGAAGAGAAACTATACAAGTCTGATAGAGGACTGTGCCCATGCTCTGTATTCACCGAACATGGTGCTAACCTGTTGTGGAATACTACGCAAGCTACTTAACACTGTTGTTTGCACCACTATTGCCTTTAGGCCTTATTCACACAAACTTATTTCTCATCTGTGTGCAGCCCATTTTAACAATGGCCAGCACACAAGTAAGAGCGCGTGTCCTTTGTGGGAAACTCACAGCATGCACTATTCTGGTCCGGTTTTTGTGGACCAGACTCACCCATGGAAGTCTATGGGTGCCTGAAAATAACGGACAGTACGCGGATGACATCCGTATGCTGTCTGTTTATTTCACGAATCAGTGGTTAAAGAAGTGCAGAGTGGGAATATAATATATATATATATATATATATATATATATATATATATATATACACACACACACACACACTTATATATAATAAAGTGAATTTCCTACACTACATTTCCATATGTTTTACTATACATTTACAGTGGTCCTTAATCACAAGGACTATACAAAGAGCAAAAAAAAATAAAAACATTTACATAAAACATAAGTAAAGAAGCCATAGTAGAAACTATCACTGAAAACAAGGACTGGCTGGCAGATTTAACAGTACATTGCTCCATCAAAATAGTGGTATTTAATTTGTGCCTAGAAAAAAAAAAACTAACATTAGGCCCACATAGTACAGGTAACTAAACGCGTCCAAAAGTAATCTAGCTGCAAACCAAAATACAATCCTGACGTGGCATGCATGTTAACCCTGGATAGATATGTAGCTGAAGACACTGCAATTCACTCAAACCCAGAAATACTGTTCATGATTTAAGATGATAGATCAGATACAGACACACCCAATTTGGATATAGTAGTAATCTGAAATGCACACAATTCCAATATTCAAGGTGAACAACAGCATCAGTACAGAGAGACGCCAACTCTACAATGCACAGCAATATTCCTGGAACATCTCAAACTAGAACCTGATCAGCTAGCCTAGTGAGGAACAAGCATACACTACATCAGTAAAGCTCACTGCTACATCTATACACACACAGCCATCGGTAGGCGCTTGCTTCTGAAGGTTAATGCCATCAGTATTTCAGAAGATCCCCCCTGCTCACCCTGCCATGTCTTTCACCCATTATGCAGCAGGTTCCTGTCTCTTTAAGAGAACAGAACATGTGGCGGTGACATCATTCTTGATACAGAATAAAGAGAATGGGAGCACTGTGTCCAAGTCAATGCCCAGTATAAACCGGATCAGAAGCTGCTCATAGACAGGCATCTCTCATACAGTCTGAAAATTAGACAGATAGGACATCCGATTTGATTCTGCTCATACACCACGGTTCGGAGTTTGTAGCTTGTGCACTTAATCTGCCCTTCAAAGAGCCAGCTAGTCATGTCCCAACAATGACAGCTCCTGCAACATAATACCAAATCTCAGTGACATCCTCATGGAAAATGTGCAAGCACAAGCGCTCGTCTGCTATTACTAAACCCCCAACCCCCTTCTCAATCCTTCAGTTGCTCACATTGAGAGACAGCTGGCTGCCTTTAGAATGGGAATGTATAGTTGTGTGGCCATTGGGAGGATCCTTCTTGGACAGCACACTCTTACATTACACCATGAACTATACAGCAGAGAAAAACCACAATTACTTGGATACTGCAGCATCTTTCCAGAGTAATCCGGGTGGAAGCACTTAGAGGAAAGTGCATATGATTCCAAAGAGCCAACAGTCAGAACTGCTGAAGTCTGTAACATAAAGCATATCCTCCACACATCAAAAGATTGCCTATAAAGTCCTTCAGTGGTTTTCTTCTGCCACTCTATGCAGCCTTTTCTGCATTATATGGGTTTCTGGGAAGACTGGGTAACAATCTACATGGCTGCCATAACTGCTGCTACCAGGGATTGTTATCCATTAGGTGCTGCCTAGTCATGCAGCGATACAGCACTAGCAGAAGATGGATCATTGTGCAAACTAGGGATTTTGCATTCAGGCATTTGGGAAACCGGTGTGACAACCCAGTGACAGTAATGGCCCCCATACTGGTGGTGACCCGGCTTCAGCACCTCACAATAGCCGTCACAATGCTCCAGTACTTTCTCTCTCATTAAAACCATCTGGGCTTTCAACACTTTTGTGGCATTTTCCTGACGGTGACCAGATGTTAGCTGAAAGTGAATGGGGCAATATATATATATATAAAACAAACAAACACTACAAAACGTGTTGTGTTCTTTGTGCCATTCATTTTGTATTTTTTACTTTTGGGTCAGCTGGCTTTGGTGTATTTTCAAGCATTTAGTGGTGTCTCTGACAGAGAGCTCCATGGGTTTTATTTCTAGTCAATGTGTTGCATTTTTTTTAATTTTATTTTGAATTACTACTTTGGTGGTGTTTTTCCAGAATAAATCATGTGCTGCAAAGAAAGAGAAATATTTGCATCACATGATTTGCATTGTGAAAAAACCCCCAAAAAGACGCCACACAAAAATTGTGACTGAAGCCTTAGGCCCCATGCACGTGTCAATGCAGTATTTGCGGTCAGTGTGTCACCCACATTCGCGGATTGTGCGTACAGTAGTAAGTGTAGGAGCATGGTCTTCAAAGGGGTTTTCCCCATCAGAGACACAGGATATGTCCTAAATGTCAGATAGATGCAAGTTCCACCTCTGGGACCCGCACCTAGCTCTAGAACGGGGCCCCTAAACCCCATTCTACCTCTCTGCGTTGTGGCTGAAGCTTGTGATTTCCGAACATGAATTACACGCTGTTTCCGTGACTACCATTCACTACTATGGGTCTTCCGGGAAACAGCGTAGCTCAGCGGTTTCCGTAATTCATGGTCGGAAATCACATGAGTCAGCCGGAGCACAGAGAGGGAGAATGGGCTTTAGGGGTCTCCGTTCGAGATAGGAGCGGGTCCCAGAGGTGGGACTCGCATCTGACATTTATGACCTATCCACAGGATAGGTCATGAATATCTGATAGGGAAATCCCCTTAAGGGTAGGAACACACACGGCGTAAACACTGCTGATTTTACGTGACGGATTAATTGCGGAAAATCCACAGCGTATTACAGCAGTAGCAGTGTGGATGAGATCTCAACAAATCTCGTCCCCACACAGCGGAAAAAAGCGCACATAAACGGACCTTTTCAGCCCCAGTATGTTAGTTGATGCTGCGTAATCACAGCTCTTCTGTTGCAGGTTTTCCCATTGAAAACAACGAGGTGCTTAAACCTGCAAGACAGTAGTGTGTTGCGACACTTGCAGCAGAAAAAAAGTTCACTTATCCAGGAGTTCCCGGTTTCTTCCTGCAGTCCAGAATCCTGGGGTGACCTTTCCTCCCATGTGATGGCTACAGCCAATCGCAGGATGCAGCGGTCACATGGCCTGCAACATCCCAGGAGACCGGACTACGCACAGAAGAGGGAAGTATGAACGTTTTCTTCTTTTTTCCGGCGCTGCTTTCCGCAGCAGAAATTCCGCCCAAATAAATGCACCACAACATGGTGCAGATTTTCGGACGCCATTCCCTGCGGTGTTCAGGGCAGATACGCTGCGCAGCTTGACACAGCGTATCCGCCCTGAAAACACACTGTGTTCCTACCCTAAATGAGAAAAATAGGAGCGGTCCTATTTTTTGGGGCACATTTCTACGGCCCGGACACACACCCATAAATATATGGGAAGGTGTCCGTGGCCGATAGAAATGAATGTGTCAGTATTCTATCCTCAATTAGGGATCCGTAATTGCAGATAAAAAACTACCGTCGTGTGCACAAAGCCTCATGGTGTATTTTTGTGCCATGCAATATGTGATAAACTGCTTTTCCCTTCACTGGAGTGTTTATCCAAGATGCAGATTTGCTTTGTGCGATAGTTCTAAATCTTATTTTATGTTGGCAAGTTCAAGCAATGATGACTGGCTGCTGTGACGTTAAACAGTTTGGCCCCGGGAGGAACGTCTTGGACGCCATCTTATTTAGTATATTTGCCACGCCAGAACAGTAGGGACAACGTTCCAGTGTGGCTACACTGCGTCCTCACGCTGGGGCTTAACACATAAAAGGCGACTGTTCCCGCTTAACCAGGTTCAGTGCACGGGCAAAGCCTATAAAGATAACAAGCTGCTGTGCGGCGAGCTGCAGATTTGTGCCAGGCGGCACAAGTAAGGGCCCAGACCAGAGTTGGGTTTGAAGCACTACAGTGTGATGGTCAGGCGCCTCCCGTGTGCATCGGTGGGTGACGGGCAGCATCCTCCCTACAGAGTCAAGGCAACATTGGAAGCCCAAGATTGTCCTACTAGTGGGGAGCCAGCCATCAATGCCGGCCTTAACCGCAGTTGTAATGTTGTTGCAGAGAATGTACCTCTCTGCAGAGAAGTGTTTCTGTGACTGTGGCCGTGCGAGAGTACAACACCAGACCGAGTAAAGAGATTGTGTTTACCATCATCCTGGTCTTCATTTCATTTTTCCGCGACTACCCTGCACACATTGGATGAGATTTATTGCATCGCCTTCATATCAAATATAGCTGGAATAAGATGCACCTAATTTAATAAGAGGTGCACGCCTCCCTTTAAATTAGGCACAACTCTGGAGGTCAGTGTGCCTGAAAGGGAGATTTCTGCTAGAATTTAAGCCAGTTTTCAGGCGAAAACCGCTCCTGATTTTCAGACGTTTTTCGTAGCGTTTGTAGAGTTTTTTGCTGCGTTTTTCACGTCCGTCCAAAAACTTCCCAAGAAGTGTCCTGCACTTCTTTTGACGAGCCGTCATTTTACGCGCCGTATTTTGACAGCAACGCGTAAAATAAAGGCTCGTGGGAACAGAACATCGCAAAACCCATTGCAGGCAATGGGCAGATGTTTGTAGGCGTAAGGGAGCAGTTTTTTTCAGGCGCAAGTCGAGGCGTAAAATTGCTAGAGCCTGGCGATCATCTACATTATCTATGGAGACACTTACTGCTAAAATCTCAGAAGAACCACACACTTCCTTGACTGCATAGAGATGGAACCCCCTCCCTCTCCCCTCATACCTTTCCTCCCTCCCACCTCAGTGTTGTTGTTTTTCTTTTTTGTGGGTACTTATTGTACCCCTTTAGAGATTGTGATGTCTCCTGAAGTTATCTATACATGACACTATTGCATTTACATATTCTCTTTTTTGCATGATCTTTGACATCATAGATTCTTCTGATATGACTGTTTGGATACGAAGCCATGTTGGCTCATCTTACTTTATAATACCGTATGTGCGACTTTACGAGTCGGTTTCTTATTACATTTTCAAAAATGGTTCAATACAAATCTATTGAAACTAAATGTAGAAAATCTCAGCAAGAGTGCACTAAAATTCTGAAAAGAATAAAAGTGAAATGAACACCAGCCATGTACTTCGTGTGCACGAGGAAAAGTCACCCACAACGCTCATGAATGCAATGCACGATCAAATTCACTACACTACACTTTCCCTCAATTAAATTATTACCAGACTGTCCGACCCAGACTAGAAGTATGGTGGTAGCTATTTGTAGCTTGAGATTAGTCAGTAATAATTAGAAAAAAATATGATTATATACACACACACACACACACACACACACGCACAGTACTGTGCAAATGCAAAGTGAATGAACAGTATATGTCTAAATCCAATCAATATTTGGTGCGATCACTCTTTTCCTTCAAAACAGCATCAATTCTTCTAGGTACACTTACACAGTCATGGATTTTGTAGGATTATAGTTGGTTGTATGATTAACCAATTATACCCAACAGGTGATAATAATTATTTTCATATGTTGGTTGAAGCAGAGTCATTAACTAACAGAAACAGCTGTGTAGGAGGCTTAAAACTGGATGAGGAACAGCCAAACTCTGCTACAAAGGTGAGGTTGTGGAAGGAAGTTTCATGTCACTGGACCACTGTAGCAAGACTGAGCACAACAAGGTACTTATACTAAATAAGCGAGGTCTTTTGTAGTTAAAGATTTTAAAGCAGACTGGAGTTTCAAGCTCTTTTGAAGAAGCACAAAGAAAAGGGCAACGTTGAGGACCGTAGACACAGTGGTCGGCCAAGGAAACTTAGTGCAGCAGATCAAAGACACATCATGCTTACTTCCCTTTGAAATCGGGAGATGTCCAGCAGTGCCATCATCTTAGAGCTTGCAGAAACTGGTGGGACCCAGGTACACCCATCTAGTGTTCGGAAAAGTCTGGCCAGAAGTAGTCTTCTTGAAAGAATTGCCGCCAAAAAGCCATACCTTCGACATGGAAACCAGGCAAAGCGACTCAACTATGCAAGAAAACATAGGAACTCTGATGCAGAAAATTGGCAGCAAGTGCTCTGGACGGATGAGTCAAAATTTTAAGTATTTGGCTGTAACAGAAGGCAGTTTGTTCGCCAAAGGGCTGGAGAGCAGTACAATAATGAGTGTCTGCAGGCAACAGTGAAGCATGGTGGAGGTTCCTTGCAAGTTTGGGGGCTGCATTTCGGCAAACGGAGTTGGGGATTTTGTCAGGATTAATGGTGTTCTCAATGCTGAGAAATACAGGCAGATACTTATCCATCATGCAAAACCATCAGGGAGGCGTCTGATTGGCTCCAAATTTATTCTGCAGCAGGACAATGACCCCAAACATACAGCTTATGTCATTAAGGGCTATCTTCAGCATAAGGAACAACAAGGACCCCTGGAAGTGATGATCTGTCCTTCAGAGAGCCTGATCTCAACATCCTCGAGATCATCCAGTCTTTCTGGGATTACATGGAGACAGAAGGATTTGAGGAAGTTACATCCACAGAAGATCTGTGGTTAGTTCTCCAAGATGTTTGGAACAACCTTCCTGCAGAGTTCCTTAAAAAATTGTGTGCAAGTGTACCTAGAAGAATTGATGCTGTTTTGAAGGCAAAGCGTGGTCACACCAAATATTGATTTGATTTATCTTTATTTTCTCTTCATTCACTTTGCATTTTGTAAAAAAAAAAAAAAAAGAAATTTTTTGAAAGCATTCTTACTTTGTAGCATTTTTCCACAACTGCCTAAAACTTTTGCACAGTACTTGTATATACACACACACATTTATATAAAATTATGGATTTACCTAATAGCTATGATTTTCCCCTCAACCTCTACTGTGCTTTCCTGTAAAACCAAGAATGTCATAATAGCATTACATGTCATTTCTATACCATATCTATCAGAATTAGGGAGCCTTCACACAGCTGCTTTTACCAAAAAAGCAATACTTACCTATCCTTGCCCCCGGTGATACAGAAGTTGCTCCGGGTGGTTGATTAAATGCATTTAGCATGTAATTGCTGCAGAGAATCAGAGGGCTCACAGGTGATCGAATTTCTGGCAAAATACCAGAAATACAATATATGGCCATGAGCCCTCCGATTGGCTACAGCACCGCTAAACAACCACCGAGACTGCTGCCAGAGCGATAGCGCTGGATGACCAGGGACAAGGATAGGCAAAGTATTACTTTTTTGGTTTATTTATTTAATTTCTAGCCGCTATTAAACAAGGTTTACATCCCAGATAATCCCTTTAAGTCCGGTTTAGTAGAACAGGGAGTACCGGTATTGCAGTGGTAAAATAGATGCTAAAATGCCACTGTGTAAAATTTGCCTGAGGCCGTAATAATGCCTCATTTTAGGGTCCATATTCGCAGCCGGTTTAACCGCTCTCCCTTTATTTGTACAGCGATTTTTTTAATTTTTTTTTAAAACCTCGGTCAATGACTAAAAGGCCATTTATCACATTGAGCCATTTCTTCAAACCATTTATGAACGATAGAGGACAGTCATCATTGCCTGGCAACAAATGTCACAGGAGCCGTGCGCTAGGCAATGAGTGTTGTTGCCGACACTCTGGCCGGGGATTCGTCTCCTAGAGGGAGCCCCAATGGAGAGATCTACGTAGTGGGGTGTGCGTGTGGCGCCATCTACAGAGGGCACTGTGGCAGTATCTAAAAAGGGGCTGCCCAATCTTGACGTTCTTGTGTCTTCCAAACGCTGCCAACTAAGCAGCCAGACTGCATTTAGCGACACTTAATTGGAAAACTATATTGTTAAAATAAGCATTAGGGTATGTGCACACGTAGGGTTTTCAGACGTCTTTCGGGTCGTAAACGTCCCAAAAAAGGGCTGAAAAAAAATCGGAAGAAGGACTACAAAGATCTGCCCATTGATTTCAATGGGAAATATAGCGTTCTGTTCCGACGAGGCGTTTTCAAAAAAGTCACGTAAAAAGACACCCACGAAAAAGTGCAGGTCACTACTTGGGATGTTTTTTGAGCCGTTTTTCATAGACTACAGAAAAACAGCTCCAAAAACGGTTGTGAAAAATCGAGAGTAGCTTAAAAAAAACTTCTGAAAATCAGGAGCTGTTTTCCCTTGAAAACAGCTCCAAATTTTCGGACTTTTTTTTACTAAGCGTGTGAACATACCCTAAGGCTGTGTTCACAAGGAGTTTTTTTGCAGGAGGAAAATTCTGCCTCAAAATTCCATTTGGGATTATAAGGCAGATTTTGTCCTTCCTGCATGTTGTTTGCCGCGTTTTTCGTCCCGCGGCCATTGAGCGCTACGGGCAAAAAAACTCTGCGAAATACGCTCTCTCTGCCTCCCATGCATGTCAATGGGAGGTCAGAGGCGTAAACGCGCGAAGATAGGGCATGTCCCTTCTTGAAATCAATGGGAGGCATGTTCGGCCGGTTTTTTGCGGAGCGGTTTCTGCTCCAAAAAGCTAGTCAAAATACTCAGTGTGAACAGGGCCTAAGAGTAAACTCACAAATTTCCGGTAAGTTTAAAGCTAGCAGTATTATTGTAGTAGTATTGTTATAGTAATGTAGTATTATAGTAATATTATAGGAATATAGTATTATAGTAATGTAGTATTAGGGTATGTTCACACACACTAATTACGGACGTAATTCTGGCGTTTTTGCCCCGAATTACGCCCGAAAAATGCGGCTTGAAAGCGTTGACAAACATCTGCCCAATGAAAGCAATGGCTGACGTTTGTCTGTTCACACGAGGCGTATATTTCCGCGCCGCTGTCAAATGACAGCGCGTAAATAGACGCCCGCGCCAAAGAAGTGACCTGTCACTTCTTGGGGCGTAATTGGAGCCGTTATTCATTGACTCCAATGAAAAGCAGCGCCAATTACGTCCGTAATGGACGCGGCGTTCAAGCGCCTGCACATGCCGTTACGGCTGAAATTACGGGGATGTTTATTCCTGAAAACATCCCCGTAATTTCAGCCATTACGGACGCTGTCGTGTGAACATACCCTCATAGTTTAGTAGAATTATAGTAATGTAGTATTATAGTAATATAGTAATATAGTGTAGTAGAATTATAGTATAGTTATAGTAGTGTAGTATTGTTATAGTAATGTAGTAGTATTATAGTAATGTATTGTTATAGTAGTGTAGTATTGTTATAGTAATGTAGTATTATAGTATAGTTATAGTAGTGTAGTATTGTTATAGTAATGTAGTATTATAGTATAGTTATAGTAGTGTAGTATTGTTATAGTAATGTAGTATTTTTATTTATTTATTTCAGTTACTTATATAGCGCCAACATATTACGCAGCACTGTACAGAGGTCCTCTTTTTTACTGTCCCCATTGGGGCTCACAATCTAAATTCCCTATTGGTATGTTTTTGGGGTGTGGGAGGAAACCGGAGTACCTGGAGGAAACCCACGCAAACACAGGGATAACATACAAACTCCATGCAGATGTTGTCCTTGGTTGGATTTGAACCAAGGACACCAGCGCTGCAAGGTAATAGTGCTAACCACTGTAGTATTATAGTAATGCAGTATTGTTATAGTAATATAGTATCATTATAGTAATGTAGTATTATAGTAATATTATTGTTATAGTAATGTCGTTTTATTATAGTAATGTAGTATTATTATAGCAGTGTAGTATTGTTATAGTAATCTAGTATTGTTATAGTAATGTTATAGTAATGTAGTATTGTTATAGTAATGTAGTATTATAGTAATGTACTGTAGTATTGTTATAGTAATGTAGTGTTATAGTAATGTAGTATTATAGTAATATAGTAATGTAGTAGTATTATAGTAATGTAGTGTTATAGTAATGTAGTGTTATAGTAATGTAGTGTTATAGTAATGTAGTGTTATAGTAATGTAGTATTATAGTAATATAGTAATGTAGTAGTATTATAGTAATGTAGTGTTATAGTATAGTTATACTAGTGTAGTATTGTTATAGTAATGTACTGTAGTATTGTTATAGTAATGTAGTATTGTTATAGTAATGTAGTAGTATTAGAGTAATGTAGTATTATACTAATGTACTGTAGTATTATAGTAATGTAGTATTGTTATAGTAATGTACTGTAGTATTGTTATAGTAATGTATTATAGTAATGTAGTATTGTTATAGTAATGTAGTATTATTAATTATAGTAATGTTATAGTAATGTAGTATTGTTATAGTAAGGTAGTATTATAGTAATGTAGTATTGTTATAGTAAGGTAGTATTATTATACAGTAGTAATGTAGTATTATAGTAATGTAGTATTATTATACAGTAGTAATGTAGTATTATTATAGTAATGTAGTATTGTTATAGTAATGTAGTATTATAGTAATGTAGTATTATTATACAGTAGTAATGTAGTATTGTTATAGTAATGTAGTATTATTATAGTAATGTAAATATTACTGCCTGAGTTGAACGATTAAAATAAGTTTATTTAGATAAATCTTTAAAAATGGGCCCTTGAAGCCAAAATAACAGGCTCAATCATATGGTCAGCAGCAGAGACCTAGCCTACGAGGCAAAGGATACTAACTACCCACAGACCAGTCTCTCCTATTATTATATATAAGCTGAATCCTAATGATTGATTAGTAATAGCGCCGTACCACGCTACACCTTGCGCTATGTTGCGCTAGTCCGGCTCCTAAAGCCACCTATAGTGATGTGGTCAGCAATAGGGTCAAGACCTCCAATGTTCGGTAGCAAGCCCCCTGTTGCAAGATCACTGACCAGTATTCACTAAAAGTTAGATTGTTAGTTGTAATGCTATATCGTTAATCCTACGCGTTTCAGAACCACCGTTACTGGTGGAACATCATCAGGGATTATTAGTGTTAAACGATACTCTTTAATATGGATGCCGGATCGCACGGTTGTGTGCATTAATGAACCTCCCGGCTCGTGCACGATCAAGATATAATGGTCGCACACGAGCCGGCGAGGTGCCGGTCTTTTAAACAGCTAGGGCCCTCCCCCCATATTGACATGCCCCCGGCGTGCCACCAATCCACATCCGACACGTCACTCTGGACCTGTCAGGACTGTGGCACGCCTCCCATTTTCGGCAGCCAATAGGGTATAGGTAGGACGACTAGCGTCCTTCGTAACGCTGGAGATCCGAGAAGCGGATCTAGTACTCAAATGGGGAATGATATAGGGGATTGCAGAAGGAAGGAGGATACCCCGATATCTCGTCACATATGGGAATTTCATAATGGGGATAGTTCCTCTCTTAGATTCCAAGGCATTGAATATGTTGGACCCACTATGAGAGGAGGTGATATGAATAAAATTATCCTTCAAAAGGAAGCACAGTGGATTTTTCGACTGCGCACCATTGCTCCCCTGGGCCTGAACGAACAAATTTCTTATGCCTGTTTCCTATGACACCGCTGTGTCATCCAGAACTCTAACATCTAGAAACCTATGTACCCTTGAATTACAAGTTGGTTTAGCATGTCCCGTTCATTATATACGATATGAGGCTAATCTAAGTCCTTGTATAGGTATAATATTGAAAGGATACATGATTGATGTCCTATAATCCTTGAAAGTCATGGTAGCTGTCTAATAACTTCTTACTATAGATGTGTACCACTCTGATAGAGTAATGAGTACCCTCTAAAAGGTGTGAGGTATTGATGACAGCATTGAATAATGTGAAGGTATACATCTAATCCATAGTTACTAGATGTCTTTGGAATTTTAACATCTTTATATCGACGAGGAGCAGCGTTACATGCTTGTAACCTGCCCCATGATATGTATGCGCCCGGCTGGTCGTCATAACAACGAGACGCAACTTTGGTGTCATTCAGATGATCTAGTGCCGTGTACTTGGTGAACTCTGCGTTCTGGCAATAGCGGGGATTTGTGCTGGATGTTCGGCACACTGTCCTCTGCACAGGGCATTGCTCCCACTTTGAGTATATCATTCCCCATTTGAGTACTAGATCCGCTTCTCGGATCTCCAGCGTTACGAAGGACGCTAGTCGTCCTACCTATACCCTATTGGCTGCCGAAAATGGGAGGCGTGCCACAGTCTTGACAGGTCCAGAGTGACGTGTCGGATGTGGATTGGTGGCACGCCGGGGGCATGTCAATATGGGGGGAGGGCCCTAGCTGTTTAAAAGACCGGCACCTCGCCGGCTCGTGTGCGACCATTATATCTTGATCGTGCACGAGCCGGGAGGTTCATTAATGCACACAACCGTGCGATCCGGCATCCATATTAAAGAGTATCGTTTAACACTAATAATCCCTGATGATGTTCCACCAGTAACGGTGGTTCTGAAACGCGTAGGATTAACGATATAGCATTACAACTAACAATCTAACTTTTAGTGAATACTGGTCAGTGATCTTGCAACAGGGGGCTTGCTACCGAACATTGGAGGTCTTGACCCTATTGCTGACCACATCACTATAGGTGGCTTTAAGAGCCGGACTAGCGCAACATAGCGCAAGGTGTAGCGTGGTACGGCGCTATTACTAATCAATCATTAGGATTCAGCTTATATATAATAATAGGAGAGACTGGTCTGTGGGTAGTTAGTATCCTTTGCCTCGTAGGCTAGGTCTCTGCTGCTGACCATATGATTGAGCCTGTTATTTTGGCTTCAAGGGCCCATTTTTAAAGATTTATCTAAATAAACTTATTTTAATCGTTCAACTCAGGCAGTAATATTTACAATTTAACGGAACGAAAACTTAGTTATCAGAGGGATATTATTATATCAATTTATAGTAATGTAGTATTATAGTAATGTAGTATTGTTATAGTAGTGTAATAGTAATGTAGTATTATTATAGTAATGTAATATTATAGTAATGTAGTATTGTTATAGTAATGTAGTATTGTTATAGTAATGTAGTATTGTTATAGTACTGTAGTATTATTATAGTAATGTAGTATTGTTATAGTACTGTAGTATTATTATAGTAATGTAGTATTGTTATAGTAATGTAGTATTATTATAGTAATGTAGTATTATAGTAATATTATTGTTATAGTAATGTAGTAGTATAGTAATGTAGTATTGTTATAGTAATGTAATGTAGTAGTATAGTAATGTAGTATTGTTATAGTAATGTAGTATTATTATAGTAATGTCGTATTGTTATGGTAATGTAGTATTGTTATAGTAATGTAGTATTGTTATAGTAATGTAGTATTATGGTAATGTAGTACTGTTATAGTAATGTAGTATTATAATAATGGAGTATTATAGTAATGTAGTATTGTTATAGTAATGTAGTATTATTATAGTAATGTAGTATTGTTATAGTAATGTAGTATTGTTATAGTAGTGTACTAGTAATGGAGTATTATTATACAGTAGTAATATTATAGTAATGTAGTATTGTTATAGTAATGTAGTATAAGGGTATGTGCACACACACTAATTACGTCCGTAATTGACGGACGTATTTCGGCCGGAAGTCCCGGACCGAACTCAGTGCAGGGAGCCGGGCTCCTAGCATCATACTTATGTACGATGCTAGGAGTCCCTGCCTCTCTGCAGGACAACTGTCCCGTACTGTAATCATGTTTTCAGTACGGGACAGTAGTTCCACGGAGAGGCAGGGACTCCTAGCATCGTACATAACTATGATGCTAGGAGCCCGGCTCCCTGTACTGTGTTCGGTCCGGGACTTCCGGCCGAAATACGTCCGTCAATTACGGACGTAATTAGTGTGTGTGCACATACCCTTATAGTAATGTAGTATTGTTATAGTAATGTAGTATTATAATAGTAGTGTAATAGTAATGGAGTATTATAGTAATGTAGTATTGTTATAGTAATGTAGTATTATAGTAATGTAGAATTGTTATAGTAATGTAGTATTATTATAGTAATGTAGTATTATAGTAATGTAGAATTGTTATAGTAATGTAGTATTGTTATAGTAATGTAGTATTATTATAGTAATGTAGAATTATTATAGTAATGTAGAATTGTTATAGTAATGTAGTATTATTATAGTAGTGTAGTTTTATTATAGTAATATAGTATTGTTATAGTAATGTAGTATTGTTATAGTAATGTAGTATTGTTATAGTAATGTAGTATTGTTATAGTAATGTAGTATTAGTGTAGTAGTGTTATAGTAATGTAGTATTATAGTAATGTAGTATTGTTATAGTAATGTAGTATTAGTGTAGTAGTGTTATAGTAATGTAGTAATGTAGTATTATAGTAATGTAGTATTATAGTAATGTGGTATTGTTCTAGTAATGTAGTATTATAGTAATGTAGTATTGTTATAGTAATGTAGTATTAGTGTAGTAGTGTTATAGTAATGTAGTAATGTAGTATTATAGTAATGTGGTATTGTTCTAGTAATGTAGTAGTATAGTAATGTAGTATTGTTATAGTAATGTAGTATTGTTATAGTAATGTAGTAGTGTAGTATTGTTCTAGTAATGTAGTAGTATAGTAATGTAGTATTGTTATAGTAATGTAGTATTGTTATAGTAATGTAGTATTGTTATAGTAATGTAGTAGTGTTATAGTAATGTAGTAGTGTTATTATAGTAATGTAGTATTGTTATAGTAATGTAGTATTATAGTAATGTAGTATTGTTATAGTAATGTAGTATTAGTGTAGTAGTGTTATAGTAATGTAGTAATGTAGTATTATAGTAATGTAGTATTATTATAGTAATGTAGTATTGTTATAGTAATGTAGTATTAGTGTAGTAGTGTTATAGTAATGTAGTAATGTAGTATTATAGTAATGTAGTATTATTATAGTAATGTAGTAGTGTTATAGTAATGTAGTATTATAGTAATGTAGTATTATAGTAATGTAGTATTATAGTAATGTAGTATTGTTATAGTAATGTAGTATTGTTATAGTAATGTAGTAGTGTTATAGTAATGTAGTATTAGTGTAGTAGTGTTATAGTAATGTAGTAATGTAGTATTATAGTAATGTAGTATTATTATAGTAATGTAGTATTATAGTAATGTAATGTAGTATTATAGTAATATAGTATTGTTATAGTAATGTAGTATTGTTATAGTAATGTAGTATTATAGTAATGTAATGTAGTATTATAGTAATATAGTATTGTTATAGTAATGTAGTAGTGTAGTATTATAGTAATATAGTATTGTTATAGTAATGTAGTATTGTTATAGTAATGCGGCCCGTCAGCTTCCCATTCTCCCTATATGTGGCCCGTCAGCTTCCCATTCTCCCTATATGTGGCCCACTTACCCGGCTGAGACCCCTGGAGGAGGAGATGGCTTTATCGTGCGGTATTGGAGCCCATAACCATATTTATCAGTCACTGAACAGTCATTAGAATGATGCAGAAAGACATTTTTGGTGCCTCACATTACTAAACAATGGCCACAAAATCCTTGGAATAATTAGACTATAACTATTGGGATTAACCACCATGACACGTAATCCCAAATTGTTGGACTAAAACCATCAGAATAAGGAGATTAAGAGCGGTCATACATTAAACAAAGGGGGAAAAGGAAATTATACTAATTAAATTAATAACTGGGGGGGGGGGGGGGGAGTTGTCCAGCCACACCGTACTGTACATGACACCCATATGAGGTCACCCTATGACTTTCTCCACACAAACAGCTCCCCACACCCAAAGCAAAACAAACAACCGAATAAACCAAATACAATCACAGAAAAACCTGCAGAAGAGTTCATGTCACTTACTGGCATTGCGTCCTCTGTGCCAGTCACTCACATGCCAATGGAGTTTACTTCACAAAACATGTGTCCTCACACAGCCTGGCACCTGGAATACAAAACAGACAGTGACACCATGAAAATCAAAACACAGCCCACAACCATCCCTGGATAAAGGAAAACATGGCCATGCCAGGGACTGCCACCCAGCCTGAACCCATGAGGTAAAGAAAGGGCAAATCATTACAAGGAAGTGAATGCAGGAGAAATGAGCAATGAGGGCTCAAGGGGACAATAAACAGCAGTAGCCCGAGTCCTGGAGGACACAAGGTGAAGGGAAGCAGCAGGAAAAGGAGCACGAAGTGAGGGGGTCTCACCTCAGAAGTGAGAGTTCATCACAAGTCCCGGGTCTTCTCCGACAGAACAGTGTACGGGAGGCGAGGAGGGGGAGGGAGAGACACAGCACAAAGGTGGGGGAAGACATGGGAGGCAGGAGTGAGTGCAGGACCTGAGAGAGAACGACGAGGAGGAGGAGATATGGCGGCAGGGCGGAGAGCGCTGAAATAGGAGATGAGCCCCTTATCTGGCCAATTGTACGAGCAATATAACGTGGAGGAGACTGAGGTGGGCGGGGGGATGGGAAGCAAGCACTGATTAACACCTTACTCACCCAAGTCACAGACCAGTTAACCCCTCATCTACCAGGCACTAGTGTGAAGATCCCCGCAGGCAGATGTGCCGGAGATTTAACCACTTGAGTACCAAGAGGAAGAAAATATCATCGGTTTATTCATACAGTAAAGTAAGGGCCACACCTATAGTGCAGCTTGGCAGAGGCCGTTTATCATGACAAGGCTGCTGTGAATTTGGTTTTCATGAGAACAGTAGATTTCTTGTGTGAAGGGACAGTCAGCACCAGCCTCCTGCCTACACTCCTCACACACAGGGGTCCTCTGTTCTGGCCTCCACCCCCCATCCCCATCTACTACTCCCTGTCTGAGATGTCCAAACCACAGCCTTGGAACCCTGGAAGGACGTTCGTTCTATCTATCTATCTATCTATCTATCTATCTATCTATCTATCTATCTATCTATCTATCTATCTATCTATTATCTATCTAATATCTATCTCATATCTGTCTCATATCTATCTATCTATCTATCTATCTATATCTCATATCTATCTCATATCTATCTCATATCTATCTCATATCTATCTCATATCTATCTCATATCTATCTCATATCTATCTCATATCTATCTCATATCTATCTCATATCTATCTCATATCTATCTCATATCTATCTATCTATCTATCTATCTATCTATCTATCTATCTATCTATCTATCTATCTATCTATCTCATATCTATCTATCTATCTATCTATCTATCTCATATCTATCTATCTATCTATCTATCTATCTATCTCATATCTATCTATCTATCTATCTATCTCATATCTATCTATCTATCTATCTCATATCTATCTATCTATCTATCTATCTATCTCATATCTATCTATCTATCTATCTATCTATCTCATATCTATCTATCTATCTATCTATCTCATATCTATCTATCTATCTATCTATCTCATATCTATCTATCTATCTATCTATCTCATATCTATCTATCTATCTATCTATCTCATATCTATCTATCTATCTATCTATCTCATATCTATCTATCTATCTATCTATCTATCTATCTATCTATCTATCTATCTATCTATCTATCTATCTATCTCATATCTATCTCATATCTATCTCATATCTATCTCATATCTATCTCATATCTATCTCATATCTATCTATCTATCTATCTATCTATCTATCTATCTATCTATCTATCTATCTATCTATCTCATATCTATCTATCTATCTATCTATCTATCTCATATCTATCTATCTATCTATCTATCTATCTATCTCATATCTATCTATCTATCTATCTATCTCATATCTATCTATCTATCTCATATCTATCTATCTATCTATCTATCTATCTATCTATCTGTCTCATATCTATCTATCTATCTATCTATCTATCTATCTATCTATCTATCTATCTATCTATCTATCTATCTATCTATCTATCTCATATCTATCTATCTATCTCATATCTATCTATCTATCTCATATCTATCTATCTATCTATCTATCTATCTATCTCATATCTATCATCTATCTATCTATCTATCTCATATCTATCATCTATCTATCTATCTATCTATCTATCTATCTATCTATCTATCTATCTATCTATCTATCTCATATCTATCTATCTATCTATCTATCTATCTATCTATCTCATATCTATCTATCTATCTATCTATCTATCTATCTATCTATCTATCTATCTATCCCATATCTATCTCATATCTATCTATCTATCTATCTATCTATCTATCTATCTATCTATCTATCTATCTATCTATCTATCTATCTATCTATCTATCTATCTATCTATCTATCTCTCTCACACAGCAGTATATAACAAGGTGCCAATCAGCAAATACAGAATCAGTAATCAAGCAAATACAGTGTCAAAATACAAAGACAATATGGGTATGTTCACACGCTAGCTGTCATTTACGGCTGAAATGACAGACTGTTTTCATAAGAAAACAGCTGCGTCGTTTCAGCCGTAAATGCCCCTCGTATTATGCGAGGCTTCTTTGACGCTCGTATATCTTGAGCTGCTCTTCATTGAGTTCAATGAAGAACGGCTCAAATTACGTTGCAAAGAAGTGTCCTGCACTTCTTTGCCGAGGCAGTCCATTTACGCGTCGTCGTTTGACAGCTGTCAAACGACGACGCATAAATGACAGGTCGGCGGCACAGTACGTCGGCAAACCCATTCACATGAATGGGCAGATGTTTGCCGACGTATTGTAGCCCTATTTTCAGGCGTAAAACGAGGCATAATACGCCTCGTTTACGCCTGAAAATAGGTCGTGTGAACCCAGCCTATAGCAAATTGCAGTGTAGCAGGTCAAATGTGAATTTCTGCACAGATTCCATAGTGGTTTACAACAGTGAGTATAACTGTGCTCAGTATATGTGCAATATAGATTAAAGTATCAATAAAAAATGAATACAAGCATCCGTGTAATCGTGAAAGGAATAAAAAATGGATTAAAAACCGATATCACCTGAGTAGACATGATCACCTAAACGCAATGGCGGCGTCCACGAAGTGCTACTGCGCATGCGTGGAAGTGTTACATAAAAGGTCGGTGTCCCGGATGTGAAGCGTGTTTTAGCGCATGCGTACTGGGTCTATGCATACAATGGTCGCCATACAGACTACTGGCAAAGAGGTAAATAATAATACAGCTGCAGTCGATCGCGCTGCTCCTGGCTTTTTAACCCCTCAAATGCTTTGGTCAATCGTGACCAAAGCATCTGAGGCGTTGAAAAGAGGGGGGGGTGGCCCCCTCCTACAACTCATCGCCCCCCCGGAGTGAGATCGGGGGTGACGACGGTTATGGCAGCCCAGGGGCCTAATGAAGGCCCCCAGGGCCACCTTCACTCTGCCTCTGTTAAGCCCTGCCTGAGGGGACATTAGTATTGCAGTATATTGTACCAGCAATCTAACGATCGCTGGTTCAAGTCCCCTAGGGGGGCTAATAAAGTGTGTGAAAAAAAGTTTTTAGTAGTGTAAATTATTTTTTTTTTTTTAAAAAAACCTTTTCCCATTTTTCCCTAAAGTAATGTAAAAAACAAAAAAAGGAAACAAAATTGGTATCGCTGCGTCCGTAAAAGTCTGAACTATTACAATATAGCATTATTTAACGCGCACGGTGAACGCCGTAAAAATTGAAAATGTAAAACGCCAAAATCGCAGTTTTTTGGTCAATTTAGCTTTAAAAAAAAATGTAATAAAAAGTGATCGAAAATTTCTACGTACCAAAAAATTTTACCGATAAAAACTACAGCTCGTCCCGTAAAAAATAAGCCCTCACACCGCTCAATTGGGGAAAAAGGTATGGCTCTCAGAATGTGGCGACAAAACATTTCTTTTTTTTGAACAAAAAGTTTCTTATCAATAAAAGTAGTAAAATATAAAAAAAACCTATATAAATTTGGTATCTCCGTAATGGTATTGAGCCACAGAATAAAGATAAGTTGTCGTTTTTACCGTACGGTGAAAGCCGTAAAAATGAAACCAAAAAACAATTGAGGAATCACTGTTTTTTCCATTTTCAGCCCGCAAATAATTTTTTTTCCGTTTCCCAGCACAATTATATGGAACTATAAATGGTACCAAAAGAAACTACAATTCCTCCCGCAAAAAATAAGCCCTCACTCCATTCTACTGACGGAAAATTAGAAAAGTTATGGCTCTTGGAATGCGGGAAGTGAAAAACGTTAGGCTTCTTTCACACTAGCGCTAGTATACGTTTACCTCTCTTCCGTCAGAGGCAGAGAGGATCGAAAGATTAAACGGAAAGCAACGGTGTCGTTAGAATTACCATTGATTTCAATGCTAATTCTTTTTGTTTCAGTTGCTTTCCGTTTGTCTCCATTCACTAGGTTTTCGTTTGAACGGAAACAAAAGTTCTGCAGACTGCACTTTTGTTTCCGTTCAAAAAAACAGAAAACTAGCGAACGGAAAGCAACTGATACATAAGAATTACCATTGGAATCAATGGTAATTCCAAAGGCACCGTTGCTTTCCGTTTAATGTATTCATCCTCTCTTCCTCTGACGGAAGAGAGGTAAACTTATAGTAACGGCAGTGTGAACTTAGCCTTACACGTCCTTCATAAATATGAAATGTATGAAGAGGGACAGAGCGCTAACATCTTACGGATGTACTGGCATTATCCTCCTCACTGCTTCTAGGGGAGAATAATGTGGCACACAGAGGTGCAAGAGGGCACCACAGGAACTGCAAAAATGTCATAAATGTCCCTGATGGGAAAACCCCTTTAAGACTCTATTCATATTGCATGTATGGTATCCGTTTTATGTAAATGATATATATCGGGGAATGCTTCTGACAGCAGGGATGTCGCTAGCACCGGGCCTTCGGGGCCCAAGCTCCGGATTTTTGGCCCGGTGCCCCAGGCGACAAACATTCAGTGGTGCCGCTATAGGGGTCGCAATTGCGACCGGACCCCGAAGCCAAGGGGGGCTGCGGCCCCCTTCAACGCATCTATAAACAGTTACTATAGTAACTGGGGCCGATGTAAGAAAATACACGGGCCCCTGTTACTATTGTGATGACACTATATTTACCCTCCTACTTCTAGAGCGCAGCAGAAGTTCTGACGTCACAACGCTATGGGCCGCGCATGACGTCACGACACGGGATGGTGTCAGGACATCCGCTGCACCCGGAGCCGAAGAGGAGGTAAGTGTAACATTCATGTCTGCTGGGGATGATCCGCTCTGCTAGGCCCTGTATCTAAGCCTACCACATGGTAGGCTTAGATACATGGCCCATGTGTGATCCTGTCTGATGGGCCCTTTATCTAAGCCTACCACATAGTAGGCTTAGATACAGGGTCCCAGCAGACAGTAATCTTATACAGTATAAGCTAGGGTTTTATTGGCTAACATTCAGCCCCGCCTTAGTAATGGACACTGTCTATCAGCCAATGGCCAATACTAAGGCGGTAGTAATAAAATTAAAAAAAATACCAGGACATAGAAAAAATATTTTTTTTAAATAAAAAACACCCACACAATCCTCATTAACCATTTTATTGAGAATAAAAAAAAGCTGTCATCTAATTAGTCCTCGAATCCGAAGTAGTCCCCGAATCCGAACCTGTAAAAAAAACAAACACACAAATTTTTTTACTACCACATAAAAAGGAAAAGCAATTCTTATACTTACCTTTCCTTGGTCCATCGCTGGAGCCGCAATGTCAGCGAGCTATTTTTAAGTCTATCATGTGTAAAACTGTCTGCTGAGCCAATGTATCTAATCCTATCCATAGCTATAGGGTCAGAGCGCTATAGATATGAGGCAGAAAAAGAGAACAGTGCTGAGTTTAAAAGGAAGTAACAACGCAACACGCCATGAGGAAGGACAAGTGACTTGTCCGAGACGCGTAGGCGCGCTATCTGATGCATACACCTATTTGAATATGGACTTTTGAAAACATTTGGAATAAAGTTGGAATATTACTTATTTTTAAACTCAGCTCTGGATCAAGTTTCTCTTTTTCTGCCTTTGATCTTCATTGTGTGCCGCCATGAGGAAACGTGCTCGGGCATAGGATCGGGGAGCAGGAGGATTCCTCCCCCATTTAGTTCTGCTATAGATATGCTGTTTTATTTCATCAGTGAAGCAAAAAGGTTTACCAACATACACCAACCCGGCGGATTAAAAAAACACTCTTGTCATCCGTCAGGTCCCTAAGGGTATGTGCACACGATGAGAGGCTTTTACGTCTGAAAAGACAGACTGTTTTCAGGAGAAAACAGCTGCCTCGTTTCAGACGTAATTGCTCCTCCTCGCATTTTGCGAGGCTTCTCTGACAGCCGTAAATTTTGAGCTGCTCTTCATTGAGTTCAATGAAGAACGGCTCAAATTACGTCTGAAAGAAGTGCCCTGCACTTCTTTTGACGAGGCTGTATTTTTATGCATCGTAGTTTGACAGCTGTCAAACGACGACGCGTAAATGACAGGTCGTCTGCACAGTACGTCGGCAAACCCATTCAAATGAATGGGCAGATGTTTGCCGACGTATTGTAGCCCTATTTTCAGACGTAAAACGAGGCATAATACGCCTCATTTACGTCTGAAAATAGGTCGTGTGAACCCAGCCTCAGAGTCTATGGATACATACGGCATTCGTGCCAGGAGTATTTCTGGTTACAAACGAAGTGTCAGTAGAGCACAGTAGCCGAAAACCAATCCATAGACCCAATGAGGAAGGTGTATTAACACCCCAGTGTTGGGTTGCTATATTTAAAGGGAACCTGTCATCCACATTATACTGCTTTCAGCCGTCTGCCACTTCTGTGCTAATGTGAACCTTTTTATGAGAATTTATATTCAGAGCATGCTATGTCCTTTTAACTATTGTGTGTTTTATTATGTAGTGAACTAATAAAGTATTCATTATTTTTTATGAGTTCTGTAGCGCGTTAGACTATGTTGTAGGATTTGTATAGACCCTTAAAGGGGTTATCCCGATTTTTCAAAAATTGATGCCCTCTCTTTACAAAAAGCCATCAATAATAGATCGGTGGGGGTCCGACTCGGCACCGTTGCCGATCAGCTGTATGAAGGGGCCGCGGCGCTTGTATGAGCGCCGTAGCCTCTTCATTGTTTACATGGTTTCCATCTCGTACTAGCGCTGCAGCCACTTTATACTGCTGATCGGTGGGGGTGCTGAGAGTCAGACCCCTAAGATCTAATATTAATGGCCTATTCTAAGGATAGGCTATCAATTTGAAAAACCCAAATAACCCCTTTAAGGAAGACAACTCAAATTCTAAGGGTATGTTCACACGGCGTTTGCACGAAGCAGAAAAGTCCCATGCTAATTATAAGAGAATTCAATTGCATCTTCCAGTAGTGGCAGCATGTATATATACGCCCACAGTCTTTTTTGACCAACGATACTCAAAGAAATCACTAATGAAATTGATCTCTCATGTTACGATCTTATTTTTGTGTGTGATAAGGGAATACACTTCAATCACAATTACTGAAACAAATAGAAAAATCAATATTGACTGAAAAATCTCCATGTGTAAATATTCGTCTAACTAACATATAAGGCTGGGTTCACACCTGCGTCGGTGTGTTCCGTTGTTCTGCTCCGGCAGAGGAGAAGAACAAGGAAATAACTGAGGCAACGGTTCCTTTGCACGATGGATACCACTGGTGCCCGACGGAACCCATTGACTTTAATGGGATCTTTCGGCTTTTCGTCGGAGTATCCGTTGTTTTACCGGAGACAATAGCGTAGCATGCTGTGCTATTTTTTCTGGTAATCTCTGCCGGATCTGCGACGGAGGCCCCTAAAGGCACGTCCAGACGTGGCAGAGAGTTTTTCCGCTGCAAATGTTAGTGCAGATTTGGGGCAATTACGCAACGAATCTGCACCAACATTTGCATATTTGACAGGTAATTCAGACGTTGCAGAAAGCACAGTGGACTTGCCACAGATGTAACGGCAGGGGGTAAGGAGACGGACAAGTGAGCCCTAATCTACCCGCCACTCTGTCCCTGCCTACTTGCAACGACCCGCCCTAGGCGACGGGGTACAACTGGGCGGCGGTCCCTGCGCTCAGTAAGTGCACGACAAACACGACAAACATACAAGGAACACAAGCAAGGAAAAGGGGCCGTTGCCCACGGCAACACCGTGAGCAACCAGAGTGGTGAACGAGCCGAGTCAAGCCAGGAGTGTGCGAGGTACAAAACGAAAAGCAGAAGAGTAGTCGGTAAGCCAGGGTCGGTATGGAGCAGGATCAAAAATAGCAGGAGCTGTAGCTGGGCCAGGAACCACAAGGAAGGAAACCAAAGCAATAACAAGCACCGAGGGACAGGAAGTGCAGGCTTAAATAGACCGAGGGCGGGAGCTAGCTGAGTCTGGCCAGGTTACGATAGGCTCTCCCACTCCTAAGCCTGCCAGCCTGAATGGTGGAAGCAGGAGTCAGTCTCAGGGATGTATTCTCAGGTGCTGACTGATAAGTTCTGGGAGTTAACCCCGCAGTGCCTGGCAGATCCTTTACAGTACCCCCCCTTTTATGAGGGGCCACCGGACCCTTTCTAAGTGGACCTGGCTTACTGGGGAAACGCAGGTGGAACCTCCTGACCAATACCCCAGCGTGAACATCCCGGGCGGGTACCCAAGTCCTCTCCTCGGGCCCGTATCCTCTCCAATGGACCAGGTACTGGAGGGAGCCTTGGACCATCTTGCTGTCCACAATCCTGGCCACCTCGAATTCCACCCCCTCCGGGGTGAGGATGGGAACAGGAGGTCTCCTCGAGGGAGCCAAGGACGGGGAGCAGCGTTTGAGGAGGGAGGCATGAAACACGTCGTGTATCCGAAAAGACGGGGGTAACTCCAGCCGGAAGGAGACAGGATTGAGGACCTCAATGACCTTATACGGCCCAATAAACCGGGGAGCAAACTTCTTGGACGGAACCTTGAGACGCAAGTTCCTAGATGACAACCACACCAGATCCCCGACCATAAACAGGGGGTTAGCAGAACGTTTTTTATCAGCCTGAGTTTTTTGTACGCTCTGGGACACCTCTAGGTTTTTCTGAACCTGGGCCCAGACTGTGCACAGTTCCCGATGAACGACCTCTACCTCAGGATTGTTGGAACTACCAGGTGAAACGGAGGAGAACCGTGGATTAAACCCAAAATTACAAAAAAAAGGAGAGACCCCAGACGAGTTACTGACCCGGTTATTAAGGGAAAATTCGGCGAGGGGAATGAAAGAGACCCAATCAAATTGACAGTCAGAGACAAAACACCTTAAGTATTGTTCTAGGGACTGATTAGTCCTCTCCGTTTGGCCATTGGTTTCAGGATGGAAGGCAGAGGAGAAGGACAGATCAATCCCCAACTTCATACAGAAGGCTCTCCAAAACAATGAAACAAATTGTACCCCTCTGTCCGAAACAATATTGACAGGGACCCCATGGAGACGCAGGATGTGTTTGACAAACAAGGTAGCCAACGTTTTGGCGTTGGGTAGTTTCTTGAGGGGCACAAAGTGGCACATCTTACTGAAGCGGTCCACCACCACCCACACCACCGACTTGCCTTGGGATGGAGGCAAATCGGTGATAAAATCCATGGAGATATGTGTCCAAGGTCTCTGGGGAATGGGCAACGAACGCAGTAAGCCCGCTGGTCGGGACCTGGGAGTCTTGGACCTAGCACAAACCTCACAAGCGGCGACGTAGGCCTTAACGTCTTTAGGCAACCCAGGCCACCAATAATTTCTGGTAATGAGGTGTTTGGTACCCAGGATGCCTGGATGGCCAGATAGAGCGGAGTCATGATTTTCCCTAAGTACCCTTAGCCGGAATTGCAGGGGAACAAACAGCTTGTTCTCAGGAAGGTTCCCGGGAGCTGCACCTTGATCAGCAGCAATTTCAGAGACTAAATCAGAATCGATCGAGGAAATGATTATACCTGGAGGCAAAATACAAGCAGGATCTTCCTCCGAAGGAGGGCTGGCCATGAAGCTACGCGACAGTGCATCAGCCTTAATATTTTTAGACCCAGCCCTATAGGTAACCAAAAAATTGAATCTGGTAAAAAATAACGCCCATCGAGCTTGTCTCGGGTTTAGCCTCCGGGCAGATTCTAGGAACACCAGATTCTTGTGGTCGGTAAGGACCGTTACCTGGTGCCTAGCCCCCTCCAGGAAGTGGCGCCACTCTTCAAATGCCCATTTAATGGCTAAGAGTTCGCGGTTGCCAATATCATAGTTACTTTCAGTTGGCGAAAACTTCCTGGAGAAGTAGGCACAGGGGCGGAGATGGGTGAGGGACCTGGTACCCTGGGACAAGACAGCCCCCACTCCCACCTCAGATGCGTCAACTTCCACGATAAATGGCTCCATTTGGTTGGGCTGAACCAGCACCGGGGCCGAGACAAAGCACTTCTTAAGGACCTCAAAAGCCTGGACAGCCTCAGGAGGCCAGTGGAGGAGATCAGCACCTTTGCGAGTGAGGTCCGTAAGGGGCTTAGCGATGACCGAGAAGTTAGCAATAAATCTCCTGTAATAATTAGCAAATCCCAAAAAACACTGTAACGCCTTCAGGGAGGCAGGTTGGACCCATTCCGCCACAGCCTGAACCTTGGCGGGGTCCATGCGGAATTCATGAGGAGTGAGGATTTGACCCAAAAATGGAATCTCCTGTACCCCAAACACACATTTTTCGGTTTTGGCAAACAGTTTATTTTCCCGAAGGACCTGGAGCACCTTCCTGACATGCTCCACGTGGGAGGACCAGTCCTTGGAAAACACCAGTATGTCATCAAGGTACACTACCAGAAAAATCCCCAGGTAATTTCTCAAAATCTCATTTATGAAATTCTGGAAGACCGCAGGGGCATTACACAACCCAAAGGGCATGACGAGGTATTCGAAATGGCCTTCGGGCGTGTTAAACGCAGTCTTCCACTCATCCCCCTCTTTGATGCGAATAAGGTTATACGCCCCCCGTAGATCCAATTTAGAAAACCATTGGGCCCCCTGAACCTGATTAAAGAGATCAGGAATCAAAGGAAGGGGATACTGGTTCCTTACCGTGACCTTATTCAGGCTACGGTAGTCAATGCATGGCCTAAGACCACCATCCTTCTTCCCCACGAAGAAGAAGCCAGCACCTACCGGAGAAGAAGAGGGACGAATGTAACCCTTGGCCAGGGATTCCTGGATATACACTCTCATAGCTTCACGTTCGGGACAAGAAAGATTAAATATCCTACCCTTAGGAAGCTTAGCTCCTGGTACCAATTCGATAGCGCAATCGTATTCTCTATGAGGAGGTAACACTTCGGAGGCCTCCCTAGAGAAAACATCAGCGAAGTCCTGAACAAACTCGGGTAGCGTATTCGCCTCCTTAGGGGGAGAAATAGAATTAACAGAAAAACATGACGTACAACATTCATTACCCCATTTGGTTAGCTCCCCAGTATTCCAGTCAAACGTAGGATTATGCAACTGCAACCAGGGAAGACCTAGCACCAAATCGTACGATAATCCCTGCATCAACAGTACAGAGCATTGCTCCAAATGCATGGAGCCAACAAGGAGTTCAAAAACAGGGGTATGCTGTGTAAAATAACCATTAGCAAGAGGAGTGGCGTCGATACCCACTACCGGGACAGGTTTAGGCAAATCAATAAGAGGCATAGCAAGGGACATAGCAAATTCCACAGACATGATATTAGTAGAGGACCCTGAATCCACAAAAGCACTGCCGGTAGCAGACCTACCACCAAAAGAGACCTGAAAGGGAAGCAAGATCTTAGTACGTTTCATATTTACGGGAAATACCTGTGCGCCCAAGTGACCTCCCCGATGATCACTTAGACGCGGAAGTTCTCTGGCTGCAACCTTACGCTTAGGACAGTTGTTCACTTGATGCTTGTCGTCCCCACAGTAGAAGCAGAGACCATTCTTCCTGCGGAATTCTCTACGTTGTTGGGGGGACACGGAGGCCCCGAGTTGCATAGGTATCTCTGAATCTTTCGGGGAGGAACGAAGCAACGGAGCTTCGGGAGGCATCATGGGGGAGTCGGAGGAGAAAACACATAAACGTTCACGTTGTCGTTCCCTGAGACGTCGGTCAAGTCGTATCGCTAAAGCCATAACCTGGTCTAGGGAGTCACAAGAGGGATAGCTAACTAGCAGGTCTTTCAGGGCATTCGACAGACCCAACCTAAACTGGCACCTTAAGGCAGGGTCATTCCACCGAGAAGCTACGCACCACTTCCGAAAGTCAGAGCAATACTCCTCAACAGGTCTCTTACCCTGACTTAAGGTCACCAGCTGACTCTCGGCAAAGGCAGTCCTGTCAGTCTCGTCATAAATAAGTCCGAGAGCAGAAAAGAAACAATCAACGGAGGAAAGTTCAGGGGCGTCAGGAGCCAAGGAGAAGGCCCACTCTTGGGGCCCTTCCTGGAGCCGGGACATAATTATACCCACCCGCTGGCTCTCAGAACCTGAGGAATGAGGCTTTAAACGAAAGTAAAGCCTACAACTCTCCCGAAAGGAGAGAAAAGTCCTCCGGTCCCCTGAGAACCGGTCGGGCAACTTGAGGTGGGGTTCAAGAGGTGCGGTGCGGGGAACTACCAGGGTAGCATCAGGCTGGTTGACCCTCTGAGCCAGGGCCTGGACCTGTAGGGAGAGTCCCTGCATTTGCTGAGCCAGGGTCTCACGGGGATCCATAGTGGTGTCAGGGACCAGGGGTAGACTAGGTATGGGCTTGTTATTATGTAACTGCAGGGGGTAAGGAGACGGACAAGTGAGCCCTAATCTACCCGCCACTCTGTCCCTGCCTACTTGCAACGACCCGCCCTAGGCGACGGGGTACAACTGGGCGGCGGTCCCTGCGCTCAGTAAGTGCACGACAAACACGACAAACATACAAGGAACACAAGCAAGGAAAAGGGGCCGTTGCCCACGGCAACACCGTGAGCAACCAGAGTGGTGAACGAGCCGAGTCAAGCCAGGAGTGTGCGAGGTACAAAACGAAAAGCAGAAGAGTAGTCGGTAAGCCAGGGTCGGTATGGAGCAGGATCAAAAATAGCAGGAGCTGTAGCTGGGCCAGGAACCACAAGGAAGGAAACCAAAGCAATAACAAGCACCGAGGGACAGGAAGTGCAGGCTTAAATAGACCGAGGGCGGGAGCTAGCTGAGTCTGGCCAGGTTACGATAGGCTCTCCCACTCCTAAGCCTGCCAGCCTGAATGGTGGAAGCAGGAGTCAGTCTCAGGGATGTATTCTCAGGTGCTGACTGATAAGTTCTGGGAGTTAACCCCGCAGTGCCTGGCAGATCCTTTACAACAGATTTCAGTTTTTGAATTGCAAAGGCTGAAATCCGCAGTGAAATTCCGCTTCTTCTCCGCAACAGACAGTGCATGCTACGGAGGGAAAATTCCGCACCGCAGCCTATGGTCCGCAGCGGAGTTTTCCGCAATGTCTGAACTAACTTGCCTAAAAATGCATTGAAACAAATGTAAAAAACGGCCGCTGGAGAATTCCACTGCGGACTACCCACAGCGGAATTCCACAGCAATTCCGCCACGTCCGGCCGTGCCCTAACAGAGCCTCCAACGCTGATGTGAAGGAGGCCTTAGCAATGTATTTTCAGTGAATCAAACATAACAACTTAAAGCCGGCCTACCATAACATATGCTAGCTACACTTTCATTTTTAATTAGAGGATTCTCATAATCGGTTTTCTCTGCTCAGTCTTTTAGTCAGGTTTCACATGAGTACCTGTATTACAGCTGGAAATCCTGACCCAACCGCGGGTCTAATGACCCGAACTAATGGGGATCTATGACCCGGCCATTATAACCGTGGTTAAAAACTGCACCAAATTGTGGTTCCGTTTTTCGGGCGGAATGTCCACTGCGAAAAACAGCAGGTTAAAAAAATATATAAATATACACTAAGGCTGGATTCACACGAGCGTGTTCGGTCCGTAATGGACGGACGTATTTCGGCCGGAAGTCCCGGACCGAACACACTGCAGGGAGCCGGGCTCCTAGCATCATAGTTATGTACGACGCTAGGAGTCCCTGCCTTGCTGCAGGACAACTGTCCCGTACTGTAATCATGTTTTCAGTACGGGACAGTAGTTCCACGGAGAGGCAGGGACTCCTAGCATCGGACATAACTATGATGCTAGGAGCCCGGCTCCCTGCAGTGTGTTCGGTCCGGGACTTGCGGCCGAAATACGTTCCGTCCATTACGGACGTAATGTGCTCGTGTGAATCCAGCCTTAGGGCATGCCCACACGTGGCGGATTTCCTCTGCAACTGTCCGCATCAATGCCGCACAGAATCTGCGTTGCAGATTCTGCGGCGGATCTGCCCAAAATGTGCAGTAAATTGATGCGGACTAGCTGCTGCGGACTGCGGTAAAAGTGCTTCCCTTCTCTCTATCAGTGCAGGATAGAGAGAAGGGACAGCCCTTTCCCTAGTGAAAGTAAACGAATTTCATACTTACCGGCCGTTGTCTTGGTGACGCGTCCCTCTTTCGGCATCCCGCCCGACCTCCCTGGATGACGCGGCAGTCCATGTGACCGCTGCAGCCTGTGATTGGCTGCAGCCGTCACTTAGACTGAAACGTCATCCTGGTAATCCAGACTGGAGACAGAAGCAGGGAGTTCTCGGTAAGTATGAACTTCTATTTTTTTTTACAGATTGCTGTATATTGGGATCGGTAGTCACTGTCCAGGGTGCAGAAAGTTACTGCCGATCGCTTAACTCTTTCAGCACCCTGGACAGTGACTATTTACTGCCGTCTCCTAGCAACGCTCCCGTAATTACGGGAGCCCCATTGACTTCCTCAGTCTGGCTGTAGACCTAGAAATACATAGGTCCAGCCAGAATGAAGAAATGTCATGTCAAAAAAGCAAGATGCATCGGCAGCACACATAACATGTGCATGACAGCTTCATTGCGGAAATTAGAATCTCCATTGAAGTCAATGGAGAAATTCCGCCATGAGTCAGCAACCAGTCCGCCACAACTCCGCAACATCCATTGCATGCTGTGGACACCAAATTCCGCACCGCAGCCTATGCTCCGCACCGGAATTTTCAGCCTCGTCTAAACGAACCCTACTAAATAGAAGTGGAAGTCAATGGAGAAACGGCTGCGCTGCGGATTAACGCTGCGGAGTGTCCGCAGCGGAATTCAAGAGCAATTCCGCCACGTGTGGCTTTGCCCTTATAGTTAGTCATGGCGACGCGTCCCTCTGATGACCTGCAGCCTGTGATTGGCTGCAGCAGTCACATGGGATAAAAGATTTTTGCGACAGAATTAGTTTTTTCGCTGCAAAAATTGCAACGTTAAGTTTTTTTTGTGGGTTTTACCTCCCATTCAACTCAAAGGGGAAAACCTGCAACAGAAAAACAGCAATTCCGCAGTAAAAAATTTACATGCTGCAGATTAAAAAAACACACCGCAGTGGAACTACTGTCCCGTACTGAAAACATGATTACAGTACGGGACAGTTGTCCTGCAGAGAGGCAGGGACTCCTAGCATCGTACATAACTATGATGCTAGGAGCCCGGCTCCCTGCACTGTGTTCGGTCCGGGACTTCCGGCCGAAATACGTCCGTCCATTACGGACGTTAATGTGGTCGTCTGAACCCAGCCTAAAACTGACCTTCCTTTGAGCTAGTTGAGAATCTGGAGCATTACATTTGTGGGTTCGATTAAACTCTCAAAATGGCTAGAAAAAGAGAGCTTTCATGTGAAACTCAACAGTCTATTCTTGTTCTTAGAAATGAAGGCTATTCCATGCGAGAAATTGCCAAGAAACTGAAGATTTCCTACAACGGTGTGTACTACTCCCTTCAGGGGACAGCACAAACAGGCTCTAACCAGAGTAGAAAGAGAAGTGGGAGGCCACGCTGCACAACTGAGCAACAAGACAAGTACATTAGAGTCTCTAGTTTGAGAAATATACGCCTCGCAGGTCCTCAACTGGCAGCTTCATGAAATAGTACCCGCAAAACGCCAGTGTCAACGTCTACAGTGAAGAGGCGACTCCGGGATGCTGGCCTTCAGGGCAGAGTGGCATAGAAAAAGCCATATCTGAGACTGGCTAATAAAAGGAAAAGATTAATATGGGCAAAAGCACACAGACATTGGACAGAGGAAGATTGGAAAAAAGTGTTATGGACAGACAAATCGAAGTTTGAGGTGTTTGGATCACACAGAAGAACATTTGTGAGACGCAGAACAACTGAAAAGATGCTGGAAGAGTGCCTGACGCCATCTGTCAAGCATGGTGGAGGTAATGCGATGGTCTTGGGTTGCTTTGGGGCTGGTAAAGTGGGAGATTTGTACAAGGTAAAAGGGATTTTGAATAAGGAAGGCTATCACTTCATTTTGCAACGCCATGCCATACCCTGTGGACAGCGCTTGATTGGAGCCAATTTCATCCTACAACAGGACAATGACCCAAAGCACACCTCCAAATTATGCAAGAACTATTTAGGGAAGAAGCAGGCAGCTGGTATTCTATCTGTAATGGCGTGGCCAGCGCAGTCACCAGATCTCAACCCCATAGAGCTGTTGTGGGAGCAGCATGACCGTATGGTACGCAAGAAGTGCCCATCAAGCCAATCCAACTTGTGGGAGGGGCTTCTGGAAGCATGGGGTGAAATTTCTCCCGATTACCTCAGCAAATTAACAGCTAGAATGGCAAAGGTCTGCAATGCTGTAATTTCTGCAAATGGAGCATTCATTGACGAAAGCAAAGTTTGAAGGAGAAAATTATTATTTCAAATAAAAATAATTATTTCTAACCTTGTCAATGTAATATATATTTACACTGGCCGAGGTGGCCAAAATGCAGTTTTACGTGTGCCTATATTTTCCATTTAAAAGCATTTCATTGAATATATTTGGTTATTTAATATCTTCTTAACAAATGCTCATTAATATGTGTATATATATATATATATATATATATATATATATATATATATATATATATATATATATAAAAAATGCTTTTAATTATATATAAATTAATATATATACATATATATATGAAGCTTGAGACATTGGACGTGAGATACTACACTATTAAGATCAGGAGCATAGATATTCTTCATCGGTTACATGTAGATATTTGTCCGTACATGTGCTGCCTAACATATCCACCCCCAACAAATATCAGCCCACCCCCATGGAAACCCCCTGTAATGAGATGCTGTGAGAGCACGCTGTCAGTGCTGCATGATAAAGGTCATCCATGCTTCTAGTGCTTCATCAAAGCTGGCCTCTGTTCAGACAGACGTATTTACCCCATGGTGGCAGCTTACAATGCAACTAGCACACAGTGCGACCAGGCCTCAGATAGCTGTATCTCACCTGCTGAGCTCACACCCTTTGGTTATTACTTGTGTGGGGTAGACGAGAAGCACACAACCTAACGTAATGAAGCATTAACAACATTTTAAAATGTAATCTACATAAAAAGTTGAGTAGCTGCAAATACTTTGCTTTACTGCTTTTGTACCGATTTTGTGTATTCGGACATGGCAGAGTTTTTCCGCTGCAGATTTTGCTGCAAATTCATGGCAATTACGCAATGAATCTGCAGCAACATTTGCATATTTGACAGTTTGTTCAGACGTTGCAGATTTTGCAGCGCACTTGCCACAGATTTGAGCCTTTGCACTGCAAAGACATAAATCCGCAGTGAAAATCCTCTGCTTCTCCGCCGGCGGTCATGCATGATGCGGAATAAAAATTCTGCACTGCAGCCTATTTTCCGTCACGTTTTTTCCCCCGCAACGTCTGCATTAAGTTACATGAAAAGCCATAGAAAGTATTTTGAAAAAAGTGTGCTGGGGATTTCCACGGCAGACTGTCCGCAGCGGAATTCCACAGCAATTCCACCACGTCTGAACATGCCCTAAGGTTATTTTCTTCATTCATATGCATATGTTCATTTCAGCTCCACTCCACTGTCAGATATTTGTTACCATACACTTTTAGTGCTGCTTATTTCAGGGAAGACATTCATATCAGACAGGTTGAAATCCAAGTTGTTGGTTCGGATTCGCTATAGTCATTAGATTGTTGAAGTATCCCATAGAAATCATAGAGATCTAGTGTATGACCTAAAATACAATAACTACACCTTTATGTGACAAAAGTCTGTTATGTGTTACACACACCACCTCCAACAGTTTTATAGGATCATTTTACACTTATGATAAAATGTATAATACAAACCAATCAATGTATTTACACGTAAATACATTGAAAAATATGGTGTTTGGTCTCAACGCCAACTTTACGAAGCCACTGAATACGCAGAAGCTGGTTAATTTATGTACATTTTCTGACACTTTTCAACAAAGAAAAGTGTCAGAATACAAAGCCAGTTCAGACCTGGCCGAATGGGGTTAGTTTCAAATCCCCTTCTTCCCTTCACATAGCCTTAAAATTAAATAGTAAGGGTATGTGCACACGCTATCTTCCTTCTACGTCTGAAAAGACAGACTGTTTTCAGCAGAAAACAGCTGCGTCGTTTCAGACGTAAATGCTGCTCCTCGTATTATGCGAGGCGTCTTTGACGCTCGTAAATCTTGAGCTGCTCTTCATTGACTTCAATGAAGAACGGCTCAAATTACGTCTGAAAGAAGTGTCCTGCACTTCTTTGCCGAGGCAGTCAATTTACGCGTCGTAGTTTGACAGCTGTCAAACGACGACGAGTAAATTACAGGTCGTCTGCACAATACGTCGGCAAACCCATTCAAATGAATGGGCAGATGTTTGCCGACGTATTGTAGCCCTATTTTTAGACGTAAAACGAGGCATAATACACCTCATTTACGTCTGAAAATAAGTAGTGTGAACCCAGACGTAGGTTTTTGGCTGCAGATTTAGGCCGGATTGCGCGCGCAAAATGTCCACAAAAGCTCCATGTGTCAGCAGCATATGATGCGTGGCTGCGTGATTTTCACGCAGCCACCATCATTATGACACTCTGTTTTCATGTTTGTAAACAGAAAAGCACGTGGTGCTTTTCTGTTTTCATTCATAGTTTTGACTACCGTAAGTGTGTCCGTGTGCCGTGCGCGTTTTTCACGCACCATTGACTGATGCATGAAAAACGGGCAAATATAGGACATGTCGTGAGGTTTACGCAGCGGACACACGCTGCGTGAAACTCAGGGACTGTCTGAACGGCCCCATTGATTAACATAGGTCCGTGCGACGCGCGTGAAAATCACGCGCGTAGCACGGACATATTACACGCTCGTCTGAATAAGCCCTTAGGGTATGTTCACACGTCGTAAAACAGCCGAAGAATGACCGAAAAATCGGAAGCAGATCGCATCCAAACATCTGCCCATTGATTTCAATGGGAAAAACGGCGTTCTGTTCCGACGGGTCATTTTTTGGTACGGCCATTTGAAAAACGGCCGCGTAAGAAGTGCAGGACACTTCTTGGGACGTTTTTGGAGCCGTTTTTCATTGACTATGGAAAACGGCTCCAAAAACGGCTGTAAAAAATGGCGCAAAAAATGACGCGAAAATCACGAGTTGCTCAAAAAACGTCTGAAAATCAGGAGCTGTTCTCCCTTGTAAACAGCTCCGTATTTTCAGACATTTTTTAGTAAGCGTGTGAACATACCCTTAGTGTGAAGCATTGATTATAGCAAACTTTATGTGCATCTACGGACTTTCTGCGGTTCTTCTGCGATTCCGCAACACAATTCAACTTTCGATTTTTAGTGCAGAATTTATGCTCCCCATTGAAGTCTGTGGAAGTCTACGGATGTGAAAGATGCTCCACATTACACTTTCCGCACGACTTTTATGCTTATTATGTGGCCTGAAACTTGCAAAATCTCATCCACTTTGCAGCTTCTGTAAATACTGCACAGAATTCCATCGTGGAAATTCTGTCGTGTTGGAACCCAGCCCAAGGCTGGATGCACACATTCCGTCTTTGCTACGGAATCTTCAGCTACGGAATCCGCACCGAAATTTTGTGACAAAGTACAGTACAATGTAAGTCAATGGGGCTTTAACAAACCACATTCACTCACAGCATAAACAATCCGCCGTGAATTCTGCGCATGCTGCAGATTTTTATATCTTTTCTATCTGTTGTGGAAATCCTGCAGATTTTCACAGCAAATGTAATTAATTGCTATACAAAGACTGAAATCCGCAGATATTTTTCGCACTAAAATACACAATGAGGGTACGAACACACACAGCGTAAACACTGCAGTTTTTCCGCAACAGATTAAGGCCTGATTTACACGAGCGTGTGCTTTTTGCGCACGCAAATAACGCGGCGTTTTGCGTGCGCAAAAGGTACTTAAAAGCTGCGTGTGTCATCAGTGTATGATGTAATGATATTTTCTCGCAGTCGCCATCATTTTGACACTCAGTTGGAATGTTTGTAAACAGAAAAGCACGTGGTGCTTTTCTGTTTACATTCAGAGTTTGACAGCTGTTGCGCGAACCACGCAGTTCGCACGGAAGTGCTTCCGTGCGACCTGCGTGGTTTTCACGCACCCATTGACTTCAATGGGTGCGTGATGCGCGAAAAACGCTGAAATATAGAACATGTCGTGAGTTTTACGCAGCGCACTCACGCTGCGCAAAACCCACGGACTGTCTGCACTGCCCCATAGAGTAATATAGGTGCGTACGACACGTGTGAAAAGCACGCGCGTCGCACGCGCGTATATTACGCTCGTGTAAATGATGCCTAATTGTGGAAAATACGCAGTGTATTACAGTAGAAGCAGTGTGGGTGAGATTACAACAAATCTCGTCCCCACACAGCGGAAAAAAGCCACCCAAAAAAACACACATAAATTGACCTGCGATGCAGTTTCCTCAACCGCAGCATGTCAATGCTGTGGAATCTCAGCTCTTCTGTTGCGGGTTTGTGTGTGTTGCGACATCTATGGCGGAATCGCTGCAATTCCGCTGCAAAAATCGCAAGTAAAAAAAAAATTATACTTACCCAGTGTTCGCTGCTTCTTCTCCAGTCCGGCCTTCCTGGGATGACGGTTCATCCCATGTGATCGCTGCAGCCAATCACAGGCTGCAGCGGTCACATTACCTGCAACGTCATCCCAGGAGGCCGGACTGCGCGCAGAGAAGAGGGAGGGGATAAGTATGGATTTTTTAAATTTTATTTTTCCGGCGCTGCTCTTGCGCCCGAAAAACGCACCACTATGTGGTGCAAATTTTTCTAACAGCATTCCCTGTGGTGTTCAAGGCGGATACGCTTCGCAGTTCGATGATGCGTATCCACCCTGAACACGCTGTGTGTGTTCGTACCCTCAAATCCACATGTAACACATGCTGATTTAATTGCGGATTTTGGTGCAGATTTTCACGCCGGTTCAACAGCATAATTTTTAACGGAGCCTAATTCTTTAATAATGTGGCTTTACACCAGCTGTTGTCTTTCAACACGGCCCTTGAGCTAAACAAGATTGGGGACCTCTTGTGTAGACCATCTGCTGCTCATATTCTACTACTTATGAATATGTCTCCTCCCATGAAGGCCGTTCTGTACCACAACTGTCTCCATTGTTTGTCAGCTGTCTCTACCATTACATTCATCTTCTACATGAAACCTCACCTGTCCAAGACTAGACTCCTTGTGTTCCCTCCTACTATTATCCCAACCACAGGACCATTGGTAATGTATGCTTTCAATTTGTATTCCACTCACCATTATGAATCCCTAAAAAAATGCAGCCCTCAAAAATGTATTGCAGATATGGAATGACCTACTTTGTACGGCACTGTGAAGAAATTAATAAGTAAATGCCCTTTAAGGGCATGACCACACATGGCGGAATTCCTCCGCAACTGTCCGCATCAATGCCGCACCTAATCCGGGTTGCGGATTACGGCTGCGGATCTGCACAAAATGTGCAGAAAATTGATGCGGACTAGCTGCTGCGGACTGCGGGAAAAGTGCTTCCCTTCTCCCTATCAGTGCAGGATAGAGAGAAGGGACAGCACTTTCCCTAGTGATAGTAAAAGAAATTCATACTTACCGCCCGTTGTCTTTATGACGCGTCCCTCCTTCGGCATCCAGCCCGACCTCCCTGGATGACGCGCCAGTCCATGTGACCGCTGCAGCCTGTGCTTGGCCTGTGATTGGCTGCAGCCGTCACTTACACTGAAACGTCATCCTGGGAGGCCGGACTGGAGACAGAAACAGGGAGTTCTCGGTAAGTACGAACTTCATTTTTTTTTACAGATACATGTATATTGGGATCGGTAGTCACTGTCCCGGGTGCAGAAACAGTTACTGCCGATCGCTTAACTCTTTCAGCACCCTGGACAGTGACTATTTACTGACGTCTCCTAGCAACGCTCCCGTCATTACGGGAGCCCCATTGACTTCCTCAGTCTGGCTGTAGACCTAGAAATACATAGGTCCAGCCAGAATGAAGAAATGTCAAGTTAAAAAAGCAAGACGCATCCGCAGCACACATGACATGTGCATGACAGCTGCGGACTTCATTGCGGAACTTTGAATCTCCATTGAAGTCAATGGAGAAATTCCGCCATGAGTCCGCCACTGCTCCGCAACAGACAGAGCATGCTGCGGACACCAAATTCCGCTCCGCAGCCTATGCTCCGCAGCGGAATTGTACGCATCGTGTAAACGAACACTGCTAAATTAAAGTGAAAGTCAATGGAGAAACGGCTCCGCTGCGGAATAACGCTGCGGAGTGTCCGCAGCGGAATTTAAGTGAAATTCCGCCATGTGTGAACCCGCCCTTATAGGAGCCAATTATTATCGGGCAAACGAGCGTTCACAGATCATTTTCCTGTATAAACAGAGCAATGATCAGCCGATGAATGAGCAAACGCACGTTCATCAGCTGATAGTATCGTTTATGCAGCAATAAATATTATCGTTGTGGATCGCACATGTCCCTATGTAAACAGGGAGATGTAATGCCAGCATGATGGAAATATATGGGGACGAGCGATCGTAGGGAAAGGAGTAAACGAGTGCCGATCAACGTGCAAAGTCATCGTAGGAGGCCGTACTACGTTTAGAGAAGGGAGTGGGTAAGTATCAACGTTTTTTTCAAGCGCTGCTTTTCAAGTACTGCAGTTTCCAGGTAGGACACGATGCGTGATTTTTACGCAGCGTATCCGACCCGTGGAAACCCAGCCTTTGTGGTACAATTCACCCTAACTGCCATTTTTGATGCATTTTTTTTTTTTGGCCAAAGTCAGGAATGAATTCTAAAAAGAAGAAAAGTATAAGGGCATGTTCAGATGTGGCGGAATTGCTGCAGACACTGTCCGCATCAATGCCGCACATAATCCGCGTTGCGGATTCCGTTGCGGATTTGGCTAAAATGTTAGGTAAAATACGGCGGATTTGTCGTTGCGGATTCAGGTTCGGATCACACCCATCTCTCTTAGGCCTCATTTACACGAGCGTAATATACGCGTGTCGTACGCACCTATATTACTCTATGGGGCAGTGCAGACAATGCGTGAATTTTGCGCAGCGCGAGTGCGTTGCGTAAAACTCACGACATGTTCTATAATCGTGCGTTTTTCGCGCATCACGCACCCATTGAAGTCAATGGGTGCGGGAAAAACACGCATGCCGCACGGAAGCACATCCGTGCGAACTGCGTGATTCGCGCAAGAGCTGTCAAACTGAATGTAAACAGAAAAGCACCACATGCTTTTCTGTTTACAAACATCCAAACGGAGTGTCAGAATTTAGAGATGAGCGAACCAAACTTCACCGGGTTCGGCCGAACTCGTTTTGACCGAACCCGGCAAAAAAATTTCCTGTACGCGACGTCAGGAGACAATCACTGTCCAGGGTGCTGAAAGAGTTAAACTGTTTCAGCACCCTGGACAGTGACTTCCGATCACAATATACATGAACGTGTAAAAAAAAAAGAAGTTCTGACTTACCGATAACTCCCGGCTTCTTCCTCCAGTCTGACCTCCCGGGATGACAATTCAGTCCAAGTGACCGCTGCAGCCAATCACAGGCTGCAGCGGTCACATGGACTGCCGCGTCATCCAGGGAGGTGGGGCCGGATGTCAAGAGAGGGACGCGTCACCAAGGCAACGGCCGGGAAACCGGACTGGAGGAAGCAGGAAGTTCTTGGTAAGTATGAACGTCTTTTTTTTATTCACAGGTTGCTGTATATTGTGATCGGAATTCACTGTCGAGGGTGCTGAAAGAGTTACTGCCGATCAGTTAACTCTTTCAGCACCCTGGACAGTGACTGACGTCGACTAGCCTCATCTCTATGATGGCGGCTGCGCGAAAATCACGCAGCCGCCCATCATACACCGATGACACACGGAGCTGTCAAGTGCCTTTTGCGCACGCAAAACGCTGCGTTTTTTTTGCGTGCGCAGAACGCACACGCTCGTGTAAATGAGGTCTTACAAACATTCCATCCCAGTCTGGGTATAGACCTCGACACACCTATAGGTCCAGCCTAGGATCCCGTGTGTTGCGCTCACTATACCCCGCACTGGAGGTGTCCCACAATTCGGGATGGTTATGTACCTGAAAAACAAATAGACAGTACATATTGAAGTTTGATTTGTACTTATGAATAATGTTATATATGTTATATGTTTATCTGGGTTAGAATGTTTACATACTGCAGATGCTGCTAGTCAGACATCATACATACAAGTAAACTAGTGAAAACATGACATAAACATGTAAAGTTACTTACAAGGTTAATAAGAGTGGACACTTCCATATCCATTCGCCTATATCTGGCCATGGTAATAGCTCTGTGTTCCTGTAATAAGCCTGGAAGGCGAAAATTTAGGTTTTCTCTTCCTCATCAGAATGATGTCATATCCTGGTCCTGAAAGAAATCCGCAACGCAACACACATTACATCTGCGGATTTCATTGCATAATTTTGAAACTCTGTTGAAGTCAATGGGGAAATTCCGCAACAAGTCTGCAACAAGTCCGCAACAGACAGTGCATGCTGCGGTCTGAAAATGCCGCACTGCAGCCTATGTTCCGCAGCGGAGTTTTCCACAACGTCTGCACAAAGTTAACTAAAAAGGTGTTGAAACCAATGGACAAACTGTCCGCAGCGGAATTCCACAGCAATTCCGCCACGTCTGAACGTGCCCTAAAGCCTCCTTTACACACAACATTTTTGACAATTAAACTGCACTAAAAAAAACACTTCTAAAAACGCTAGCGTTATTAAAATGTAACGTGTTTTTTAAGGCATTTTTAGTGGTGTTTTTTATGTGGTGTCATTATGTACATGCTTTTTTTCCTGGCGTTTTTGAAGCCCTATAGTGAAGTCTATGGGAAAAACACCGGATAACGCCATACCCAAAGCATGCGCGTTTGGGAAAAACTGCCACTGACCATATAATTGCCTCAAAAACGGCAGAAACCAAAACGCAGGTGTGTGTAGTGCATTTTATAGTTTATATTTTAGTATGGACTTTAATGTAACTGCATGAAAATACACCAAAAAAAATACACGGCTTATTTTTTCGGCCCGTAAACAACCAAAAAATCGGAAGCAGAATGCCTCGAAACATCTCCCCATTTCAATGGGATAAACGGCGTTCTGTTTCGACAAGGAGTTTATTTACACGTCCGTTTTGAAAAACGGCCGCATAATAAAACGCCTGCGAAAAAGAAGTGCATGTCACTTCTTGAGCCGTTTTTGAAGCCGTTTTTCATTGACTATAGAAAAACAGCTCCAAAAACGGCCGTAAAAAACGCAGTGAAAAACGCTAGTTAATTAAAAAAAGGCCTAAAATCAAAAGCTGTTTTCCCTTAAAAACAGCTCCGTATTTTCAGACGTTTTTTGCTGTGTGTGAACATACCAGAAGGGTGTAATTACATGAGTCGTTTTTGTCACGTGGTAGTTTTTACAATAATGTTGCGAGTTTTGCCGCGATTTCGGAGAAACTGAGAGAAACACCTTCACACAGGGTTTTTGTCTGGTGTTTTTAAATGTACATTTTTTATGCCGTTTCTACATGCGTTTTTTTGTGGCATTTTGTACAACTGCAATACCCAGAACATGCTGGGTTTTTTGAAAAAACACCACTAATCCTAAAAATGCGACCAAAACGCCATGAACCAAAAAGTTGCGTATGTAGACTTTTCAATCTTTCACTATAGACTTTAAAACACTGTGAAAAACGCCAATGAAAACGCCACTGAAAAATTTCGCCGCAAAATGCTGTGTCTAAATCCAGCTAAAGGCCCCTTTTACACTTCCCTTTTTAGGTCAGTATTTGGAAGTCAAAACCAGGAATGGGTCCAAAAGGCGGAAGAGGAGCAAATCTTTCCATTATACTTTCCTCTGTTATGTTCCACTCCTGGTTTTGGCTTATAAATACTGAATTAAAAAAAATACCAAAATATGGCCTAAGACCTCCTTCACACGCACAATTTTCTGGCATTGTAAACTGCAACAAAAAACGCTTTTAAAAATGCTATCAGTTTTCAAATGTAACGTGTTTTTTTTTGCATGCTGCATCTGGAAAAAACCGCCACTGACCACAAAATTACCTCAAAAACGCCACAAACCAAAACACAATTGTGTGCAGTGCATATGATATTTTACTATAGACTTTAATGTAACATCTGGCCGCACTAAAATCTGCACGGAGAAAGGCAGCTAAAAAAGCCACCAAAAACGCAGTGAAACCAGCCTTAGATTGGGTTCCCACAGTGCAGAATCCACATGTAACACATGCAGATTTACTGCGGATTAGCCAAGAAAGGACGTATCGTTATACTTTTCCTAATTTTTTCTTTGTAAAATAGTTTTTTTTATGCGATAGTTCATAACCTCACCACTATCGTTCTCGATGGGTGTACTCCATTGCCTGAATCCAGCCAAACAAGAAATATGTAGCTGAATTCTTTCTATCTCTCGGTTTCGGACTCTCAGGGTCAGTAGTATAAAGATATGTAAGAAATACTGTTCTTCCGGATGTTTCTTCACAAGTGCAACTAGTAAGACATGTTAGCTCTTCTTGGCAGGGTGTGTACTCCTCAGGATTAGATTGAAATATGTTGTGTGTATGGTCCTCCCACTGTGTCTTTATGTGGATATTCCTGTTATTCCTGGTCCCCTATGTGCAGTTCTATAAAACATGCTCACACTTATAAAGAAAAAAGAATCTTACAATTTATCATGACCTACTTCTTCAGTAAGCAACTATTTGTTCATATCTTTTCAAATGTGCCAAATTCCAGTCTTCACTCAGAAAATGCTGCGTGTGTAAATACTTTAGAAACACCTCAAACCGGTAGAGGGAAGATTTAAAGGCCCTTTTACACCAGCCGATAATCGGCCGGTGCAGCGGGCGCCAATCAACGAGACATGCGCTCGTTTGCTCCAGTCACACTAAGCTATGGATGGGGACGAGCCCTCGTTACTCCGATCGCTCGTCCCCATACATTATTACCATCTCGACAGCCCGTCTCCCTGTTTACTGAGGGAGATGTGCTGCCGACAACGATAATATTTTACTTTTTTAAAACGATACGACCAGCAGATGATCGAGCATTTGCTCGTTCATCTGCTGACCGCTGCCCTGTTTACACAGGGCAACTATCGTCAACGAGCGTTCTATGAACGCTCGTCTGCCCGATAATCACCCAGTGTAAAACCCCCTTAAGACATCTTGATCTTAGGCCCCATGCACATGACCGTAGTTTTCACCCATAATTACGGATCAGGTAATTACGGATAAAATTGCGGACACATTAATTTCTATTGGACACGGACATCTCTCCGTATATTAACCGATGTGTGTCCGGGCTTTAGAAATGAATCGCAAAATATAGAACATGTCCTATTCTTGTCCGCAATTGCGGCACGGGCTCGCCCATAGGTGTCTATAAGCGTGTGCACAATTTATGTGCATCCGTATTTGCGGATCCGTATTTGCGGACTGTAGAATCCCTGACGGCCGTGTGCATGAGGCCTTATATGGCACCTAAATGTGCTGTTATGCAGAATTACATTAAAGGGAACCTGTCACCAGCATTTTAGCTATAAAGCCAGCAATACCTGGTGAAAGTGGGTGAAAAATCATTGTCATCTAAGCTATAAATATGTTCTAAGTAAGCTCTGTAGCTTTAGTATTCCGTTTTTCAGCGGTCCCACGCCATATGCAAATGAGCAGAAAAGAGTCAAATCTTCATCTGAAAAGAGTCAGGTTTTCATTCCTCCAGCATCTCAGAGTGGACTCCACCTCCTTCTTTTTGATTGACAGCTCCTTAGCCAGTCAGGGCCAGACAGGTGGCAACGGTGGGCGGGGTTAAGAAGCTGCATCCCAGAGGGAAAAATAATTACCATAAAAGGCGGGAAAAGTTTAAACGACTATATTTACTGACAGAGGAGGACTTCAGGAAAGAAGAGAACAGGAATGAACTCTGGACAGCTGCGGCCATTGAGGGGTCAGGCGAGTTTAACAGGTAAGATGTTGATGACAGGATCCCTTTAACACCCCTGCCTCTTTTCTTCTTGTGCTATCACTCATAAATGTCACTCTTCACTGTAAATCTGGTGTTTTATTCATGAACTAGGAGCATTTGCGTGATCTAAAGTCCTCTCACCACATATACAAAGAGGTTACTAGATATACTGTATATATAGGTGACTATCTGTGCAGCAGGGTAAATGAAGCATTATACAGTACAATGTCCATTGAAACCAATTGGACACAGCAAGCCTTCAGGCTGGGGGGCATTATGTTGCTCTGCTGCAAGACCATCATAGCTTTTCCACAAACATGCACATTTGCTTCAGCATGCATGTATTTTTTCAATAGGTAGAAGAAATTAATGTCTGCCATTCCAATGGAAGACGTCCAGCCTGTTCCATACTCATTAGATTATTAAAAGGACCCATCAGAATCAACAGAAAAAAACAACAAAGGAGTATTGCCAAGTTTATGGGGGTACTTTGACTGACGGTTGTGGGGGCAACTGAAAAAATTGCCGTTTCCAAAAGTTGGGTGATATAACTGCACTATCTGCACATGGGTGAAGTCCTCATCCGAGATACAATCACATGAGCAGATACTTTTATGCTGTAACCTTGTTATCTGGTCACTTGACCTCAGGAGCTCCTCGGTGATAGTATCTGTGTAATTCATACCTTTGGCCAAATTGTTTGAAGCGCTATTAGAAGAGATTGACAATTTGTGCCTCCAATAAAATTCACAGAAACTACTTCTTTCTCTTACAGAAACCAATAGTCATAGTGACATTTCTGCCAATGTTAGGGATAGTGTATTGTAATATTGTAGACTGGGTGGAAATAATAATATTCAGGAAACATAATAAATGATGCTGCCAAAATAGTGATAATAATAATATATAGCTATATGGTAAGTCAAATAGAGTATTGCTACATTAGTAAGCCATACCTAGATACTTACACCTAATGTGTATGGGGCATCCCAACTGTCCCCAACATCTGGCAGCTGCTAAGGTGTTTGGCATAGGTTTACCCCTCGAACATGTGAACATGCATGTTTATGGTGCGTTTGTATGACAGCTATGTAAGGTCTATGGCTGGCATAGCATCCACTATAATAACTGTACTGTAGTTTTTTTTTGCATGGATATAGTACATTCATTGTAGTTTAGGTGTCTTACTGAGCACTGTGCTTTGGTATGTAGCAGCCGATTGCCCTTCAGCTGTCACTTTCTTTGTAGTTATTTAGGAATCCAGAAACATGATAAATTAATTATTGAAAAAATAGTCCAAAGGCCTGTGTACACAAGGAGAAACTCAGTCAGCGATGGGGAATTTAGCATTATCAGTTTATTGAAGGTGTCCGTTTTTTGCAGAATGATAAACCTCCATAAATGCATAGGAGATCATTCAACTGGTCCAGGGGCGTAACTAGGAAAGACTGGGCCCCATAGCAAACTTTTGACTGGGGCCCCCCCTCCCCCGAGTGTCACACAACCCCCCCCCTTGTAGATAGTGCCTTTTTTACAAACCCCCCCTTTTGATAACGCCATACAGCCCCCCTGTAGATAACGCCATACAGCCCCCTTTGTAGATATCTAGAGGGGGCTGTATGGCGCTATCTACAGAGAGGGCTGTATGGCGTTATCTACGGGGGGCTGTATGGCGCTATCTACAGGGGGGCTGTATGGCGTTATCTACAGGGGGGCTGTATGGCGTTATCTACAGGGGGGCTGTATGGCGTTATCTACAGGGGGGACTGTATGGCGCTATCTACAGAGGGGGCTGTATGGCATTATCTAGAGGGGGGGTTGTATGGCGTTACCTACAGGGAGTCTGTATGGCGTTCCCTACAGGGGGGGTCTGTAGGGAACGTCATATAGCCCCCCCGTAGGGAAAGCCATACAGCCCCCCCTGTAGGGAACGCCATACAGCCCCCCCCCCAGTAGGGAACACCATACAGCGTCCCCCCCTGTAGGGAACGCCATACAGCGTCCGTCCCCCCCGTAGGGAACGCCATACAGTGTCCCCCCCTGTAAGGAACGCCATACAGCGCTCCCCCCGTAAGGAACGCCATACAGCCCCCCCCTGTAGGGAACGCCATACAGCGTCCCCCCTCCCAAAAAAATGCGACCTACAGTGTGTCCTAATAAAAGACATGCATCCCCTATCCACAGGATAGGGGATACATGTGTGATCGCTGGCAGCGATAGGGAGAACGGGGGACCTAAAGTCCCCCTGAAGTTCTCCATGACTAACCTCTGACTTCCAGCGTCTGCGCAGCTCACTAAAAATGAAAGGAGCGCTGGTCACGCATGCGCACAAGCGGGACCGGCGCTCCATTCATTTCTCCGGAGCTGCCGACACAGACCCCGGAAGTCCGAGGTTTGTGATGGAGAATGTCAGGGGGACTTTCAGTCCCCCGTTCTCCCTATCAATGCCAGCGGTCACACATGTATCCCCTGTCCTGTGGAGAGGGGATACATGTCTTTTGTTTAATGGCAGAGCGGGGAGCTACCTCCCTGCTCTGCCGTACTGTTCAGTGGCGTCGCGCTGTAGCAGCCATAGCGGCTGCTAGCGGAGCCTCCGGCCATGCCACGGGCTCCGTAGCAGCTGCTACGGCGGTAGTTACGCCACTGAACTGGTCATGTGTTAACAATCGCTTTCATGAACTAAAAGAAACATTGTTTGTTTGTTTTTTTAAATTGGACATTCACTGTAAAGATTGGGAATGTCGATTGGGAGCTTTCCTGGAAGCAAGGTTGTTGAATAAATTCTATGTATACAATGCCATAGACTATATGGGTGCTATAGCAGTATTGGGTAATTAGAACAACGAAACATTTAGCTATCTTTTCAACATTACCCTTTTTCCAAAAGGTTTCCATCTGTGCCTTCATAGATGTCTGGTTACACATCCATCTGCTTGCATTACATGACATATATTATATCAAAAATATTCAATTGAAACACCACTCTTGAAATAAAGTGGTGGGTGCAAAGTGTAACGTCTATGGCTGCGGACCGTCGTTCTGACTTACCCTCTGACGGCCGCGGCCATGGACGTGTGAGTTCTCGGCGGCATCTCCATCCTGAGAGTCGCCATCACTCACTTCCTGGTTCAGTGACTTAAAGGGCCAGTACGCGTCCTGTTGTAGTAAATCTGCAATCAACCCAGAATGCTGCTGGACTATAAAAAGGGCTCTGCCCTCTTGATCATTGCCTGAGCATTGTTGTGTTAGAAAAAAATGGGAGGATTCCTCCAGCTCACCTTTAGCAGATATGCAGAGTCACTCACGCACGGATCCCCGTGTCGGCACACGTATAGGTATAGGAAAAGACAAAAAATTGGATCCAGCGAAGAGTCTGTGTGATTCTGTTAAAATAAAGGAATCTTCTTCCAAGTTTTATTGAGGCAAAAGATAAAACAAGTGCGGTGAATAAGAATAAAGTTCTCAAAAATGCAATGGAGGGATGGAACAGCTATTGGAGCGGTGCCTACGCGTTTCTGACGCTGGCTGCGTCCTTAGTCATGGCATGCAGCCATGACTAAGGACGCAACCAGCGTCAGAAACGCGTAGGCACCGCTCCAATAGCTGTTCCATCCCTCCATTGCATTTTTGAGAACTTTATTCTTATTGTTAGGGATCTGCCAGGTACTTCATCTAGGTATACTCCTGGGATTAATCAATCCACACCTGAGGCCAGACCTGTTCGACTGACACCATCTCCCACCAACCAGGGTGGCAGGCTCAGGAGTGGGAGAGCCTATCGCGGCCTGGTCTGTCGGAGTTAGCTCCGCCCCCTGTCCTTTATTACCTGCCCTGTTCTCTCCCTCAGTGCTTGTAATTCTTTTGGATTCCTGGCCCCACTGCTGCTTGCTCCAGCCTGCTTCTGCCGTGCTTCTGCCTTGCTGCAGTTCTGCTTGACCTGCTTTGCTTTGCCCCTGGCTTGCTTCTGTCTCCTTGCCCGCTTGGGTGTACTCACTTCGTCCTGGTCCTGACTGTCCGTTCGCCGCTCCGTTTCCTTGTGGCGTTCCGTGGCTACTGCCCCTTCCCTTGCATGTTCCCTGTTTGTTTTCCTGTGCACTTAGACAGCGTAGGGACCGCCGCCCAGTTGTACCTCGTCGCCTAGGGCGAGTCGTTGCAAGTAGGCAGGGACAGGGCGGTGGGTAGATTAGGGCTCACTTTCCCTTCACCTCCTTCCGGCCATTACATAATTACAAGCCTTACCTAGTCTACCATTTCTCCTACGCTGACGCTATCATGGACCCCCTTGAGACCCTGGCCCAGCAGATGCAGGGCCTCTCCCTACAGGTCCAGGCCCTGGCCCAAAGGGTCAATCAGGGTGACGCTGCTTTAGTAGTACCCCTCACCTCACCTCTAGAACCCGACCTCAAGTTACCTGACCGGTTCTCAGGGGACCGTAAGACGTTTCTCTCCTTCCGGGAGAGTTGCAGACTGTATTTCCGCCTAAAGCCCCACTCCTCAGGTTCCGAGAACCAGCGGGTGGGTATCATCATATCCCGACTCCAGGAAGGGCCCCAAGAGTGGGCCTTCTCCTTGGCTCCTGACGCCCCTGAACTTTCCTCTGTTGATCGTTTTTTCTCTGCCCTCGGACTCATTTACGACGAGACTGACAGGACTGCCTTAGCCGAGAGTCAGCTGGTGACCTTACGTCAGGGTAGGAGACCGGTTGAGGAATACTGTTCTGATTTTAGGAAGTGGTGCGTAGCTTCTCAGTGGAACGATCCGGCCCTAAGGTGCCAGTTTAGGTTAGGATTATCTGACGCCCTGAAGGATCTGCTGGTTAGCTACCCCTCATCTGACTCCCTTGACCAGGTTATGGCCCTAGCAGTACGACTTGACCGACGTCTCAGGGAACGTCAGCTAGAACGCTTCAGTGTGCTCCCCTCTGACTTTTCTGCGATCCCCCCCGAGGTCCCGTCTCCTCGCCCCTCCACGGAGGACTCGGAGGTACCTATGCAACTCGGGGCCTCCATGTCCCCTCGACAACGTAGGGAGTTTCGCAGAATGAATGGTCTCTGCTTCTACTGTGGGGACGACAAGCATCTACTGAACACCTGTCCCAGGCGCAAGAATAAGAAGCCGGAAAACTTCCGCGCCTAAGTGATCATCGGGGAGGTCACTTGGGCGCACAGGTATTTCCCGTTAATGTGAAACGCAATAAAATTTTGCTTCCCTTTCAGGTCTCGTTTGCTGGCCGGGCTGCCACGGGCAGTGCTTTCGTGGATTCAGGGTCATCTGCTAATATCATGTCTGCGGAATTTGCTATGTCTCTAAAGATGCCTTGTATTGATTTACCTTATCCTATCCCTGTAGTAGGAATCGACTCAACTCCCCTTGCTAATGGTTATTTTACTCAGCATACTCCTGTTTTTGAACTCCTTGTTGGCTCCATGCATTTGGAGCAGTGCTCTGTACTGGTGATGCAGGGATTATCGTCTGATCTGGTTTTAGGCCTTCCCTGGTTGCAGTTGCATAATCCCACGTTTGATTGGAATACTGGGGATCTCACCAAATGGGGTAATGAATGTCTTATGTCATGTCTTTCTGTTAACTCTATTTCTCCCCGGGAGGAGGTAAACACGCTTCCTGAGTTTGTTCAGGACTTCGCCGATGTGTTTTCTAAGGAGGCCTCCGAGGTGTTGCCCCCCCATAGAGATTACGATTGCGCTATCGATTTGGTGCCTGGTGCCAAGCTTCCTAAGGGGAGGATATTTAATCTTTCATGTCCTGAACGTAAAGCTATGAGGGAATATATCCAAGAATGCCTGGCCAAGGGTTTCATTCGCCCCTCGACTTCTCCTGTAGGTGCTGGCTTCTTCTTCGTGGGGAAGAAGGATGGTGGTCTTAGGCCGTGCATTGATTATCGTAACCTGAATAAGGTCACCGTAAGGAACCAGTACCCACTTCCTTTGATTCCGGATCTTTTTAATCAGGTTCAGGGAGCCCAATGGTTTTCTAAGTTCGATCTACGGGGGGCATATAACCTTATCCGCATCAAAGAGGGGGATGAGTGGAAAACTGCGTTCAACACACCCGAGGGTCATTTCGAATACCTGGTCATGCCCTTTGGGTTGTGTAATGCCCCTGCTGTCTTCCAGAATTTTATTAATGAAATCCTGAGAGAGTACCTGGGTAATTTTCTTGTTGTGTACCTTGATGACATACTGGTGTTTTCCAAGGACTGGTCCTCCCACGTGGAGCATGTCAGGAAGGTGCTCCAGGTCCTTCGGGAGAATAATCTGTTTGCTAAGACTGAAAAATGTGTCTTTGGGGTACAGGAGATACCATTTTTAGGGCAAATCCTCACTCCTCATGAATTCCGCATGGACCCTGCCAAGGTTCAGGCTGTGGCGGAATGGGTCCAACCTGCCTCCCTTAAGGCGTTACAGTGTTTTTTAGGGTTCGCCAACTATTACAGGAGATTTATTGCCAACTTCTCGGTCGTCGCTAAGCCTCTTACGGACCTTACCCGCAAGGGTGCTGATGTCCTCCATTGGCCCCCTGAGGCCGTCCAGGCCTTTGAGACCCTCAAGAAATGCTTTATCTCGGCCCCCGTGCTGATTCAGCCCAACCAAGAGGAGCCATTTATTGTGGAGGTTGACGCTTCCGAGGTGGGAGTGGGGGCCGTCTTGTCCCAGGGTACCAGCTCCCTCACCCATCTCCGCCCCTGTGCTTACTTCTCTAGGAAGTTTTCGCCCACGGAGAGTAACTATGATATTGGCAACCGCGAACTTCTAGCCATTAAATGGGCTTTTGAGGAGTGGCGGCACTTCCTGGAGGGGGCCAGACACCAGGTAACGGTCCTTACGGATCACAAGAATCTGGTTTTCCTAGAATCGGCCCGGAGGCTTAATCCTAGACAAGCTCGGTGGGCACTATTCTTTACCAGATTTAATTTCTTGGTTACCTATAGGGCTGGGTCCAAGAATATTAAGGCTAATGCTCTGTCACGTAGTTTCATGGCCAATCCTCCTTCTGAGAAGGATCCTGCTTGTATTTTACCCCCTGGTATAATCGTCTCTGCCACGGATTCTGATTTAGCTTCTGATATCGCGGCTGATCAGGGTGCAGCTCCCGGGAACGTCCCTGGGGACAAACTGTTTGTTCCCCTGCAATACCGGCTGAGGGTACTCGGGGAAAACCATGACTCCGCTCTATCTGGTCATCCTGGCATCTTGGGCACCAAACACCTCATTACCAGAAACTATTGGTGGCCTGGGTTGCCTAAAGACGTTAGGGCTTACGTCGCCGCTTGTGAGGTTTGCGCTAGGTCCAAAACCCCTAGGTCCCGACCTGCGGGCCTACTACGTTCCTTGCCCATTCCCCAGAGACCTTGGACCCATATCTCCATGGATTTTATCACCGATTTGCCTCCATCTCAGGGCAAGTCGGTGGTGTGGGTGGTAGTCGACCGCTTCAGCAAGATGTGCCACTTTGTGCCCCTTAAGAAGCTACCTAACGCCAAGACGTTAGCTTCTTTGTTTGTGAAACACATCCTGCGTCTCCATGGGGCCCCAGTCAATATCGTTTCTGACAGAGGGGTACAATTTGTTTCCTTATTTTGGAGAGCTTTTTGTAAAAAGTTGGAGATTGATCTGTCCTTCTCCTCCGCCTTCCATCCCGAAACTAATGGCCAAACGGAAAGGACCAACCAATCCCTGGAACAATATTTAAGGTGTTTCATCTCTGACTGTCAATTCGATTGGGTCTCATTCCTTCCCCTTGCTGAATTTTCCTTGAATAACCGGGTCAGTAACTCGTCAGGGGTCTCCCCGTTTTTTTGTAATTTCGGGTTTAACCCAAGATTCTCCTCCGTCTCCCCTGGTTGTTCCAATAATCCTGAGGTAGAGGATGTTCATCGGGAACTGTGCACCGTCTGGGCCCAGGTTCAGAAGAACCTAGAGGCGTCCCAGAGCGCACAAAAGATTCAGGCGGATAGTAGACGTTCTGCTAACCCCCGGTTTGTCGTCGGGGATTTGGTCTGGTTGTCGTCCAGGAACTTGCGCCTTAAGGTCCCGTCCAGGAAGTTTGCTCCCCGATTTATTGGACCTTATAAGATCATTGAAGTCCTCAACCCTGTATCCTTCCGTCTGGAGCTCCCCCCATCATTTCGCATACATGACGTCTTCCATGCCTCCCTCCTTAAACGCTGCTCCCCGTCCTGGTCCCCCTCGAGGATACCTCCTGTTCCCGTTCTCACCCCTGAGGGGGTGGAATTCGAGGTGGCCAAGATTATGGACAGTAGGATGGTCCAGGGCTCCCTCCAGTACCTGGTCCATTGGAGAGGATACGGGCCGGAGGAGAGGACTTGGGTACCTGCCCGTGATGTTCACGCTGGGGTATTGATCAGGAGGTTCCACCTTCTCTTCCCCACTAAACCGGGTCCCCTTAGTAAGGGTCCGGTGGCCCCTCATAAAAGGGGGAGTACTGTTAGGGATCTGCCAGGTACTTCATCTATGTATACTCCTGGGATTAATCAATCCACACCTGAGGCCAGACCTGTTCGACTGACACCATCTCCCACCAACCAGGGTGGCAGGCTCAGGAGTGGGAGAGCCTATCGCGGCCTGGTCTGTCGGAGTTAGCTCCGCCCCCTGTCCTTTATTACCTGCCCTGTTCTCTCCCTCAGTGCTTGTAATTCTTTTGGATTCCTGGCCCCACTGCTGCTTGCTCCAGCCTGCTTCTGCCGTGCTTCTGCCTTGCTGCAGTTCTGCTTGACCTGCTTTGCTTTGCCCCTGGCTTGCTTCTGTCTCCTTGCCCGCTTGGGTGTACTCACTTCGTCCTGGTCCTGACTGTCCGTTCGCCGCTCCGTTTCCTTGTGGCGTTCCGTGGCTACTGCCCCTTCCCTTGCATGTTCCCTGTTTGTTTTCCTGTGCACTTAGACAGCGTAGGGACCGCCGCCCAGTTGTACCTCGTCGCCTAGGGCGAGTCGTTGCAAGTAGGCAGGGACAGGGCGGTGGGTAGATTAGGGCTCACTTTCCCTTCACCTCCTTCCGGCCATTACACTTATTCACCGCACTTGTTTTATCTTTTGCCTCAATAAAACTTGGAAGAAGATTCCTTTATTTTAACAGAATCACACAGACTCTTCGCTGGATCCAATTTTCTGTCTTTTCTCATTGTTGTGTTACCTTAGTTTGTCTTGCAAATGGTCTCCTAGTGTTTTCCAGTTCCCAGTGTTACCCGTTACTGCTGCCTGTACCCTGTATTCTGTGCTACTGTGCCTCTGTGCCATCTAGAGTTGAAGTCGAGTTGTGTCTTCCGCTGCATCTACTGTGTTACACCCACCGGGTATCTGCCTGCTGCCGGAGCCTCATCTTAAGCCTGAATCACCGCTACTGTCTACATTGCCACAGGTATTCTTTCTGGACTATAGACATTGTATTGTACCTGGTTGGCCAGCTGCCTTTCCGCTACACAGTACGGCCCAGTGGGTTCACACCCCACATCGTGACTGTATGCTCAGGCCATGGACAATTCAAAGGTCTGTCACCCTCCAAAGCCAAGCAGGCGGACCTGCAGGATCTGTGAGCACGACAGGATCAACTTCTTGTGGCAGTAGATTCCATGGCGCAGCAGCTTGGGGTGCTAGCTGCTTAGTTCTCTGCTTCTGTTCAAGTTTCTGCGATTGAACCTCCTGGCAACTCCGGTTCTGATCCTCGGTTCTCGCTGCCAGTGCCACTTCGTTTCCATGGAGACGCAAGCATGTCCAGGGGATTTCTTAACCAGGGTCATATCCACTTCACCCTGCACGCCAGAGCATTTCCTTCAGATGGAGTCAGCATTGCCTTCATTATCTCCTTACTTGCCGGCAAGGCCCTGGCGTGGGCGAACCCAATCTGGGAACGACAGGGAACTGAGACACAAGAATTCCAGGGGTTCATGCAGTTATTCTGTACGGTGTTCGAGGAGCCTGGACGAGTCTCGTCGGCAGCCACTGCTATGCTGAACCTTCGTGAGGGGGACGCCTCCGTGGACGAGTACACCATCCATTACCGGACCCTGGCAAGAGAACTGTCCTGGAACAACGAGGCGTTGGTAGCTTCCTTCCGGCATGGCCGATCACCCGAGATCAAGGACGAACTTGCTGCCCGGGATCTACCATCTACCTTGGACAACCTGATTCTACTTGCCACTCGAGTGGACATAAGGCTCAAGGAACGATCTCAAGAAGTTCGACAAGAGAGACGGCTTCCTAGACTTGCGCCCAACTTCCAGCAACCCCTCTTGCCTTCTTCTACTGCTCCACCCGAGGTCCCTATGCAGGTGGTCCGGCTTAAACTGTCAGTCCAGGAGAAGCAGCGCAGGCGCACCTCTGGACTCTGCCTATATTGCGGTCTCGCTAGCCATGTCGTGCGTCTGTGTCCCCAGAAGCCAAAACTAACGCCTAGGATTGGTTGGGGAGACAACCCTGGGCGGTACAGCATTTAATAGAGAACTCTCCTCCAAACTTTTCATTCCTGTGACTATCATCGCAGGCGAGAGGCCCCATCTGGTCTCTGCCTACCTGGACTCTGGCTCTGCAGCCAATTTCATCTGCCAAGACCTTGTGGACCTGCTTCATTTGCCCACTGTTCTGCTGGAAAGGCCGTTAACCGTTTCCTTGGTAGATGGACTGCTGCTGCCTGATCCAATTTTGTGCGTGACCAAGCGGTTGAGGCTTCAAGTGGGAGCTCTTCACTCCAAGCTCATCTCTCTGTTTGTCCTGTCCAAGGCCGTCAACCCCATGCTGCTGGGTTTGCCTTGGCTCCGTCTACACGCCCCAGTCCAGGATTGGAATTCCGGAGAGGTTCTCCAGTGGGGTCCCAAGTGTCTCAACCACTGTCTGGGGCATATCCATCCGCTTCAGACTCCTCCAAATCAGTCATTGGCAGGGTTGCCTCCTTGTTACTCTCAGTTCGCAGATGTCTTCAACAAGAAGGAAGCAGAGACGTTTCCGCCACATCGAGCGTATGATTGTCCTATCGACTTGATTCCCGATTCGTCCCCTCCCCGCGGTAGAGTATGCATTCTCTCCTTACCGGAAACCCAGTCTATGTCGACCTACATTAAGGAGAATCTTGAGAGGGGCTTCATACGTAAATCCTCATCCCCGGCCGGAGCCGGGTTTTTCTTTGTCAAGAAAAAAGATAGAACCATCCGACCCTGCATGGACTATCGGGGCCTCAACCAGATCACGGTAAAGAACAGATACCCATTGCCTTTGATCTCGGAACTGTTTGATCGCATACGGGGGGGGGGGGAAATTTGTTTCTAAACTGGACCTGCGGGGGGCCTAAAATCTAATCTGGATTCGTCAGGGTGACGAGTGGAAAACTGCATTTAATACACGTGATGGGCACTACGAATACCTGGTTATGCCCTTTGGCCTATGTAATGCCCCCGCGGTGTTTCAAGAATTTGTCAATGAAATTTTTCGTGATCTCCTCTATGTCTGTGTTGTGGTGTATCTCGATGACATTTTGATTTTTTTTCCCCAGATCCAGTAACTCATTAGAGACATGTCTGCCAGGTTTTGCTTCGTTTAAGGGAGAATCATCTTTATGCCAAGCTTGAGAAGTGCGTGTTTGAAAGAAAGTCTCTACCCTTCTTGGGTTATATCATCTCCGATCAGGGCCTCAAGATGGACCCTGAGAAGGTAGAAGGTAAAGGCTTAAGTGTCATACAACGCTTCCTGGGATTCACCAACTTCTACCGGCTGTTCATTCCCAACTTCTCTTCTTTGACAGCTCCCATCTCTACTATCACCAAAAAGGGCATGAATTCCAAGGAGTGGACTCCAGAAGCGGAAGCCGTGTTCAAAACCTTAAAAAAGGCCTTCACGTCAGCCTCTATCCTTCATCATCCTCATGTATCCCTACAGTTTTTGTTGGAGGTGAACGCCTCCTCTGTTGGTGCTGGCGCACTTTTGTTCCAGAGATGTTCGAAAGTCAAGACACTGGTATGTGGCTACTACTCCAAGCTTTTTTCTCCCGCAGAGCGCAACTACTCGATTGGGGATCGGGAGTTACTGGCCATCAAGCTGGCTCTGCAAGAATGGAGACGCCTACTGGAGGGCGCAGCTCATCCAATCCTGGTCTTCACGGACCACAAGAACCTGACCTATCTACAGACGGCCCAACAGCTGAATTCTCGTCAAGCCAGGTGGTCGCTGTTCTTTGCTCGGTTCCAGTTTGAGCTCCACTACCGACCTGCCGACAAGAATGTGAGGGCCGATGCCTTGTCTAGGTCATTTGAGACAGAGGACACTGTGGAGTCCCCACAGAATATTATTGATCCTTCTTGCATCTTCTCTGTCAACCCTCTGCTAGTTAGAGATATTCCTCCGGGAAGGACTTTTGTAAGTCTGGCAGACAGAGGAAGAATCCTTCGCTGGGGTCACAGTTCGAAGCTCGCAGGTCACGTGGGTGCCCGTAAGACCCGAGACCTAATTGCCCGTCAGTTCTGGTGGCCCACGCTGCCCAAAGGCGTCACGGCTCTTGTCTCCTCCTGTGTGGTATGCGCAGCAAATAAAGTTGCCCACTCCAGACCAGCTGGTCTGCTCCAGCCACTGCCTATGCCTGATGCCCCCTGGCATTGCAATGGACTTTGTCACAGATCTGCCCCTCTCTGCTGGATGCACTGTGGTCTGGGTGGTGGTGGATCGATTTTCTAAAATGGCTCATTTTGTTCCTCTGACTAGCCTGCCTTCTGCTGCTCGACTGGCTGATCTCTTCGTTCAACACATCTTCCGTCTGTACGGCTTGCCTCTGCATATTGTCTCGTATCAAGGAGTTTAGTTCACCTCAAAGTTCTGGAGAGCACTCTGCGGTCTCCTCGGTGTAAAGTTGGACTTCTCCTCGGCCTATCATCCTCAGTCCAATGGTCAAGTTGAAAGGGTTGACCAGATTATGGAGAACTATCTGTGGCACTTTGTAACCATACTAGTGAGTCCACAACCTCCAGTCCGTTCTTCATTGTCTACGGCCAACATCCTCGAATACCTCTTCCTGTCTCTACTATGTCCCAGGTGCCTGCAGCTGACTCTACCTTCAGGGACTTTCTGCAGATATGGCAACAGACCCGATCTTCTATTCTGCTGGCGGTGGACCGCATGAAGAGAAAGGCAGACACTAGAAGACGATAACCTCCCCAATTTCTTCCAGGTACAAAGGTCTGGCTGTCTTCCAGGAATATCCGGCTGAGGGTTCTGTATTGCAAATTTGCTACCGGGTTCCTCGGACCCTTCGAGATTCTGCTGCAAATTAATCCTGTATCTTACAAGCTTCGGCTGCCTCCTACCCTCAAGATCCCTAACTCCTTCCATGTCTCCCTGCTGAAGCCCGTGGTCCTGAACCGCTACTCCAGGACTCCTAGTTCCGCAGTAGCTCCTGGCGGCTCGTCAGGGACTTTCGACGTAAGGGAGATCCTGGCTACCAAGAAAGTGAGAGGAAGGACGTTTTATTTGGTGGATTGGAGAGGATTTGGACCAGAAGAGAGGTCTTGGGAGCCAGAGGAGAACATCGATGCCCCTGTCCTCGTGAAGAAGTTTTTCTCCCACTCTGGCCCTAAAAGGAGGGGGCGTAAGAGGGGGGATACTGTATATGGCTGCGGACCGTCGCTCTGACTTACCCTCTGACGACCGCGGCCATGGACGTTTGAGTTCTCGGCGGCATCTCCCTCCTGAGAGACGCCAGCACTCACTTCCTGGTTCAGTGACTGTCTCCCGCAGTGCGCGGGTGGCCGCGCGTGCATGGCCTTAAAGAGCCAGTATGCGTCCAGTTGCAGTGAATTAACCGAGAATGCTGCTGGACTATAAAAAGGGCTCTGCCCTCTTGACCATTGCCTGAGCGTTGTTGCGTTACCTTAGTTTGTCTTGAAAATGGATTCCTAGTCTTTTCCAGTTCCCAGTGTTACCCGTTCCTGCAGCCTGTACCCTGTATCCTGTGCTACCGTGCCTCTCTGCCATGTAGAGTTGTGTCTTCCGCTGCATCTACTGTGTTACACCCACCGGGTGTCTGCCTGCTGCCGGAGCCTCATCTTAAGCCTGAATCACCGCTACTGTCTATATTGCCACAGGTACCCTTTCTGGACTATAGACATTGTATTGTACCTGGTTGGCCAGCTGCCTTTCCGCTACGCGGTATGGCCCAGTGGGTCCACACCCCGCATCGTGACACAAAGCAGCTAGAGCTCAATCCACAGCTGAAAATACCATATGAGAAAAAAGGTTGCAACACTCAAACAAGGTCCAGTAAAAAAATCGGTAGTTTTATTTGCCCATGTTTAAAGCCAAGCAATGTTTCAGTTCCACCATGGAACTTGAAAAGAAGACACCTGCACAAAGTCATGGATTTTGTAGGATTATAGTCAGGTGTATGATTAACCAATTATACCAAACAGGTGATAATGATCATCATTTTCATATGTAGGTTGAAACAGTCATTAACTGTAAGGGTATGTTCACACGAGGTCATTACGTCCGTAATTGACGGACGTATTTCGGCCGCAAGTACCGGACCGAACACAGTGCAGGGAGCCGGGCTCCTAGCATCATAGTTATGTACGACGCTAGGAGTCCCTGCCTCGCTGCCGGACAACTGTCTCGTACTGAAAACATGATTACAGTACGGGACTCCTAGCGTCGTACATAACTATGATGCTAGATGCCCGGCTCCCTGCACTGTGTTCGGTCCGGTACTTGCAGCCGAAATACGTCCGTCAATTACGGACGTAATGACCTCGTGTGAACATACCCTAACAGAAACAGCTGTGTAGGAGGCTTAAAACTGGGTGAGGAACAGCCAAGCTCTGCTGCAAAGGTGAGGTTGTGGAAGACCGTTTCATGTTACAGGTCCACCATGGTAAGACTGAGCACAGAGACAAGACACAAGGTAGTTAAAGATTTCAAAGCAGACTGGGGTTTCAAGATGTGCTGTTCAAGCACAATGAAACGGGCAACATTGAGGACCGTAGACGCAGTGGTCAGCCAAGGAAACTTAGTGCAACAGATCAAAGACACATCATGCTTACTTCCCTTTGAAATCGGGAGATGTACGGCAATGCCATCATCTCAGAACTGGAAGAAACCAGTGGGACCCAGGGACACCCAACTACTACTCAGAGAAGTCTAGCCAGAAGTAGTCTTCATGGAAGAATTGCGGCCATACCTTTGACGTGGAAACAAGGCCAAGTGACTCAATTAAGCACAAAAACATAGGAACTGGGGTGCAGAAAAATGGCAGCAGGTGCTCTGGACTGAGGAGTCAAAATGTTAAATATTTGGCTGTAACAGAAGCCAGTTTGTTCGCCAAAGGGATGGAGAGCAGTACAATAATGAGTGTCTGCAGGCAACAGTGAAGCATGGTGGAGGTTCCTTGCAAGTTTGGGGCTGCATTTGAGAAAATAGAGTTGGGGATTTGGTCAGCATTAATGGTGTCCTCAATGCTGAGAAATACAGGCAGATACTTATCCATCATGCAATACCATCAGGGAGGGGTTTGATTGGCTCCAAATTTATTTTGTAGCAGGACAATGACCCCAAACATACAGCTTATGTCATTAAGAACTAACTTCAGCGTAAAGAAGAACAAGGAGCCCTGCAAGTGATGATATAGCCCCCACAGAGCCCTCATCTCAACATCATCGAGTCTGCCTGGGATTACATGAAGAGAGAAGGATTGAGGAAGCAACATCAACAGAATATCTGTGTTAGTTCTCCAAGATGTTTGAAACAGCCTCCCTGCCGAGTTCCTTCAAAAACTGTGTGCAAGTGTACCTAGAAGAATTAATGCTGTTATGAAAGCAAAGGGTGGTCACACCAAATATTGATTTGAATTAATTTTTCTTCTGTTCATTCACTTTGCATTTTGTTTACTGATAAAAAAAACTATTAACACTTCCATTTATGAAAGCATTCTTACTTTGCAGAATTTTTCCACAACTTCCTAAAACTTTTGCAAAGTACTGTAATACACTGTGTATATGGGTGAGGGGCAGTGTTACAGATTTTGCATTGGGACTCAGGAACTGCAAATTATGCCTCTGCCTATACTGCTAATATATTGAGGGAAATATATTTTCTTAAACATTGTTGCGTCCTGTAGCACCCATTCTCTACATCATCATTGGCAGCAAAACTTCTTATTTAGGAGTATAAAAACATCCTAACGCTTCACTCCACAAAACTCTTTTTGCTGTTGGTGTCCGTCTCTTTCCTTCTTTTTCCTCCTCGAGTCTCTTTCCCTCCCCCTCTTCCTGTAACACAAATCTGGATCATTTGCGACTTCACTTCAGACACAGTTTATCCTCGTCATCCATGAACACATCAGGAGATACTCAGGAAGAAGCTTCACTTTCCCTAATCTCCAGCCTTTCTGCTTTGGTTTATTGAATTTACTACATCTCCTAACACATCATCTTTACATTTATTTACCCCCTGGTCTTAGAATCACATATTACATCTTATTAATACTGCCTGCTTCTTCCAAACAATACAAGTTCTGTTACTTACTCTTTATGTTTAGTATGCTCTTAAAATTGTCTGCACAACTCTATCCTATCTCACACCACCTACCAACTAAACCCTAAAGCTTGATCCTTATAGAAAAAAAAACACCTAAAACTCCGTTCTTTCTCATTTATTTCTCTATATTTTCTTCTCTTTATCCCTCTAACCTTTCTGTACTTTTTGCTGTGGCCCCTGCCTGGGCATGAGTGGACAGGAAAATGCAGACAGCTCCAGTGGCTTTTCTCTGGATAAAGAATTTCTGAAATCACTGAAAGGACGGCTTCTGCTGGCAGAACTGGTAAGCAAATGGTACTTATGGTGCCTACCTATATCTATCTATCTATCTATCTATCTATCTATCTATCTATCTATCTATCTATCTATCTATCTATCTATCTATCTATCTATCTATCTATTATTCATCTTTTCGTTCGTTCATCCATCCATCGTCTATCTCATATCCATCTATCTATCTATCATCCATCTTTCTGTTCATCCATCCATCATACATATTTTTTATGAAATATTTCATGTTGACATATGTACATTTCAATAACAATGAGTAATAGTGGTTTACAATTTGTAGGTACACAGATATGCATACAAGATCTAAATGTAAACAATTGTTTCCCTGTCATATGTTAATGTCAAACCTCTGCACAGCATATTACTGCCATAGTTATGGCCTCATTGAATGTTTATCATTAAACATGTCTTTGCATTTCAACAATCCAGTGGCTGATCATAAATGGGAACTTCTGGATAATCCAGATAATGTGTAACTTGGTCCATGGGTTTTGTGTTTACCCTAGATCACATATGGGCACATTCCTGCTGTTCTATTCTATTCGCCCACATTTAGGCCAGGAATAATACATCAATTCTGATAGCCCACCATTTGTTATTTGAATAGCCCACAAACCTGAGGCTAATAAGTCCCAATCTAAAGCCTATGTTCAGATAACCAATTAGAATAACAAAAAAATAAAATAAATATACCACCTTTTTTATATATGTATTTTATCATTTGTATTAAAATGAAAGTAGATTGAGGATCTCTACCCTCAAATGTTTTTTTTTTCCACCTTTCTGAAGAATGGGGGCCCTTTGACACCAATGCCACCAAATGAGGTGACTGCCAGACGCCACATCCAGGCGGAGAATGAATGTAGAGACGATTTGAATAGTCAGCTGCGCAGATGTACACTTACCTTCCCATTCATTCACCACCTGGATGCGGCAGTCGTTCTCCCAATAGGCGTGGGTATGCCATAAATGTCTAAGGTGGGTAACTCCCTTCACACCAGAGTAATACGGGCACATTTTTGATGACCCGAACTAGCAGCTTTATAGGGACTTTTTGGGGACTTTGCCCTTTTAATCTGACGCAGGATAGCAGGATAACATCCTGTTATTTGGAGCTAATTGACAGACTACAGCTTGCTGTAATAGTAGTTTTCTGATCAGTTTTTCCTCAAGTTACAATATTAATTTGTTCCGGGATGACCATTGTAACCTGAAATAACTTAAGAATATAACGCTATAGATAATTGGTAATTGGTTCTGAAAGCCCTAAAAAAGGCAATCCAAAATAAGAATAAAATGATGGTTAAAGAAAAATAAGCAAATAACTAATACAGATAAAGCAATTCCTTACATATAAAAAAGTCAGAAAGAGCTGCTGCAAGCTGGTAAATCATTTTCTGTTTTGAGGAAAGGAGCATCTTCAGGGTCCCGTGTACAGTAAAAATAAAATGGAGACCCCCTCACCTGGGGTCTAAAGGAGCAGCTCATACTGGCAAATGTAGAGAACAGTATATATTATACTGTACTGCAGAGAGACGCATCTAGACAGCCAATAAGTGCATGGACATAAATAATACAGTGCCCACTGATTGGCTTTACTTGCCCCCAATGTAATGCTCACAGGCGTTTTATTAGTGAAATTCCAACACTGATTGGGTGGATTTTCCAGCCAATCATATGTATCGCAGATGGCACTGAAGCATTGTATGTTGAATGTGGTTTCAGTATATGATGGCCTAGGAAAGACCATTGTATGTAGAAAATGTTGTAACCTGAGGCCATTGTAACCCGAGATCACTGTACATTTACGTGCTAACGGTGTGGGGGAAATTAAAAGTGAGTCTATGCATTAGATGTAATTTTTCTCACTTCTATTTGTCCAGAATGTTTGGGTCCCATGGAGTTCAGATTCAAAGAACATTACTTTATAGTGATAAGTACCTATGAATCGTATTCTATTCAATAATCAGGAAGGAAAAAGTAAGGCTGAGTTCACACCTGCCTCGTCATTTCCATTTTTATGTTCCATCATAGGAGCAGAAAAACAAGTCTGCCAGATCCATCACATGATGGACACCAGTGGTGCCTGATGGACTCCATTGATTTAGAATGGGGTCTGTTGGTCCCGTCGTGTTGACGGAGCTTCAAATGCATATGTGAATAGAGCCTAAAGGCCCATTTATGTCGATTAATAATCGGCTGAACGAGCATTCAAAAGCTCGTTTGTTGGCTGATCACATGATTTATGCAGCCTATAAAATAATTGTTACTGATGATACAATGATACACATTGATGGGAACCGTACGATCATATTAACGGTTAATCATCCCCATGTAAAAGGGCCTGTTAGCAGGCGTGATAGACTTGTTATTTTTATTGATCGGCACTCATTATTGGCAGAAATCTGCTCATGCAAACAAGGCCTAAGTGGAGAAGTGACCCGTTGCTTGACAACTGCCCACAGTTTACCACTGCACTTGCCTTTAAAGGGCCTTCAACACAGGGCCACAATCGCCCAAATGATCGCTCGTACAATAATTCGATCCCGATTACTGCCCCATGTAATACACGTCAAATGAAGGAACAACAAACGATAATTCGCTCATTCGTCGTTGATCGCAACTTTTATGATGACATAAAAATGAGCGTTGGTCAGCAGAACATGTGCTGCCGACAACAATGTAAATGGGGGAGAATGAACGATCGCCCAAATGATCATTCATACAAAGAAAATGAACGATAATGGGGAGTTGATCACAGGGGATCAAGAGAAGGCAGAGTTACTAAATGGGTTCTTTAGCTCTGTATATACAACTGAAGAAAGAGCAGCTGATGTAGCCGGTGCCAGTGCTGTTAATATATCGGCTGATATACTGAATTGGATGAATGTAGAGATGGTCCAAGCTAAATTAAATAAAATAAATGTGCACAAGGCTCCGGGACCAGATGGGTTACACCCTAGAATTCTTAAAGAGCTTAGTTCAGTTATTTCTGTCCCCCTTTTCATAATATTCAGAGAATCTCTAGTGACTGGTATAGTGCCAAGGGACTGGCGCAGGGCAAATGTGGTGCCTATTTTCAAAAAGGGCTCTAGGTCTTCCCCGGGTAATTATAGACCAGTAAGCTTAACATCCATCGTGGGGAAAATGTTTGAGGGGCTATTGAGGGACTATATACAGGATTATGTGACAATAAATAGCATTATAGGTGACAGCCAGCATGGTTTTACTAAGGACAGAAGTTGTCAAACTAACCTAATCTGTTTTTATGAAGAGGTAAGCAGAAGTCTAGACAGAGGGGCCGCTGTGGATTTAGTGTTTTTGGACTTTGCAAAGGCATTTGACACTGTCCCCCATAGACGCCTAATGGGTAAATTACGGACTATAGGTTTAGAAAATATAGTTTGTAATTGGATTGAGAATTGGCTCAAGGACCGTATCCAGAAAGTTGTGGTCAATGATTCCTTCTCTGAATGGTCACCGGTTATAAGTGGTGTACCCCAGGGTTCAGTGCTGGGACCACTATTATTCAACTTATTTATTAATGATATAGAGGATGGGATTAATAGCACTATTTCTATTTTTGCAGATGACACCAAGCTATGTAATATAGTTCAGACTATGGAAGATGTTTGTGAATTGCAGGCAGATTTAAACAAACTAAGTGTTTGGGCGTCCACTTGGCAAATGAAGTTTAATGTAGATAAATGTAAAGTTATGCATCTGGGTACCAACAACCTGCATGCATCATATGTCCTAGGGGGAGCTACACTGGCGGATTCACTTGTTGAGAAGGATCTGGGTGTTCTTGTAAATCATAAACTCAATAACAGCATGCAGTGTCAATCAGCTGCTTCAAAGGCCAGCAAGATATTGTCGTGTATTAAAAGAGGCATGGACTCGCGGGACAGAGATGTAATATTGCCACTTTACAAAGCATTAGTGAGGCCCCATCTAGAATATGCAGTTCAGTTCTGGGCTCCAGTTCATAGAAAGGATGCCCTGGAGTTGGAAAAAATACAAAGAAGAGCAACGAAGCTAATAAGGGGCATGGAGAATTTAAGTTATGAGGAAAGATTGAAAGAATTAAACCTATTTAGCCTTGAAAAAAGACGACTAAGGGGGGACATGATTAACTTATATAAATATATTAATGGCACATACAAAAAATATGGTGATATCCTGTTCCTTCTAAAACCCCCTCAAAAAACAAGGGGGCACTCCCTCCGTCTGGAGAAAAAAAGGTTCAAGCTGCAGAGGCGACAAGGCTTCTTTACAGTAAGAACTGTGAATCTATGGAATAGCCTACCGCAGGAGCTGGTCACAGCAGGGACAGTAGATGGCTTTAAAAAAGGGTTAGATAATTTCCTAGAACAAAAAAATATTAGCTCCTATGTGTAGAAATTTTTCCTTCCCTTTTCCCTTCCCTTGGTTGGACTTGATGGACATGTGTCTTTTTTTCAGCCGTACTAACTATGTAACTATGTAACTATGTAACTATGTAATTGCAACATAAAAACGAGTGCTGATCACTATATTGTCAATCGGCGCTGGTTACAGGCAATTTATCTGCCTGTGTAAAAGGACCCTGGTTTCATGTGAATCATGATCCTATTTTTCCTTCCTCTGTAATGAACTGACAACCTATATCTCTCTCCACAGGTTCTCTGCTTTGTGATATTTATCTGTTTTGCGGTTTCCATATCTTCCTATTTGGCAGCTGCTCTGATTGAGCTGATCATTACTCTCATCTTCCTCATCCTTTTCTCAAGTCACTACCATTTGCGTCTTGCTGCTCTGAACTGGCCCTGCACGGTATGTACAACATTAGTATTAGGTTTGGATTTACGTTACCAGAGTGTTAATGTAATTACAAAATTTTGCAGCAATTGCAAACTACACTTTATGTCTATCCTGCCTAATTTGCTGTAGCATTTAATGAGTCGGACAGGTATAGTAACAACGTGGGTAGTCATTTGGATTTCATTAGTGGTTAATTATTAAGTGTGATATGTGTGATAAATACTATGGGAACCGGGCTTGATATCCATGCAGCTAATTACCTTTGTCCCGTTAGATATTGATATAAGGAACCCTGTAAACGGAATCATTTAGGCTAAGAGTTCATTATAAACGTTGTCAGTGCATTTGCTGTAAGGGAATAAGGGTAATGTCTCCATTATCACTAATTCTGTATTCTATTGCATTTAGGATTTCTTGCGTTGTGTTTCTGGTGCGGTCATTTTTTTGGTAGTCTCAATTGTGGCTGCTGCACGAAGTTTAGGAGATGGAGGTGCAATTACTGGGGCTGTAAGTATTTAGACGTACATCAGTTTCTTTTCTCATGACATGGTACTGATGGGAGAGCTTGTGTCATATGTGAGACTTGTTTGAGTATCAAAAAGTAGACAATCCCTTTTAGTTGCCTTCATTTCATGTATTTTCTTATTAACTTTTTCCCCCCTCAAATAGGTCATGGCTAACTTTTACCTATCAATCATATTGACAGGAGGCTCATATACTTTATATTGTCAGGAGACCTAAATATGCCCTAAATAGTTAGGAGGCCTCGATATCCATCATAATGATGCAAGGCCCAGATTTTCTTCCTATATTCCAGAACCATGGATATTCTTTTGTTTTTGCAGATGACGTTCAAAAATGCCTTTAATTCTGATCAAATCAAAGTAAGGTGGTGACAGTCATTTGCTACAGAGTTTTTAGGGTCTATGCACGTAGCAAATCCATGTGTATGTACCAAGTACAGTGGCACATGAAATCCTTATGGTTCCACATTATGGAGACCATAGCACAAGGAACCCTTCAGACTGGTCATGCTCATCAGCCACTAATTCCTCCATGAACATGATTGGATTAAGTTGCACAAGCTACTTGCCAAGTAAAGGCCCAATTACACGGGCCAATGATTGGTCAAACGAGCGTTCATATGAACGCTCGTTTCCGACCATTGCTCTGTGTCTCTTCTTTTATGCAGAATTAAAAATCATCGCTGTCGGCACCACATCTACCTGTGTAATCAGGGGAGATGTCCTGCCGATATGATGAAAATGTATAGGGCGAGTGATCGGAGTACCGAGCGCTTGTCCCTATACATATCCAATCATTGCTCCATGTGATAGGACCAAATAAGCGACTATCAAAGAGCTGTCTCGTTGATCAGCACTCATTTACACGGCCCATGTAATAGTACCTTTAGGAAACCACCGACGACCTCCAATCTCTTGGGATAAGAACATTCTTGTTTACATTCAGAGGCTGCAAACAGACCCACTCCTGCTCTCAGCTGAGAACTGGATATAATTGTATGCAGTCTGAACAATGCTCTTGAGCCTGTGAATGTTAAACAAGAGTGGTCTCAAAACTCACAGAGAATGAATATATTGAAAATGTGAGGAATTGAAACACAAAGGTCCACATTCATGAATGTATTTGCGCCTTTTTTAAGAGGAATTTTACTGCAAAAAAATTCTAATCTGCTGTGTGGCATATTTATTAACCATTTGTACCAGACTCCAGAGCCATTTGCACCATGCACGTGAGTTTGTAAAAGTGGAGTGAATAGTAGATGTAGCTTACTGCATATGGCTTTCAAAAAGATGTACAGTGTTAAATCCACTAAGGAATGACTTTTCAATGGTTATTGTGGAGAAAAAAATATATTAAAACTTGGTTTTATTATTTAAAAAGAAATAAACCAGCGTCTATTGTCACAAATCGTGATATTAACTAAATGTATGAAGCTAGCATCCCAATTGGATCTCTAATTTTGTGTTGCCCTGATAGCTAAGAGAATACAGAAATTAAATATTGCAGATAGAGTAGAGCTGTCAAAGATATAAAATGGCTATCTTTGGGAGGAAGGTCCCATAAGGTCGCAGCATATGCGGATGACCTGCTCTTTTTTCTTACTGCACCCAGGATTTCCTTGCCCAATCTGATGGCGGAGATGAGTAGATACTCGATATTGTCCAATTTCAAGATTAACTACCAGAAGTCGGAGGCTCTCAATATCTCGTTGTCACAGTTTCTGGTGGAGGATCTGTCTGAGTCCTTCTCCTTTAAATGGGCTAGGGATTCGCTTAAATATTTGGGGGTCCGGCTTTCCATTGATCTGTCGCACCTTTATGCGGTGAACTACCCCCCGCTTCTTCAATGTGTGAAGAGCGATTTGGATTCCTGGACGACGGGCACTTTTACCTGGTTTGGGGTGCAATATCTGAAATTAATATTTTACCGCAGATTTTGTACCTCTTCCAAGCTTTGCCGGTTCACATCCCCCACCCTTACTTTCAAGCTCTGCTGTCCTTACTCCATAGATTCATATGGGTGGTGAAACCAGCCCGTATTGCCCGCTCCATGCTTTTTCGTGCTAAGTGCGAGGGCGGTGTTGGCCTTCCGGACTTTGTTTCCTACCATCAGGCCTCACATTTGTCATGAATTTTGGACTGGTTCAGACATTCTGAGGTTAAACAGTGGGTGTCGATGGAACAGACCCTCCTTGCTGTCCCACTGTAGATACTGCCTTGGTTGGGCAAACACATTCCTCTGTCGGCGCGGACACACCCGACTATTGGGCCCACCTTGGCGGTTGCGTCCCGGCTCTTTCCCCGGAAGGAAAACTCCCCGTCTCCCTCCCCTTGTTTCCTATCCTGTGCAATCCTGGGTCCCTTCCAGCACTGGTTGAAGGCAGGTAGGGGACATGCTGCTCATTTTCTACAGGGAGGGAATTGGATGTCTAGACCACAGTTAGCGTCTTTGACAGAGCCTCACTCCTTTACCCCTTGGCAGGTTACTCAGTTGAGACATTTACTCACGTCCTTACCTAACCTGTCGGAATACTCGCGGGATAGTTGTCCTTTCAAGCTTCTTTGCACCGGCACGGGCACAGTGCGCCATTCGCTGTCCAGGCTTTATGCTCTCCTGATCTCTCCATCCAATCTTCCCTCACCTTCTTATTTGCTTAGTTGGGAGAGGGACTTGCGTCTATCATTTACTGCGGAACATAAGGATCGTTTGTTTACAATGACACATAAATCCTCCATGGCTAGCAGATTTCAGGAGGCAGGATTTTGTCACGATGGTATAGAGTGCCTTCCTGATTGCATGCATTAATCCCTGCGGTCTCACCGATGTGTTGGAGATGTGGAGACCATGTGGGCACAATTTTACACATCTTTTGGGAATGGCCGCAGTTGACAGACTACTGGTCAGAGGTGTGGTGCATCTCCTCCAAATTTACGGATTTCCCCCTTCCGTGTTCTCCGGCCTTTTCCCTTCTCCATCTGTGCGATGTTCCATTATTTACGTACAGACGCTCAGTGGATCGTGATCTGGTGAATGCAGCTAGAGCATGCGTTACCGCATTGTGGAGACAATCTTGTCCTCCATCGGTGGGCATGTGGTTTGGCAAGATCCAGGAGATTATGAGAATGGAGGATCTCACGGCATCCATGATAGGGACCCATGCTAAATTCCTCAAAACGTGACATCATTGGATTAGATTTCAATCTTCTGTGGAGTTTTGTCACGAAGCGGGTTAGTGGACCCACTACGCCGTAGCGGGGAGGCAGCTGGCCAAACAGGAAACCCCAGCAATACAATGTCCCGCACAAAGGTACCTGGATAGTACGGACAGTGGCCGCAGCTCTGGCACTGATGGAGATGGGTGCAGCAGGTAACGCCAAACGTGGTGGATGACACAGGTGCAGCAGGTTGCGCTAGACGTGGCAGATTCCTCCGGACGTGGCAGATGACACAGGTGCCGCAGGTTGCGCCAAACGTGGTGGATTCCTCCGGACGTGGCAGATGACACAGGGCGTGGCGTATTCCTCCGGACGTGGCAGATGACATAGGACGTGGCAGACTCAATACTAAAGGCACAACACGGGAAACAGGAACAGGAACAAGGCACGGGTAACAACTGGAACGGGCAACACTAAGGGACCATTTGCAAGACAGACTGGGAAAACTAACAATGCTCAGGCTATCTCACCCTCTGGGTCACGCAACAATGTCACCTAGCATGGGTAAGTGTACCACTAAGGTCTTGTTGGGCTTTACACAAACTGATCGTACTTGTCAGTTCATTTTCTCCTAAACTCCTATAGTGAGTTCCTTCACCTTTCTTTTTCCTGACTTGTACCTACTTGAGCGGATACATTTTCAAACCGTATACTTAAACGAGGATATTTGCCATGCTTTACATACTCTCTGTATATAACATTGTTAATATGCATGTAAAACGCTGATCCAGATATAGGCTTGTTTTTTAGATTCTCTCATTGTATCTATAATAAAGAAGTTTTCTACTTTTGCTAAAATTTGATAGTAATGGACTCCTTTTTTCTCTACTATATATACTATCGTTAGAGTCCTTATCTCTAGCAACCGATGTAGGTGGTTGAGACTTCTATTTCCCACCAAGATACTAATGTGTCCTGTGAGACATTTTCTGTGTTTAATCATATGTTAGAGGTAATAAACATTATAAGCGTGAACTTAAACTAGGTTAAGAGGTAATAAGTTGAATCTGTACATAAACATATCAGTTCTACAAGTCACAGTTAAAGCGCCTAATAATGTGATTTGTCACTACATATTCTAATCAATTAATTATATACGACCAGGATTTAGACACATTTGGAAAATACAACTTTTTAAAAAAAAAGTCTTAAAAAAAGTTATAAATGAAGAGAATCTTGCAGGTTTCACTCTGGCCACTGAGTTTCACAATAGACTGACACTTCCTGTTCTGTAGAGATCACTTCTCAGCAGTCATCTCATTATCACAGGCAGGATGACAATGAAAGGTAACACCTCTAGATAGATAACATAGGATCCACCATTGACAATAGCTGATGGACACAGCTCCTCTCCTATCCCTTCCTGCACAATGACCTCTGCACAGGTCACAGAACATGCCTAGAAACTCTCCCATAGAAGTCAATGGGTCCACTCCTGTTCACATGATCCTATGGTGCATGTGGCTGCTGTAAAACATATCTCTAAATGCTGTTATAGCGGCTCAGGCAAGATGGCTGTCCCATAATCATGTACAGAAAATAGAATTAAAAAAGATCTACAATCAGAACATAAAAATAGAGAAGAAAAAAAAATAATATGTTTCACTATCTGGTTTTAATTAGTACAAAATATAGCTGATACTTTCCCTTTAACCCCTTCCCGCCGCAGCCCTTTTTCAGATTTTCATTTTAGTTTTTTCCTCCCCACCTTCCAAACGTCTTTATTTTTTGGTCGATATAGTCCTATGAGGGCTTGATTTTTGCGGGACGAGTTGTAGTTTTTCGTAGCACCATTTATTTTGCCATATAATGTACTAGGAAACGGGAAAAAAAATATTTGTGGGGTAGAAAATGAAAAAAACAGCGATTCCGCCATGTTTTTTTGCGCGCCGTTTTTACAGAATTCACTGTGCAATTAAAACAACATGTTAACTTTATTCTCCCGGTCAATACGATTACGCAGATACCAAATATATATAGCTTTTTCTATATTTTACTACTTTTACAAGTAAAAACCTAAGTGTAAAAAAAGAACATTTATTTGGTGTCGCCAAATTCCGAGAGCCACAACTTTTTTATTTTTCCGTCGATTAAGTGGTATGAGGGCTTATTTTTTGCGGGATAAGCTGTAGTTTTTAATAATACCATTTTGGTGTACATGTGACGTTTTGATCACTTTTTATTTCATTTTTTGTGGGAGATTAGGTGACCAAAAAAATAGAGATTCTGGCGTTTACCATTTTTATTTTTTTATGGCATTCACCGTTCGGGTTAAATAATGATATATTGTAATAGTTCACACTTTTACGGATGCGGCGATACCAATTATGTTTATTTATTTATTTATTTTTTACTATGCTCTAGGGGGAAAATGGGAAGAGGGTTTTTTTTTTAACTTTTAATTATTTATTTATTAAAAAAAACAAAAAACTTTATTTAACTAATTTTTACTTTTTTTATTAGTGCCCACACGGGAATTCAACCAGCGATTGTTAGATCGCTTGCACGATATACTGCAATAATAATGTATTGCAGTATATCGTGATTCTGACAGGCTTCGACTAACTTAATAGGTGCATAAAAATGGCGGACCTGGGGGCCTTCATTAGGCCCCCAGGCAGCCATAGCAACCATCGCCCCCCCAGCATCGTCCCCCTTTTTCTAACGATTTAAATGCTGCGGTCGCTATTGACCGCAGCATTTAACGAGTCAAACGAGCGGGATCGTGATCGAGCGCAATGCCGCTCGTTACTCCGAAGTATCGGTTGTAACAAACAGCCGACACCGGCATCGTATGGAGCGGGTTCACTCCGTTCCATACTTCCCCTACACGACTTTGGCGTATGGATACGTCAAATGTCGGGAAGGGGTTAAGCTAGGAGCCGCTTTGTAGAAAGTATCTATAGCTTGCATTTGCAATGCCGGAAAACATTTTCTTCATATTAATATTTATCTTTGTATTATCCTGTGATTGACAATAGACCCTCAAATTGTACCATCAGATAGTAAAAAGAATGAACATTTCTGATTGCATTAGGAAACAGTTCTGTGATTATTTCCTACAACAGTTTTTTTTTTTAAATTATTCCCTGCAACTGGATTTGTGAACCTGACCTTACACGTCACTTGCAAACACCTGTTCTTATCAGTTAGCAGATTGATGTAGTACAGGGCTTCTCAAACTATTTCTGCTCGGGTCCCACCAGCCAATCGATGGCAATGCCAGGGACCAAACCAGTGAACAAATACCCCTGTGTAAAACCCATATTACCCACAGTGGCGCCCACCAAATACTACCATGTAGTGCACATAATACACCCTAGCAGGACCGAATACTACAGTGCAATACAACATATCTCCCCAGCAGCGCTAAACAAATACCACAGTGCAGCACAAGATGCCTCCCCAGCAGCGCTAAACAAATACCACAGTGCAGAACAAGATGCCTCCCCAGCAGCGCTAAACAAATACCAGAGTGCAGCACAAGATACCTCCCCATCATCACTAAACAAATACCACAGTGCAGCACAACATACCTCCCCCGCAGCGCTAAAGAAATACCAGAGTGCAGCACAAGATACCTCCCCAGCAGCGCTAAACAAATACCACAGTGCAGCACAACATACCTCCCCAGCAGCGCTAAACAAATACCACAGTGCAGCACAACATACCTCCCCAGCAACGCTAAACAAATACCACAGTGCAGCACAAGATACCTCCCCAGCAGCGCTAAACAAATACCACAGTGCAGAACAAGATGCCTCCCCAGCAGCGCTAAACAAATACCACAGTGCAGCACAAGATACCTCCCCAGCAGCGCTAAACAAATACCACAGTGCAGAACAAGATGCCTCCCCAGCAGCGCTAAACAAATACCACAGTGCAGCACAAGATACCTCCCCAGCAGCGCTAAACAAATACCACAGTGCAGCACAACATACCTCCCCAGCAGCACCAAACATCACAGTGCAGCACAACATACCTCCCTATCTGCGCTAAACAAATACCACAGTGCAGCACAACATACCTCCCCATCTGCGCTAAACATCACAGTGCAGCACAACATACCTCCCCATCTGCGCTAAACATCACAGTGCAGCACAACATACCTCCCCATCTGCGCTAAACAAATGCCACAGTGCAGCAAAACATACATCCTCAGCGGTGCCAACCAAACACCTAAGTCCCTCCCTGCCCCCTTGTTATCCGTTGCCTTGCCTGTTCCACCCCGGGCCCCGGGCTCTCCTCACGTGATCTCTGCATAGTGCTGCCGCCTGCTTCAGTAGTGCGGACATGCGTCTCACAGTATGAGAAGCGCTGGTGTAGAATCTCTCTGGTCAGCCGGAGTGGTCTGTGACCATCAAGCAGGGCCGCCCCAGCTCAGCTTGTTTGACATGTGTTTCCCTATTTTTTATAGGTAGAGACCTGTCAATCAGGAGAAACTAGAGGGGAGTCCGACACTTAAACGGCAGAGTGCTTCAGAGTAAAACTTAGCATGCAATCAGGGCAACTGTCGCCATATCACGCTGCCCGCGGATCATTTTTACAATTTCAACCTTGCACATACTGTATCAACAGTGCAATGTCACATTCAGGATCACCTCCCTGTGTTCCTTTGTCCGCACTTCCTTATGTTGAAGGGGTGACGGGGATTTGCTGTGCCTCACTCAAATCAGTTATTTTGACATTCAGTTTTTGCTTACATTACTTATCAGAGCACCACCCGTTGAAAATATGGGGCTAGACTACCTAGGTGTGTAAGTATGAAACTTATTTCTAGCATATACAGGTAGACTGCTCAGTCATCTATAGTGCATATACATACAATTCACGTAACAGACATTACTATTTTGCTAAAAGCTTATATTTGTTTCATGAATGGTGGAAATAGACTAGCATAAATATACAAAAACAAGCACAGGTATGATATCTTATGTTTCGGCCCTCTGCATGTATGTGCTGTAAAGTAAGGCTGGCTTTGCACACAATGATTTTTTATGAATAGCGGATTTTTGATCCAATTATTATGATTGCAAATGATTGTTCAACAAATGTATACAAGCAATTCTAGCGTGTACATCAATTGTTAGGGCTCATGCACACAGCAAAGTGCAGCAGATTGTATGGTTACTAATTGTCGATCAGGGCACCTCAAGTATTCTGCTGAGCCTACACTGAATCTTATTGGTCATAGCCCTCACTGCAGTTCCAGCCTTTAGACTCATTCACACACAAGCCCGCCCTCTAGACTCATTCACTTTTTTCATTATCAAGTTTTATTCGTATTGCAATAAACAAAGGTACGGTAGAAATGTAGTCACATACAAAAACAATGTGAAAGTGGTAAGAGGGCATCAGTAACATGTATATGCAATGTAAAATATGCATGATGTAGCAATTGACACAAGATCTAGACCAGGGGTCTCAAACTCGGCCGGGTAAGTGGGCCGCATATAGAAAAAATGGGAAGTTGACGGGCCGCATTACTTTCAAATTTGATACAATACAAAATTATTGTTAATCAATTAGTTATTTGAACTACTATAACACTATATTACTAGAATAATAATACTACATTACTATAATAATAGCGCTAGGTTTAAAATTTGAGATATTTCTCCACGTGCTTATTTCAACAATCCAGCTTTCCAGTTTAAGTGTCGCTAAATGCAGTCCGGCGGCTCAGTTAGCACACATGTCAAGATTGGGCAGCCCCTTTTTAGATAGTGCCGCAGTGCCCTCTGTGGATGCTGCCACAGTGCCCTCTGTGGATGCTGCCGCAGTGCCCTCTGTGGATGCTGCCGCAGTGCCCTCTGTGGATAATGCAACACACCCCTAGATAAGGCCACAGTGCCCTCTGTAGATAAGGCCACAGTGCCCTCTGTAGATAAGGCCACAGTGCCATCTGTAGATAAGGCCACAGTGCCCTCTGTAGATAAGGTCACAGTGCCCTCTGTAGATAAGGCCACAATGCCCTCTGTAGATAAGGCCACAGTGCCCTCTGCAGATAATGCAACACACCCCTAGATAATGCCAGTGTCCTCTTCAGATACTGTCACACACCCACTTGTAGATAACGCCACAGTGCCCTCTGTAGAGGCTGCCACAGTGCCCTCTGTAGAGGCTGCCACAGTGCCCTCTGTAGAGGCTGCCAAAGTGCCCTCTGTAGAGGCTGCCCCAGTGCCCTCTGTAGAGGCTGCCCCAGTGCCCTCTGTAGAGGCTGCCCCAGTGTCCTCTGTAGAGGCTGCCCCAGTGATGTCAGGGGCTTGCCCAGAGCTGGAGTCCCAGGCAGAGCGCTAGTAGGCTCTTCCTGGGACTCCAGCTGTGCTCCTGACATCACTGGGACTCCTGCTCTGGGGAAGCCCCTGACATCATTGTCGATGTATGGACAGCGATGTCAGAGGCTTCCCCAGAGTCCCGGAGCAGAGCCGATAATAGCTCTCTGCCCGGGACTCCGCTCTGGGGAAGACCCTGACAAACTGTCCATATATGGGCAGCGATGTCAGGGAATTCCACAGAGTCCAGGAGCAGAGCCGACACCAGCGCTCTGCTCGGGACTCCGGCTCTGGGGAAGCCCCAGACATCGCTGTTCATATGTGGACAGCGATGTCAGGGAATTCCACAGAGTCCAGGAGCAAAGCCGACACCAGCGCTCTGCTCCGCTCTGGGCAAGACCCTGACACACTGTCCATATATGGGCAGCAATGTCAGGGAATTCCACAGAGTCCCGGAGCAGAGCCGACACCAGCGCTCTGCTCGGGACTCCGGCTCTGGGGAAGCCCCAGACATCGCTGTTCATATGTGGACAGCGATGTCAGGGAATTCCACAGAGTCCAGGAGCAAAGCCGACACCAGCGCTCTGCTCCGCTCTGGGCAAGACCCTGACACACTGTCCATATATGGGCAGCAATGTCAGGGAATTCCACAGAGTCCCAGAGCAGAGCCGACACCAGCGCTCTGCTCGGGACTCCGGCTCTGGGGAAGCCCCAGACATCGCTGTTCATATGTGGACAGCGATGTCAGGGAATTCCACAGAGTCCAGGAGCAAAGCCGACACCAGCGCTCTGCTCCGCTCTGGGCAAGACCCTGACACACTGTCCATATATGGGCAGCGATGTCAGGGAATTCCACAGAGTCCCGGAGCAGAGCCTGTACTAGCGCTCTGCCCGGGACTCCGGCTCTGGGGAAGCCCCAGACATCGCTGTTCATATGTGGACAGCGATGTCAGGGAATTCCACAGAGTCCAGGAGCAGAGCCGACACCAGCGCTCTGCTCGGGACTGCGGCTCTGGGGAAGCCCCAGACATCGCTGTTCATATGTGGACAGCGATGTCAGGGAATTCCACAGAGTCCAGGAGCAGAGCCGACACCAGCGCTCTGCTCCGCTCTGGGCAAGACCCTGACACACTGTCCATATATGGGCAGCGATGTCAGGGAATTCCACAGAGTCCCGGAGCAGAGCCTGTACTAGCGCTCTGCCCGGGACTCCGGCTCTGGGGAAGCCCCAGACATCGCTGTTCATATGTGGACAGCGATGTCAGGGAATTCCAGAGTCTCGGAGCAGAGCCGATACTAGCGGCTCTGTGTCCCGCGGGCCGCAGATGACAGCCCCAGGGGCCGCATGCGGCCCGCGTGCTTGAGACCCCTGATCTAGACGCATATACAAAAAAGGAAGAAAAACATCATAATTAAATATCATGGAAATGTACAAAGTACAAATACAATGACATAAGTAAGCAAAAACTATACATACAGCAAAGTTATATATGTATAATGAGAGCAACAAGAGACCCATGAAAGAAGTGCAAGAGAAAAAAAAAAAGGGAAGGGAGGGAAGGGGGGAAGGGTATCGCCGAGAAAAGACCGTGTAAAAGTGAAAAGATGAAGCCTAGACTCATTCATTTTAACGTGAAAGTTAATTACGGTAATAAAGATGGCAAAAACAGACATTAAAGAGGCTCTGTCACCAGATTATAAGTACATAATGTGATCGGCGCTGTAATGTAGATTACAGCAGTTTTTTATTTAGAAAAACGATCATTTTTGATAGCGATATAGATATATAGGTCATAACTCCATTTGCAGCCACATAAACACACTATAACGTTACTGCAGTGTCCTGATAATGAATATACATTAACTCCAGCCAGGACGTGATGTGTATTCAGAATCCTGACCACTTCTCTGTGATTTACAGCATAGCAGGCTCGCGAGATTACGCTGTAAACTGTAATTTACAGCGAGATCTCGTTGTGCTGTGCTGTAGTCTCACACAGACGATACAGAAGTGGTCAGGATTCTGAATACACATCACGTCCCGGCTGGAGGTGATGTATATTCACTGTCAGGACACTGCAGTAACGTTAATGTGTGTGTATTTGGCTGCACATAGCCCTATAGCTATATCGCTATGTGTTGTGTAAATGAATGGAGAGAAGTGTATGACGCTGATTGGTCACTGATTGGTCAGCGTCATACACTTCTCTCCACAACGCCTACTTGGTCATATAGTAAAACGCCCAGTTGTCCACTGAGAAACTCATTGGCATAAATCTAATATAGGTCATAACTCCGTCAAAAATGATTGTTTTTCTAAATAAAAAAAACTGCTGTAATCTACATTACAGCGCCGATCACATCATCTACAAGATAGGGAACTTATAATGTGGTGACAGAGCCTCTTTAAGAAAGTAACCTCACAAGGGAATATATTCTAAATTAATAACCCAAAAACAGAAAGACATTAATTTAGAAAAATATATAATGCACTTTCCCGAATTCAGAGATATAAATGTAAATATATATATTAGTGCTTAAAAATCAGTGTGGTCAAGACATTGTAACACCATCTGTAACACCACTCATCTTGGTTTGGTCCTTTTCCAGCTATTTGGATTCCTACTGGTTGGAGTGTTCTCCTATGATGCTTATACCATTTACAAGACAGAAATCACAGATAGGGCAGCTGAGACAGGAGATGGTGAGTACACACTGTCAACATACTTCAAATTGTGTGAATCCGCTATATACATGCTGGTTGCCCTTTCCACGTTTGCGAGATGAATACTGACCTTAAAAACTAGAGCTAGACAATAACACAAAAATATAGCCACAAACAGGCAAACATTCCAAAACTTTTTCCTTATTGGAATACTTATTCTTAAAGGGAACCTGTCATCGCTAAATAGGGGCTAGAGAAACGTTTTAGAACATATCCATGTATAGCAGCAGAATACCTTAGAAAATAATTTTTAACAACTCCTGCACGTATGCAAATTACTCTCAAAGTGTCCACTAGGCGTTTCTTCAGCAGGTAAGTGTCCTGTGATCCCAGCGACTACCCCTCCCATCTAGGCATAATGAATATATTTTTGCAGGAAACAGTTGATGAGGCAGTAGACATCAGAGATATCAATCATGCCTAGATGGGAGCGGTTGCTGCCATGATCGCAGGACACTTGCCTGCTGAAGATATGCACAGTAGACACTTCGAGAGCAATTTGCATATGCCGCAGGAGTTGTTTCTTTTCTTTTTCTAAGGTATGATGTAATATTGCTTCTATACATGGATATGTTCTGAAATTTCTCTCTAGCCCCTATATAGTGGTTATAGCAGTTTGGGTTTGTCAAAACTGATGACAGGTTCCCTTTAAAAAACATTTTTCCCATTGAATAGTGTTGAAATCAAAACATAAAGAAAAATGACTGCACCTTTGCATTAAGCTTTATATTAAAAGCTAATTAAGGGTCTGTTCATATCATCATCGGGTTTCCGTTTATGGTTTCCGTTCGACGTTTCCGTTGGAGGAACCGATGAACGGAATGCCAAACGGAAACCATAGCTTCCGTTTTCATTACCATTAATTTGAATGGTAATGTTTCCATTGCAGTTGGTTCCGCTTTGTTTCCATTCCATAAAGTTTCGACTATGTAGTAGACTACGCTATTGATTCCGCGAAAACCCCCCAGAAACCTTAAGGAACGGAAACAAACGGAAACTAATTGTAATGGAAGCATTACCATTAAAATTAATAGTAATGAAAACGAAAGCTATGGTTTCTGTTTGGCTTTCCGTTCATCGGTTCCTCCAACGGAAAGGTCGAACGGAACCCATGAACGGAAGCCCGACGCTGATGTGAATACACCCTAAGAATCCGTGCACATGACCGAGTGTGCCGTCCGAGCCCCATCCGTGATCTGAGGAAAGATAGGACATGTTCTATCTTTCCTCGGATCGGAGACTCTGACCATTTTTCACGGACCCGATTCACCCGCTAAAGTGAATTGGTCTGTGAAGACTATCGGGTGCCACTCGGTTGCCGTCAAAAACGGCCCGAGTGGCACAACGGTCGTGTGCAAGAGACATAAGACTACATTTACTAGAACAATAACAACTATTTACAGAAAAACTCTTAGGGTATGTGCACACGACAACGCTAAATACGTCTGAAATTACAGAGCTGAATTTCAGACGTAATTGCATGTACTCACGTTTTTCGCAGCGTCCATTATGGACGTAATTGGAGCTGTTTTTCAATGGAGTCAATGAGAAACTGCTCCAATTACGTCCCAAGAATTGTCCTGCACTTCTTTGATGCGGGCGTAATTTTACGCGCCGTATTTTGACAGCGACGCGTAAAATGACAGCTCGTCTGCACAGTACATCGTAAGACCCATTGCAAGCAATGGGCAGATGTTTGCTGACGTGTTGGAGCCGTCTTTTCAGGCGTAATTCGAGGCGTAAAACGCCTCCATTACGTCTGAAAAGAGGTCGTGTGCACATACCCTTAAAACATTCTTAGAATTGTGTAACAGATTTCTCAGAAATGACAATATTGATACTTTAGATCAGGAGCGGACATATACGTGCAACCGGTGCAACTGTCCGAGAGCCCTACAATCAAGTGGGCCCACTTTAATGTAAAAAAAATAAATAAATAGACCCCCCCTATTGTCTATTAAATTACAAGTAAGATATATCAATTACTGGTGGACTGACACACCATTGCGGGATTTTCTAGAGAGCCATGAATGAGGTGGCCTATTGCTAACACCCCGCTGCTATTAAATTAGCCAATATACTCTGTTGTCGAGATTATCAGCATAAAAGATCATATACCTTGAGTTATTTGTGCATCTAGGACAATTTAATGTATGACCTAAGGATACCAGTGGGTGGATGGACTATTGATGCTGTAAATAAATTTGAAAAGCAAATTTTTTCTTGGAATCTCACAATGCTACTCCACATCCACATATCATGACTTGCTTATATCTTAGGTGCTGCTGAACCATATTGACCACCTAAGGATTGGAAACTGAGAAGACGGGATAAAACGGAGTAATTCCGATATCATAAGGTTAATATCCTCATTATAATCTATTCAAAACTCATTTTACCTTCAACTTGTTCTGGATTCTCAATTATTATCAACAAACCTGTCCTGAGCCACGCATCAAAGTCCATTGACGAGATCTACAATGTGAAGATTGTATTACATCTGCGTCCTATTAAACGTGTGTTTATTCTAGATAGACTTGTCATTGAGTAGTATGAGTATATGCAACTTGTTCTGCCAAAGTCTAGAGGAAGGTTGGACTATTTGACTTTATCAAGTACTTCAGTAAAGCCTTTTTTACAACCAAAATGACTAATAGTCATGTGATTATGCAACAGGCAGAAGTGCCCAAAAGTCATGTGATTCCATACATTACATAGTGTTTATTGCTACAGATAACCTTAATAGCTGACCCACTATAGAAATAAATGTAAAATAGCTATTTACAAATGTATATTAGCCAGTGCAAGCAGATGAGGGATATTTTAATGAATCAATCACAAAAGGTCTGTTGCATTAAAAAAAAAATGCGTTCCTTATAATTATATGTTTTACTGAAAACTGCCAGAACAACACAAATATGGTATTGGAAAGAGGGCTAAATAAAAATATATATATATCCTGGAGAACCTCTTTAATACTTTGTATTTCTGTAGTCTAGGCTGAATAAAGGGTTTAATATTGATTTCAACTGGATATCATGGCAAGCTCAGAATTAATCTGTAGCAGGGGATCACCAGGAGGTGCCCTTATTAAAGGGGTTATGTGGAGACCAAAAATGATTAGCAGTGTACTCACTGCAGCAAGTGAGTACACTGCTAATATACATCCCGGTCCCCCGTCACGCTGATTCTGAGATTTTCATAAATTTTTATAGCACTGCCGGGGGACCAAAAGTCTATTTGCAGAGTCTTCTTTGATGACAATACGACTGTTCGTCATGTGAGCGTCCCTGTTGTACTCCATGTACAAGCAGGAGCAATAGTGCAGTGAGTACATGGAACACAGCGGGGTCGGTCAAATGACGAAGAGCCGTATCGTCATCAAAGATGAAATACATTAGTGAGTACACTGCTAATAATGTTTGGTCCCCACATAACCCCTTTAATTCACCAGAAAGGGCCCTACCTGGTGATCCCCTGCTACAGATTAATTCTGAGCTTGCCATGATATCCAGTTGAAGTCAATATTAAACCCTTTACTCACCCTAAACTACCAGAAATACAAGGTATTAAAGGGGTTCTCCAGTATATATATATATATATATATATACAGTATATGTATATATATATATATATATATATATATATATATATATATATATATATATATAGCCCTCTCATAAATACCATGTTTGTAAAAAAATGGACACCTGTACATTGCACAGGGAGGCTTTTCACTCTGCATCCGTATACCGTACATTGCAAAGATTGTGAGGGGGCCATGTATGGACTTGAGCGCCACAGCAATGTTTACATGTAGTAGCACTCATTTCAGTGGATGCTTGGGGAGGGATGTCATTTTTTACAAATATGGTTTTGAAAAATCATCTTATTCCTTAACAATAAGAGGGCAAAATAGAAAAAATATGTGCATCCCGGAGAACCCCTTTAACTGCTATGCCACTCTAGAATCTCAGGGATAACACAGGAGTACTACCACAAACTTCTAAACCACATATTATTTTGAAGAAAGCTTAATAAAGGTAGATTGTGCAGGTGACACATAGGTGGTAAACACCATCGCTCAATTGTCTAAGTAAAAATGTGAAGGAACATATCACATTGCAAACATTTTGCAACACGTTGTATGTACTTAAGTATATATGTAAGTAAGTATGCATGTAAGTATGTATGTAAGTATGTATGTAAGTATGTATGTAAGTATGTATGTATGTATGTAAGCATGTATGGAAGTATGTATCTAAGTATGCATGTAAGTAAGTATATATGGAAGTATGTATGTATGTATGTATGTATGTATGTATGTATGTATGGAAGTATGTATCTAAGTATGCATGTAAGTAAGTAAGTAAGTAAGTAAGTATATATGGAAGTATGTATGTATGTATGCATGTAAGTATGTATGTATGTATGTATGTATGTAAGTATGCATGTAAGTATGTATGTATGTATGTATGCATGTAAGTATGTATGTATGCATGTAAGTATGTATGCATGTAAGTATGTAAGTAAGTATGCATGTTTGTATGTATGTATGTATGCATATACGTACATATGTATGTATGTATGTATGTAAGTAAGTATGCATGTATGTATGTAAGTATGCATGTACGTACGTACGTACGTACGTACGTATGCATGTATGTATGTATGTATGCATGTAAGTATGTATGTACGTAAGTATGTATGCATGTTTGTATGTAAGTATGCATGTAAGTATGTATGTATGTATACGTTTAGGCTGTTCCTTTTTTCCGTTTACTACACAGGGAAAATGCACTGTTTATAAAAAGTGGCGAACAATTGGCTGTGATCAGCCAACAACACCATGCCTACACCATTTCAAATGACGAACTGCAAATATTCCAGCCTGACAGATCACCTTTTTAAAAAATCATCCGAAATGGGTGAAATCTCCAATTTAGCCTGATTTCTATCTAATGTGCAATGTCGGCTGCTTAATAGTACATGTCTGCACAGACTGGTGCAGGAAAGTTTACATAATAGGTGGACTAGTAAGACATCTAGAGCAGGGGTGCACAACCTGTAGCCTGGGGGCTACATGTGGTCCGTGATACTGTTCTGTGTGGTCTCCAACTGTCAGGACACAGATATGCTTGTCTATGACATGATAGTCCAGAAAGATAAGGTTGTCTAAGTACATCTACATCCTTCTGATGCACAAAACAGAGTGCCGTTATTAGACAGCAGCTCCATTCTCTCTTCCCTGCACTGATTATAGATATCAGTGCAGTTCTTGGAAGATGTATGTGAGCGCCCTCTGGTTGCTCACATGTATCTTTCATATCAGGGAGAAGATGAACGGCAAGGAGAGGCACGCAGTAGTCACTATTGGGGGGAGCAATGTCTGTCTGGCACTGCTATGGGGGAGCTGTGGCTCTGGCACTAATGGAGGGTCTGGCACTGGTATGAGGGGCACTGTGTGGCTGGTACTAATAGGGAACACACTGTGTGGCTGACACTATTATGGGCGTGACTGTGTGGCTGGCACGGTTATGGGGGCATTGTACGGCTGTATAAGTTGTATTTTAAGCAACTTGAAGAAGCAATTCAGGCAAAACTGTTCATGTGTTATGGCTGAGGGGCTGTGCATGACTGTATTCTCTTTTTGCTGCTATTTGAATCCCTATGTCTATGCCCTGCACTAGACGTAACGCAGTACGTCAGTTTAACCCAGAGTGATCTTTTAAAGGGACATTTAGTTCATATTCCTGATCAATTGTTTGGCACTTTAGAAGGGAGGAGATGAGGTAGAGAGGTGGCTGTGCATGCATGCTTCTCCATTATAGTTTATAGGAGTGCCCAGTTGTACCCCTTCACCTGTCAGACATTATGGCTTATACTGTCAATATGCCATAAATGTCCGAAGTGGGGATACCTCTATAAGTTTTCTTGCAGTCTTTGAGAGCGGTACAATCTGTCAATGTGGCCCTTGGACCAAAAAAGTTTGTGCACCCCTGCATGGGTGTGCTTACCTACTCCCTGAAGCTTGAGAGAACAGAAAGGGAGATGCCAGGCCAATGAGATTGGTGTACAGTCACCAAGTAAAATATAGACACAGATCAAGATACAAGCAAGCAGTTGTGGAAAGAACTATGTGAGCTTCCAGCTATATGGGCTTGCCTGTTGACTGTAAACTTTTGAATTCTCTGTTTAAGGAAGATGAAGCTGTTGTATACAAAGCACAATACAGACGTGAATGTAGAGGATTGCATTCTGCAGACACTCTTTATTTTTTACTTTGTTTACACAGTATGTACAATAGTTTAAGAAAATATATAGATCTTCTGGGAACAGATCTACTCTTCATCATGGAGTTTTTGCTGTGGAAACACAATATAAGAAGAGAATATATCAGATCATGTTGAAACTGTTAAATAATGAAACTGTTCAAGTAATTAATAAGCTAAAATAATTAAGAATTATGCCAACCCAAGCTGTCCTATGACTATTGGGGACTGTTGTGGTCCAAAAAGGGGTTTAACATCATATACTTCCCATCAGATAAACATGTTTTACTGTATGAATACAGAATACATCATCTATAAATCACACAAAACCTTATGGATGATTTCATATGGTCACATGATATGTGGCTTTGTTTATAGAGTGTTGAACACGCCATTGATGGTTGCATAAATAGGAAACAATAGTAAAAGGAGAATCATGAATGTCAGTACCGATGCAGAAAGTATTGACATAACGGAGTCATGTTGTAACGTCCGTGGTCACTGACCACGAACTCCTTCCATCCAGTCGACACCCTTCTCTCAAGAGATGTCTGCACATACGGCCATCCTGCTCCACAGTGACCACCAGGGTGCGCTCACGAGCTCTGTCCAGACTTGAGAAGCCAGAGCGCACGCATGTTGGTAGTTGAGCTGATTGCTTCAGAGCACCCTGGGCTATAAGAAGGTCCCAGCCCCATCCTCCCACTCCTGAGCTTTGTTGTATATTCCTAGTCTGTCTATGTGATGGCCTCCTAGTGTGTTACCTGTACCTGTTCCAGTTCCTGTTCCTAGCATTCCATACCTTCCTGGTCGAGCACTGTGCTGTGCCAAAGTCCACGTCTTACCTGCTTCACCTCGCCTGACGTCTGCCTGCTGCCTAGTCCCAGCCGAGCCTGCCCTGCTGCTGTCTGAGCTGCCACAGGTACCTGTACAAACTATAGACTTTCGCCTGCGCCCTGTTGGCCAGCTGCCTTACCGCCAAGGTGGTACGGCCCAGTGGGTCCACAGACCCTTCGTGACACATGTTATTAGTTGTCGAGTCTTAGTCATGGTTACTAACTTACTACTGTATTACTGTTCTAGGGAGATTCATTCAAATATTATTAGAAGGTATCGAGGCTATAAAAATTAACAACACTGACCTTGCCTCCCACATCTCGGCTTTTGGCTCTCAATTTATTGACTTGAGACTCTGCAATGTCTGCACGTTCCTCAGCTTCATCAAGCTCAT